>NW_022900928.1:115058664-115067154 GCF_012274545.1 Fukomys damarensis | reverse complement strand
TTTTTTTTTTTTTTTTTTTTTTTGGTACGGGGGATTGAGCTTGGGCCCTTGTGCTTGTGAGGCCGGCAGAAGAATCACTGAGTCAAATCCCCAGCCCTTGAATTTTTTTAGTTTGCAAAATTTTGGACAAACCTTGCAGGATCATAATATGTTTTTCTATAAGATTTTGAGCCATTTGTGAATAGGGATATTTGTCAATTGTGGTTAGTATATTTATCTCTCATATACAGTTATACTTTTCATATGTAATAATAGCAGCAATAATTTCCATTTATTGAACATTTTAGTAGCCAGCTATTCCATTAATTTAGTAACATTACTGATGTTAATTTATTGACTAAATTATTTATTCGATTAGTGAATAGGTACAGCTCTAAACTTTTAAGCACATTATAGTGTTTGATATTATAACACCTTTATGAGTGGGTTTGTTATCTTCATTTCAAAGGGAAGAACTAACCTGAGAAGTATGAGAGTTCAAATAAAAAACATCAGAGCCAAGTTTTGTAATGAAATATGTCAGAATCCACTAGGTATTCTTCCATCCTCTATGTTTTCTGCACTCAATAAATGTTAAATGAATGGTCTTCTCTGGAATATTTATAACTTTTTGTCAATTACATGGTCTGTATTCCATTTTAAGGCACTGTGAAATTTTTAACTTTAGGAATTTTTATCCCATTCTCAAGCAGATAATTGATTCCCAGTAGAACAAGAGTGAACATTCAGGTGTCACATTTATTAATAAGCTTCACATCTATTGCAGTGGCTCTGGTACATCGCCTTTGTTCACGCCCTACACAGAGCATAGATTTGAACCTTCCATTTAGATTGCCACTTTGATAAACACATGTTCAATGAAAATAACTGGGAGTGAGATTTTTGGAGGAGAGTACAGCTCAGTTGTAGGGTACAGTGAGGCCCTAAGTTGAATCCCCAGCACTGAACACAAAACTTTGATGAATTAACCTAGTTCTCATCATAATTATAAAGTACAAAGTTTACCAAGTGCTCTGTAAGCATGGAGCTTAAACTGTAAGTGTTCTCATCACTATAGGAAAGAATGCCTACAACAGTTTGCAAGCTCAGTCAACTTTGAATCAAGACCTGAAAGCAAATAAAGAGAAAGTAATCCTGTGTTACATAGGATAATCCAGAATTTTTATGCGTTCTTAACTCATGTTTGTGTAAAGCAATGACAAAGAGTAACAACTCCTAACTTTCATACACTTGTATATTTTTTCTATGCCAGGAAATACGCAAAGTGCTCTACTAGAATTTTCTCATTCTCTCTCATTTAAATCTTTGATACCGCAGGCCTGATTAACTTCATTTTACAGATGAAGACACTTAGGAGAAAGAGGAACTTGCCAGGAAACACACAAAGAGCAAGGCATCAAGGCAGGATCCAGACCAATGTGTCTCTAACTCCCTAGCCCACATTCTTAACATCTTTCCAAATTGCTTCTGAGAGATCCTTATTGCCTCAAGGATGGAGAAGCTTTGATATAGTGCAGGATGCCTGTGAACATCTAAAATCTCACAACTGACTCCTTTTCTCTTCTATCCCATCACTCTGGCCCTGATCATCCCACCTCTTTTTCCTCTCCTTGTTATCCCTATTACTGGGACTACCATTCATGTGGAAACCATACACAGGAATACCATAAGTTCAAGCCCTTCCATGCAAGTCAAGTCACTTAGTGACTTAGTGAAGGTGTGTCTCAAAAAAAAAACCAGTGGCTGGAGATGTATATCAGTGTGAAAGCCCTGAATTCATCCCCTACTACTACTTAAACAAACAAACAAACACACACACATATCAAACAAACAAACAAACAAACAAAACAAAAAAAAGTCCTATATTGTTATTTCCCAAGCAGGGCAACTTAAGTCATGTTACAAAGGGAATTATAACTTCCTAATAGGTGACTCGATAGTGCCATATTTAAAATAAAATGAATGCTTGCTCCATTGAGGTGTGCTTGCCTTGGGTAACTTGATTGGGAAGCCAGTAGGAGCTTTGGCTGCTTCAGCTTCTTGTCCAACTCAGAACACTAGGACTCCCCTCCAGAGCCCGAAAATCCTAAGCAAAGGAAAAAACTACATTAGAATTTGGTTGAAGATCAAGGTTCCAGTGTTGGCAAATGAAGTTTAGAAGTTGATGTTTCCTTACAAGGGAATGGGTGGAACTTTGAGAGTGGAAGATTGAGATTCCAGATGTGCGGATTCTGAGATGCGAGAGGGATTTATAAGATAAGGCATGTGGAGAAAGAGAGAGGCAACCTCCCTCTTTGTCACCCTCTGTAAGTATAAACTCAAACTCTGCTCTTTCTTCCCATTATTTCCTCCCTTTCTTTCTCCCTCTTCCTCCTCTTCTTCCTCCTTCTAATAACTCCCAGGGATCTGAAAAGGTAGGTCTCATAACGGAAGGACAGGAACTTGCCTCCCTTTGTGTGTCATTTTGTTAAGTGTTAAGGACTAGCTGCTCCCAAGCATGGGGACCCGTGAGATTGGCTTCCCTGATGTTCTTTCCAGATCTTCACTGGTGAGGGAGAGGCAAACACTACAGAGAATTTGAGGGGGACACCCAGATTGCGGGGGATTCCAACATTCCAACATTTTCCAGCATGCCTCAAATCCTTCTTATGTTTCAGCCACACTGTATAAATTACTCCCAAGTTTGCTTTCCATTTCCAACTCCAGAATCTTTATGACTCTTTTTGTGATCACTTGTCATGACCTCCCTAGCCTCCTTCTTCACTGGATAATATATTTCAGGTCCCTGCTCAAATAACTGCCTTCTTCATGAAAATAATCTCCCCTTTCCCAAAAATGTTTATTTGATCTTTCTATCTATTTCTTTTAAACTAGCAAAACACTTACATTGAACACCCTTTTTGGAATTTTTTTTGTTACATATCATGGCTACCTGCCTTGTCCATGCCTTTGGTTATTGTATGTTTTGTTCTTTTGCAAATAAAAACATTTATGTAAAGTCATAATTTTCCAATTCTCATTCCTGAGAAGCTTTGAGTTTTAACAACTCTGAGGCATGTTCTACCTGTTTCAACTCTCCAGTACTACCTCTAACCTTATAGTAGTCTGGAGAGAAAAGGTACAAGAAACCAAGCTCTTGGTACTCAGGTGAAAGAGTTATAACCCTCCACATATGAGAATGTTGGACTGTTCTGTTCTTTACCTCATTGATTACCAGGAAAAAATGTGACTGGCTGGATTGAGTAGGTAGGTGTCATATTCTTCCCCTACTCCTTCCTCTTTGTGTTCATGGATCTCCCTTGGCCAAGCGAGATGAGTTTCCTAGGCAGAGAATTCAGAAACAGGTTGGATACACAGTTGCACAGAAAAAATTTAAAAATTTTTTTCTACACAGGGTCTTGCTAAGTCACTAAATTTCCCAGGATAGGCTTCAACTTGTGATCTTCCTTTCTCAGCCTGCTAGAGTTCTGGTGTTCCAGGCATGCACCGCTATGTGCAGCTCAAGAATATTGCATCTTTAAACAGACCCTAGAGAGGTGAGTTCCTTCCTTCCCCCAATGTCCTGAGAATCTTCTAAAAACAAAGAGAATCTGTGACATGATCAAGAAGACAAAGAGACATCAGTCAGAACACTTCACCTGTAATGAGGTAAATATGAGATATTTACCTCAATTCCTGCAGTTTTACACTTTTCTCTTTTTTTTTTTCTTTTGGTATGGAGACACATGCTGGGAGCCATGGCTCATGTTTATAATCCCAGGAACTCAGAGGCTGAGGCAGGAACATCTCAAGTTTGAGGGCAGCCAGGGCAACATAGTAAGATCCTGTCTCAAAATAAAAACAAACAAAAAGCTGGGGATGTAGCTCAGTAGTACAGTGCTTGCCTAGCACATTCAAGGCCCAGGTTCAATCTCTGGTAGTGAAGAAAAATAAAAATTAAAAAATGGGGACATAGCTGGAGAAAGAGAATTACCATTATCAGGTCAAATACATTTTTCCCTGCTCCTGTATTACCTCCCTCCCAGAACTTCTACTTTTCCCCTACATTCCCTGTCTTGGTTATTTCTGTGACCAATGACTTTCCCAAGAAAATGGAAGTTAAATTTTATTCTCTGCTTTAGCTCCCCACTTCTAACCCATTTCCAAGATTCATCAAATCCATTTCAACTAGTATTTCCACCCACCTTGCATACTAATATGATCTATCATTTGTGATCTATGGAGAAAGACAACAGAGAGAGGTAGTAGAGGCTCACAGCCACAGACCCCAGGCTAACACATGGAAGGTCTTGAATCAAGGACTCCCGAGTTCCAGAGGTTACTTTCTGTGTGAGTCTATTGCTTTCCTCTCCTTGCATCTTGTCCTCTTCACTACAAGTGTTTTGGCTTTCAGGTAAACAGGAACAAAAAAGGAGGAATTGATCATTTTATGCCACTGTTTCCCTAGTTGGATTCAAATCTGGAGATTGACCCAACTGTTGACTGCCAGCCTCTACCTCAAGCCGCACTTGGTCAAGGTGAAGGGAGAGCAGAGGAACCCAAGATATGTTAAATGGAACATTAAACAGGGAATTGTGACTATGAAAGGAGGAAGGAGGCATAGGTTCTCCTAAATGAATTAATTGGTTAAAGGAAAGTGGTACACGAGGTTAGAATGCCACCAACCCAAATTCTAGCCATCATGCATGGCAGCTGGTTGTGTTGGTGTCTAAAGTATTACTATAACTCGAGGTGAAACAAAGGCTAGGGTATATCTGTCTTCACCCTCAGAGTGGTGTTGACAGCCTTGCTCACCGGCCTGGCTTTACCCTCTGCACAAGGTGCAGACACATTGGTATCCAGAGAACGATCATCCAGTAAAAGAAAATTCAAAAGACTGAATACTTAAAGAGCAGATTGTCCATTTACCATCAAAGCATCAGTTGCTGGTTAGTTTTCTCAGAGAGACACTTAGACACCCACTAAACACTGTTGGCTCTCTTTTTAAATTTTATTTGTTCTTTTTAGATCACTTTATTAATATGTGTTTACAGTACATAATATTTACATTCCTGTGAGGAGTTGGTGTTATGTACATAGCACATTTTAATTCCTTTCTTCATGCCTTTCCTCTTTCCTCCCTTTGCTGTCCTCACCCTCTCTTTGTCTCTTGATCTCTCTCCCCTTTGAGAAAGATCTCTTTAGCTCCTATTAGATATCTTTCACTTTGCTCCTCATTTATATTTTGCGTTTCTCATATGAAAGGAATCATGCGATATTTAAGTTGAGGTGTCTGATTTATTTCACTTAACATTATGGTCTCAAGGTGCATCCATTTTCCTACAACTGATTCAAGTTTATCTTTATGGCAGAGTAGTACTCCATTGTGTGTAAACACCACATTTTCTTTATTCATTCATTGGTTGGTGGACATATAGGCTGCTTGCAAAAGTGCTGGCTTTCTTACACTCATGCTGGTTATTGGTTTTACTTCCATTTTTTTCATTCGTCTATCCAGAGAACATTGTCAAGGAGCATGTGATAAAATATTTGCATTTTTTAACTTTTGAGCCAAAGAGCAGTTATATTCTGTTGCTTAGGAAAATGCAGCTTAGGTAACACATGGTGGAAATTTGTCTAGATCACTTATTTAGACTAAATTAAATTTATCATCATAACTAAAATACCAACATTTACAAAGTTAGAAAAATATGAAGTGCACCCTAAAATAATTTTTATGGGATGTCTTATTTGCTAACTAAACCTGTGTATTAATAAATAAGCAGCTTGAATATCACCATTTAATTTCTCACAGTGATGACTTTTGTAATAATGCACATATTTAAGATATACTTGATGCACTGATACAGGTATACATTGTGAAATAATGTCCACAGTCAAGATAATTAGCTGTCACCTCACGTAGTTGTGCATGTGTGTGTGTGTGTGTGTGTGTGTGTGTGTGTATGTGTTGTGCCTGTGTGTGTGGTGAGAACATTTAAGATCTACTTATCCTCTTAGCAAGTTCTGAGTATACGGTACAATATGGCATTGTCACTGTATTCAGCACGCTGTACACAGAACTCACTTGTCTTGCATAACAGAAACATTGTATCCCCTGACCACCATTTCTCTATATCCCTCTTCTCCAGTCAGTCTCCTGATAACTGCCATCGCACTCTGCTTCTACCAGTCTGACTACTTTAGATTCCACATACAAGTGGGACCGTGCATTACCTGTCTTTCAGTGTCTGGCATATTTTATTTAACACAGTGTCCCCCAGGTGTATACCTTGATGACTTCTGAGTCCTTTCCTTCCAATAGTACATGGACAGATGGTCCTTGTATTTTGCCTATAAAGGAAGTTTCCTCACATACCTGCCCATGGGGCAGCACTTCTCACTTCAGAGTAACCAGCTGTGCTTCTTTGTCTATTCCTACTCCTCTTTGCTTACCCACCTGTCCTGGCCTCTTGACTTTCATGGAAGTGGAGGGCACCTGCCTGAAGAAGACGTAAGCTCAAATGACTAGCTGCTCTCCAATTCTAGCTTCTTTCCAGTTATTCTCCACTAATGTGAATTTCCAGTGCAAATTAGCAAATGGTAAAATATCAATAAAAGACCGGAAGTGAGCTGAAACGAGAATAAAATAAAAGCAGTCTCGGGAATTCAGATGCTGTACACAGTAGCTTCCCTCATCCATAATTTTGCTTTCCATGATTTTAGTTACCTATGGTGAACCACAATCTGAGAATGCTAAGTGGAAGTTTCCAGAAATATACAATTCATATGCTTTTAAGTAACTTCTATCACAGTTGCTATAATTGCTATATTGTATTATTATTATTGTATTAGTTATTAGTCCTTTATAATTTTAATTTACAAATTATATTTCTCCATAGTTCCATATTTAGTGAAATATTATATATTATTAATATTATATTATTAGGATTATATTATTAGGATTATATTTTTAATATATAGTACATATATTTGGTACTGTCCACAATTTTAAGCACTCGCTGAACATATTCAGATGTATGTACCCTTTATGGACAAAGGGAACCACTGTACTATTTTAATCACTTCTTTTTTAGGTGGTATTAGTAATATTTTAGAAGTTAAGATATATAGAATATTTTATTTTGGATCAACCCAACTGTTTCTCTGCAAAATCTTCTAGAATCAAGTTATTTCTATTTCACTCTTTCTGACTTTCTGCTATGTTTTGGCTCATGGTATTTCTAAGTGATGAAATAATTACATACAAAATATAATAGCTGAGTTTGATAACACTCATCATTCCAAAAATCTCTATTATACTTTCTTTTCCCTAAGATTAAATACAATTGTTTAACTCTTCACTCAAAGAAATAGCAGGTGAAATGATTTGTACATAAGGTTACTTTTCCAATATATAATTTGATAATCATTACTAAAGTATCAAGACGTAAAGAAATAATTTTAACAAGAATTGTGCAGGTGTAACATATAATAGGCTATATATTTGGACTGAAATATGTTCTCCAGGCTAGTTAAAGATTCTGAGACATTTAGACCAGAATTTCTCCCTTTTAGCAATTTTGTGTATTCAGGTCCTATTTGAACTTTCAAATTAACTTTTAAGGCATGAACGTGACTAGCCAACCAACCACTAGGCAGACAACCACTAGCATTGTGTATATATATATATATGTGTATGTGTGATCAGCTTGTAAATGTGAAAGGCTATAGAAAGAAATGACCAGGAAGGATGAGAGAGCATAAATATTTGGTAGTTTAAAACTTCAGAAGAAAGCAGCAATCTATGTTTCATTGAAAGCTAGGCATTATTTAAACAATTGTTTCTTTTAAAATTGAAATAATATTGTAAGCAACTCTGTGTTTAGGAGCTTTATAGTGAAATAATTTTAAAATTAATACAAATGAAATTCAAGAGAAAGTAATTGTGTGAAAATGCTGGCAATAGTAAAAAGCCCTGCAATAGCTGCCTAAAACATGACAGTTTACACTATTTATTAATGCAGCTAAGATAAATGCTAATATATAAAAATGAATCTGTGTGAAGGATTCTTGAAACCTAAATTGAGTAAAAATTTGAGATCTTGCAAAAGCAGTTTACCTTTCCTCTTATTTAGCCCTCACTCTACCCATTTCACCCATGACTAAGTTCCATTTTTTCAGTTTCTCAGAGTTAAATTTTTTTTTATTGTGTTTATTGGTACATTTAGGGATACAGTACAGTTACATTCATTGTTGGGATCATGTACCTTTACATGGCAAGTCTTGATTCTCATTTTTTTCCCCTTACCTCTGCCCTCCCTTCACCCCCTCCTCCCCTCCCCATCTACAAACACTTTATTTTCATCTTTTCATTCTCTCACATTTTTTTCTTTTCCCTTTTTGTTCTTCCCCTACGTATCACACCTTCCCTACACCTTTAGCTCCTTTCCTCCCATTTCTAAATGTCAGTAATCTTATTAGAATCTTATGCATTGTTGCAGAATATTC
>NW_022900928.1:115047532-115053214 GCF_012274545.1 Fukomys damarensis | reverse complement strand
CCCGCGCAGGCCGGGAGCTCGCGCGCACGCCGCCGGGTGATCGCAGACAGGCAGGCAGGCAGGCAGCTGAAAAAAAACCAGAGTTAAATTTTTATAAGTAACACTTGGTGAAAAATGGGAAATTTCCCTCCTAGGGACCACCTTGAGTTTAAGTCTTTCTGATTTGTTCCTTCAATGTGCTTTTCCTCTTTGCCAAGACAACTATTCTGCTATCAGGTCAAGTTGACTTATTTTTCTGTCATGTAAGGGTTTCAAGTCTGGGCTAAACAGTAAGCCTCAGAAATCCATTCTGGCCCTACCATTCTGCTTCCTTTGAACTCTCAGACTCTATAAGGTCTTTGCTACTGAGGTTGGTGTTCTCTTTCCCCCGCCCCCGACTCAAATACAGCTTTATTTCTTGCCTATGCAGAATCATAATGGTGCTCATTTTGTTGCTGTGGTGTTTGCCAACTTTCTGTGAGATCAAAGCTGAGATATCTTTCATCCTTCTAGAAACATGAAGATTTTTCTTTTGTGGGTACCAGACAAAAGTATACCAAGCAAATGCCCCACTGACCCAGCCACTTTGCCATTTTATTTTGTTTGGGGAAATATTGGGCTTGTAGTTCTCTTCTCCATGAGAAAACAGTCTTTGGTTTTTGTTTTGACAAATTTTCCAAGCTACTTTGCCTTTCTGTTACTGCAGGACATTTAGAGCTTCTGTTTTTCCTCCAAGAGCAATAGCATTTTACACAGAGCCCACAAAATGAACACACATAAGCAGAATCGAATTTATTATTTGTAGGCCATCTGAGAAGAGCTGCTCTTATGTTTCTAATTAATTCGTTTGAAATTAAATATGGATAAATGAATATTTTCTGAGTGGTCATTTGTTAGATTCATTTTCTTCTGTTTTGATTAAATTTTGGGATTCACTTTTCTATACTCTTTTTATTTCATTATTGTATTTGTTCATCACTCAAAACACTAGGATAAACTGTATGTTCAAAACATTTTACTCCCACTTACCCATTCTCATCTATCTATATAAATTTATATGATAATATATAAATATATAAATATCATAAATATAAATATTGCCAATTAGCTTCTGGTTTATATTTCTCATGTTTCTTTTTGCAATATTTAATAAATGTGCATAAGTATATTTAATATATAAATCTATGTTATTTTCCATTTTTATATAGGAAGTACTATGCTGTACACATGATATAAACTATGCATATTATATGCTAAATAATCTATATACTAGCAGTAATAGCAGTTCCCAGGGATCTTTCTTATTCTCTTTGTTTCTGCGTAGTAAGTAGTCCACTATTTAGATATTACAATGAAAAGTTTGGGTAAAAAAATTTCCATATAATACTTACATGATGGAAATGAAACATTGCATAGTGTGTTAAAGATTAAAACCTATGGAAGAAACATATTTAGAAAGACTAGATGATGTTTGAGTTGATAGAAATGGGCAACATTAAAAAAACAAAAGCTAAAGATTCACATCATGTTTTTCAGTGATTAAAAACCAGCATCAGAATCAAATCTTGATGAAGTTTAGATATGCAGAGTTTGACATAAGGGAAATTGAGCTTGTTAGAAGTGAGAGCTTCCAGAAGAAAAAAAATCAAAATGGCAGAAGCTACAATTGGAAAAATATATTCTCAAGAAACTCAATGGGCTAATAGCTTCAGAGTGTTATTTAAGTTGGAAAGAATCAATTTCAATAGAAGTAATTATCAGTTACATTACAGATAAAAATGGGAAGAAATTGACTGTGCTATATAGAAAATTGATCAAAGAATCAAATTGGCTTAATGGAGTGAACTCCACAAAATACCACCCCCCCATTTTTGTTAAACAGTGAAGCACAAATTTCCCAAGGGGAATTTTATTAATAATTCTAGTTTATTCTCTTCCAAAAGACCAACTACAACCAAATAAGTGAGCATAGCTTCATGATTTTATTGTCTTAATAATAAAACCCAATGAGCAAAGCCCTAAATCATCTGGCCCTTTTCTCTTCCAGTTCACAGTGCCTGCATCTCTTAGTAGCCAGTGTTTCTCCTAGATCTGCACTAGGACTCAAAGTATTCAATCTTGGCACCATCTTCTTTGTCCTTTTAGCTTTTGTCTCAAAAATCAGCATCATCTACCTACCCCAGCCACACTGTTTCCTGTCCTAACATATCTTTCGCTGGGCAAGAATCTTTGCCTTTGTTGTACTGTGTCAGTCACTTCCTGGGGTTGGTGTTTACACTTAGAGAAAGTCTACTGAATTTGCAGGAGAGTCATTGTCACAGAAAGCCAGAAAATACTTTAATAAAAATTGGTCATATTTATACAATTTTGCTTAACGTGCCTTTCCCAGGATCAAAATATCTCCTGGGTCATGAAGTGTTGATATAAAAAACCACACTGATTTGTCCTTGGTTCCTTTTTACAAGTCTTCCCCTTGACTTTTTCATCTTCTCCCTTCTGTTCTCCCATAGTCTTTAATGTGCCATTTTACATCTGTTCAACTATGATCAACTAATCTTTTCTTTGAAGTATTTCTTTCTCCGTCCCATTTCCCAGTGACTCAAATCCTCTTTTCTCTTCAGGCTCTTGACTTCATTAGACAACTCAGACCCTCTTCTTTCCAGCCTTCTGTCCCATTTCCATTTGAATCTCTCTCATCTTTATGCCATTTGCATACTTCAGATACTCAGTAGCAAATGAAAAGAGTGCCCAGCCTTCCCAGGAGTGCCCTTCAGGCCTGCTGTTGAAGTCTACTTGACGTGTTTCCTCACTCTGCCCTACTAAAGTCTGGATCCCCTACTATGTGCTTAGTTCAGCTCTGGTTGGGACCCATCCTTCTCTTGGTTGGTGGAAAGCCAATAGCTCTTAGTGGAGATGACGGCACATCTTTCCAATTCTACTCCTACTTCCATGCTGCATGATCCTTGGAGTGATGACTGTATTTAGGCAGGTGACTTGGAAAATGTTTCACTGTGTACCCTTCTTCCAAACTCTATGTGCCTATCTTATTATTTTTGTTGTTCCTGCTGTTTTTGTTGTTTGTACTGGGGATTGAGCCTAAGACCTCATGTTAAGTATGTGCTCTATCACTGACCTATTCCCCCAAGAGTTTCTGTTTTCACAGCCTGCCTGGTACTTCCATTTCACTGCACTGTTAGCTTTCTTAAGAGCTAGATACTTACTCCTGAACTCTAGCCCCAGATCTAATACCCTTTTTTCCTGCTTTTAGATCTTCTGATGTTTATTAGCCACCTGCTTGGCTAGAGTTCTGAGTACTACCTGTTGGAGACTATCCATCTCTAGGCTCCTCATGCTGCTGGAACACCTACCCTTTACCTCATACTTACCCTCTCAGGTGTAAACTATTTGATTAGACTCTTTCTTCATGACCCCACAGTCTTGTGAAGATAGAACAGAATACAGTTTAAATTATGCTTCTTTGCATTCCTCCACCATAGTAGTACCCTCGAGCATCTATTCACTTCTTCAAGTAATTTCCATGTCCAAGTCTCAAGTTAAACCCTCATTTTACATCCCCATTTTAGGACTGGAGATATAGCTCAGCAGCACAGTGCCTGCCTGGCAAGTGTGAGGTCCTGAGTTCAAGCCCTGGTAACAACAACAACAACAAAATATCCTATTTTATAAGACATTTAACATATTTAAATATCTACAGTAATTGTGTATTATATCACTCTCATTTTACATTTACTTTTAAATCATTAGTGCCTTTCAGTAGAGTGCATTTTGTTTTTGGTTTAAAATTCTTTAAAGCATCTTTAGAATAACAAATAATTCACCTGCTATTTAATCTGTCCGAGAAGTCCACGCTATCATTGTTCCTAGAATTCACATGTCATATAAGATTAATTTATTGAGAGTATGACTTGGGCCAGGGACCCTGGGGTCCAAAGATACTTAAGAAGCAGTTTCGTCCTTAAGGAGCTCACACACTACACGATTACAATACTGTATGATGAAACTTCTACCAGGTGCAATGAACTCAGAGCATATGGATATATTGGATTTACCTGCTTTGGACTCAGAGAATCAAGGCTTTCTTCACAGCTAATGTGAGCTGGTTCCTGAAGAATGAGTAATGTTTTGCCATGGGGGCAGTATGCCTGGTAGAAGAAACAGGAAGTGGAAAGGTACTAGGCATTACAGAGCATGGCCTATTCCATTAGAGGAAGCATGAATAATTTGGGTGGCTCCATTAGAAGTTACACTAAGGGAGGAGGAGCACGAAATGCAGCTGGAGAGACAGGTTGAAAATTGCTGGTGAAAGATCTTACCTAAGGAGTCAAGACCTGATCCTACTGGTGTGGGGACTGCTCCCTGATAGTTGAGTAACTTTTCAACCACTTGAAGGAGTAATCCAGTCCTTCTTGTCTACAAAAAAATGAATCCGTAGCTTTTTAAGAAAAAAAGCAAGAATTTCATGCTCTGGAAGATATATAAGGCTGGAAAAGTGTTATTCCATTCTAAACATTAGCTCTACAAATATATTTTCTTACACTTTACAAATAAGTATCTTTCCTTGTTTTGTTGATATCTTGTAGAAAAAATATATTTAAAATTACAACTTAGATCTCCCTGATAGTCTGGTGCTTGTTTACTTGTATTTGAGTTTTATGGTAAGTATAGAATTATTTTATGATTAGAGTAATTCTCTGTGTGAGTGTGTGTGTGTGTATGTGTGTGTGTAAAAGACACATACAGAGAGATAGATGAAGAGGATGTAGAAGAAAAAGGAGATTGAAGATCTTCTAGATTTGGCAATGCACATTTTGCTTTTTTGAAGTTGTTTCAATTAAACGTGACATCTTCTTTGACTTACTGTTAAGATCTCAAAATTTTGTGCAAAAGTTTAACAACTTTATCAAATAGTTCTAGAAAAAGAATGCTCAAGCAACCATGAAATTATTTCCAAAACTCTTCCCTTTCACAAACATTTTTCAACAGCTATGTTCTGGAGAAGTATAAACAGTACTTGTCTGTGTGTGTGAATCACAGTGAAATGTAACAGGATGCGTCACTTCTTTGTTCCATTTTTATTTGTCACTTACTATACATTAGAAATTTGGTGCTGTGTGAAGGATGAGGTTTGCAAAATTAAAGGGTGGTTTCTCTTCCTGCCATCTTGATATCTATTAGTCATCTGTTCTCTAGCCTCCCAGCTTATGACTGATTCACCTTGCCTTCTTCCTCAGAGGACGATGCTTGGACTATTGGAGCCTGTTGGCAAGATCAGCTCAGAGCAGAATCTGCATGGACATTTACATCCCCCGGGAAGGCCATGGCCAATAGTATAGAGGGATTTGATCCGAAATTCATTCTGTGCCAGACTTCCCTTTCTCTTGCTTGCCTCCCCTACTCACTTTCTGGTTTCTTTTTGGAGAATTGAGGGTCATTGACAACTGAGACAGCAATCATGTGCCAGTTGGTTTCTCCAGAGAAAGGGAACCAATAGGAAATAAGTATATGGATGAATAGATACATGTAAATGTATATAGTCATTTCTTATTATTCATAATTCATAATAGCTGGGTTCCATTATGTTGCTGCAAATACTGAGCCATTTTTCCTATGAGTAATAGGGAATATGACAAGATTTGATTCTTGAAGTCTGAGCATAACATTTTTTTTTTTTTTTTTTTTGGG
>NW_022900928.1:115034504-115047218 GCF_012274545.1 Fukomys damarensis | reverse complement strand
TTTTTTTTTTTTTTTGTATAGGGAATTGTACTCGGGACCTTGTGCTTGAGAAGCAGGTGGCAGCACCACTGAGCTAAATCCCCTGCCTTATCGTAACATTTTTATCACTTGACCAATACATAACCCTGTTTTTGATAGAATTCTCTACCGGACAAAATGGCCCCAAACAGTTTTACATTCTAAAATGGCTACCATTCCTAAATTGATTCCCCCTTATGGAAATGAGCCACTTTGGAAAAGTAAAACCTAACCCCTCTGGAGAAGCAAAGCCTCCTGCTACCCACGTCATCCTCCCCTTCCAATCACCCAGCATCCCATTGCTCAACTCTCAGGATACTTTCCTCACTGCACCACACTATATAAACTCCACCCTAGCTAGTCG
The DNA here is from genome assembly GCF_012274545.1 of Fukomys damarensis. Taxonomy (NCBI): domain Eukaryota; kingdom Metazoa; phylum Chordata; class Mammalia; order Rodentia; family Bathyergidae; genus Fukomys; species Fukomys damarensis. The sequence continues at coordinate 115,046,836 of NW_022900928.1, read as the reverse complement.
CACTGTCTCGCCTCACTGTTGGAGGTAACCCAGCAGCTTCTTGCCAATAAATCCTTGCCTCGGGTGGTCCTGCTTCAGCTCATTTCATTTCATTTTTATGTGTATTTAGGTTTAAAGAGATTACTTAATATATATTTTTATGTCATTAACATGGAACTCATGGCCAAAAGCACTCTAACTCATGAAGTACATTTATTTTCTTTGCGGTGTCACACCCTTCTGTACTGTATCTCAGGTCTTTGAGGTCTTTCTCCTCTCTGAGAAAGTGGGTTCACCATCATTTTATTTCTTGGACTTCTGTCTCTAGTGCATACTTTTCCATCTCAAGGAATTTGGCCTAGGTTTTTTTTTTTTTTTTCCTACAGAGCTATAACAATTCAGTTTTCAACTTTGTTTATCTAGATAGGGGATCCGAAAGAAAAGGCTCGTTTGAGGTCACACTTGAAGAATAAACAGGCTTGGAGTAGGTTGAGGTAGATTGGTTGTGATCGAGGGGAAGAATAAACAGGAAGCAAAGCACAGGAGTGAGGTAGGTACAGAGTGGAAGCTTGGAGGGAAAATTGCTGTAGAACCGATGAACATCAAAATCCATGACTGTGAGTGAGATGGAAATGTGTGGGAGGGTTGTACTGCAGATGAGGAGTGACGCAGCAGTGCAAGCATTGCCATGGTTTGTCCCCTTGAAAAACTCAGGTTGGAGTTTAATCATTATTGTGAGGTGTCAAGAGGGTGGAAACTTAATCCTACTGATATATAAAGGTGGGGCCTTGAGAGGTGATTATGATCAGATGAGGGCATCAGATGGAGTCCCCATGACTGAAGAGTGGTGGCTTTATGAGAATAGAGAGAGACCAAAGAAAATAAGCATACATGCTCCCTCACCTCCTCGGAATCACGTCAGCAAGAAATCCACCACAGAAGTGTCTCCTGGCTTATAGAACCCTGAGCTAAGATAGCCTCTTTTCTTTAAAATGTACCCAGTCTCTGGAGTTGTGTTATTAGCAACAGAAAACAGACAGAGATGTGCTGCATTTTTATTTTCATTTCCACTTCTCTTACCACTTAGCCCCCTTATGCTCCCTAAAGAACTCTTTGTAAGTCCAGGCTGAGCCCCAGTTAGTCTTTGAACTTCGATTCTTGTTCTGAGTGCTGGACAGAAGGCCTGGGAACACAGGGTATAAAGGAAGAGAGAGAAAATATAATTGAACAGGAGGATCTGAGGGCTAACCATCTAATAAACCATTAATGAGTATAGTATTTACCCCACTTTTTCTTTGCCATTTAAATGAAAAATGAAACCTCCCATAAGCCAGTACCATGTGCAAACATGGCTGCTGAGGCAATTTGCAAGAGATGGAAAGGGAAGGTGTGTGAACATGTAAAAGCAGTTTCTCCTCTGCATTCCAGAGAGTGACTCCAGAGAGAGCTGAGTGCATCCCAGTGCTATTCTCCCTGCCTAGAGAACACAGAAATCACAAAGCACTGACTGAAAATGGCTGTTTCTTCTTTTCTCCTGTAGAGCTAAGGGACTTTGGGAGGTATTTACAGGCAGTTCAAGTGCAAATGGCTGTTGAGTAGGTCTCACTTTCCAGAAAAAAAAAATTAGAAAACACACACAAGCACACACACACACACACACACACACACATAAACTCACACACACACAAACCTCAAACAAGTTGCCTCCAGGTGCATCCCAAATGGCGTGTTGATTGACTCAACTCAAAAAGAAATTAGAGATGTAAATGTGTTTGAGAAAATTATTACCCAAATCACAACATCCTCTTCAGACAGTTGTATGATTGAATACTGAAAAGAACATTAAAAATCTTTCAGCAAAACTCTTTGCCAAAGTATTAAATGATAAACTGGTATGAATTCTCTTCTTGCCCTTTGAGAAAAGATTGCCTTTGCTTTTGGTATTAATTCGAGTTTGTCTGAGGTATTATTCACACATATTTGTGGGTGGCCTTCTGTCAAAATGTCATGAGATTTGATATTTAGAACTGCTAACACCTGAAGTGATGCAGTGAGTATTAAAATAACTGGTAGAGACAACTGTCAATAGGGTCTTATAGCAAATGGGATTCAGACAAATATCCCAAAGGTGAGTATGTTCAACATGAAAGAATATACCATAACAAGACCTTTCATTTGTATAATATTAGTTAACTTCTTGAAAAAATACTTTCATTATTTTATTTCATTTTTTAATAGATACCTGGAGAACATCTGAATATTCTCTTCACAAAGATCTCTACCATAGTAAATGATCAATTCATCCATTCCACTGGTAAGCTCAGTTAGTGTTAGACCCTAGACACACTGCAGTGAATAGAACACACAAGGATGCTAGGTCTGTGAGCTTACTTTGTAATGTAGGGAGTTGTACATTACCTTGTAATGTTTGTCAAGACAAACATGTCCTGGAACATCTCTCCACCTGGGTTTCACCTTCCCTCCTCCTACCGTGAAGTTCACCCCTGGTGGTGAATTTCATCATCGTTTATGAGTTTCAACTATAGTTTTATTCAGTCAACTCTCAGCATAATTCTCTTAACATGCAGGTGTGGAATGGGGAAGAAGAAGAAAATGAAAGAGCTTTGGAGAAATTTTTTCTCATGTTGATTTTTTTTTTATAGGTATCAAATAGGTTGGACTTTCCTTTGTTCACTCAAGGATGGCTAGTAGATAATTCCAGGAAAATAATGCTATTATTTTATTATTATGTGACTAGTTCTCTCATCCTTTGTTTTGGCAGGTTTCCAGAGACCAAAGAGAGTGTATGAAGCACACAAATAAGAAGTGTTTGTATTGATCATCAATGCATTCATTTGGTCAATGAACCAAAATTGTAAATTACAAACCTTTCTAAATGACATTCTGTAACTAATAACTATAGTTTTCAGAACTCAACCAAGTGAAAAAAAATCCATTATCAGTTCTTAGTTGGACTGAGTCTCTATCTCTGTCTCTGTCTCACTCCTACAATAGCTCAACTGTCTTGTAAAAATGATAAAGTGAAGGAAAGGGGGTCAGCATCCCAGCACCCATCCACAGGGACAGAGCAGTCTCTCTGGCCTTAGTCCTTTACCTCATCTGTTGGGTCCACGTTTGCATTCTCTTTCCAAAGGAAATAGAGAAATAAATAAATGTATTCCTAGAACTGAGATTAATCAGCCAATTGAACAGATTTTGGTAAAAGAGAAACCTTCTTAGAATCAAATCAAGCAACAGCCCACTAAATGAAGAGCCTGCTATATAATGCCATATGCAAATGTGACAGTGCCTGTGCCTCCGGTTTCACTGACAGTGATGTAACTTTCTAGTTACTAGAGGTGAGAGAAAGAGACTCTGCTTGAACTAATGGTGGATTTTTTTCTACTTGACTGAGTTCTGCAAATTGTGAGGTCACAATTATTAGTAATGGCACATTGTTTAGAAGGGATTGAATTTTATCTGTTTAATAAAATATCCAAATATATGTCTCCCCATTATGTTGTAAACTACATTTAGACCTATGTTCTTTCTTTTGGGATATAATAGAAGATTGTACTTTTGTCAAAATAAGTGATTTGGAAACAGAAGATCAGATTCTGGAATTGAATAACTAACTGACTCTGGGCAAGTTATTGCATATTTCTGGGACCCAATTTTTTCCTTGCAAAAGATGAGAGGGATTCTTAGGTGAGCTCTAAATTGCTTTTCAAGCTTAGCTCTTCACCCACTTAAGTAACCAGTCAACATTAGTCAGGTAAGGTTAGGCTGAACTCTCAGATCCTGCTTCTATCCAAAGGCACACCCTTCTACATTCTTAATGGCTGTCCTGGCCAGCATCCCAAGAATTATACAGAGGCTAAAGGGGAGGAGAATTTATCGATTAATTACTTTACCTATTTTATATTGTGCTTGTATATTATTAACAATTACGTTTGTATGTAAGGATTTGTAAGTTGCCAGAGAAAATGCAAACATTATTAAAATCAATTCCACATAGATTTTGTTTTGCTCCCTGTCCCTACACATGTATTGCATAGAAAATTATTTCCATACCTGTGTTCCAGAGATAAGAATCAATGAAGAATTCCAAGATGATTTTTTTAAAATAAATTTGAGCTGATTCTTAAGCACAGGAAAATTTCCATTTTCTCAGAAGTTCTGTGGCTTGCACTGGGTATAAACCATCTCTAAAAGAATTTGATCCTGATGCCTTTTCCTTTGGCCCTAATCTGCCACCAGATTTCCTCAATTGCTTTACATGGTTCCTAACCACATTATCTTTTCATCCGAATCCAGACTGTTAGGAGAATAAGCTAATTTCTTCATTTTAAACAAATCCTTTTGTAGAGTTGTGAGCTCTTTAAATTTTGTTTTAAATTTATCCCCCTTTTTGGTGTTCCTTTATGTAAGTTTTGGCAAATACATAGTCATCTAAGCAGCCACATAATCAGGAAACATTTCAGGTAAAATTTCCCAGAGCTGCTCTTTTATAGTTAAGTCTTTCCTCTCCCTGTTCCTAATCCTATCAATTACTGATTTATTAATTATCCTAAAATTCCACATTTTCCAGGTCATATAGCTACAATGATAAAGCATTATTTTTTAAAATCTGGTTTCCTTCACTTTATGTAAATATTAAGAGACTCATTTACATTGGGACATGTGTCATTAGTTTCATTTCTTCTTATTGCTGAGTCGTATTCCACTACATAGAAATACTATAGTTTTTAACTAACTGAACATTTGGGTTTCCGGTTTTGAGAAATTTTGAATAATGTTGCTATACAGATTCATGTACAGGTGTTTGTGTGGTTATATATTTGTATTGCTCTTAGGTAAATTCTCAGGAATGGAATTGCTTGGTCATACAGTACATGCATGTTTAATTTTCTTAGAAATTGCCAAACTGTTTTTACAGAGTGGCTGTACCATTTTGTGTGTTCACTACTGATATATGAGTTTCAGAAACTCCTTTGATAGTATTTAGTGTAACCAGGTCATTTATTTGTTTTTCCATACTAAGAGATACATAGTGAGATGTAACATTTTTGGACAGCAAGAACATTTTTTATTTTATGAAATAAAGTACTTAACATTGCATTCTAACATATTTGCACTTTATATTGGATTTACCAATGTTTAGGACAATTCCAAGGACCCAGGGAACGTGAGTAGTCATTTACATCTCAGAAATGCATCTCAGATAAAAGACAGGCCCCTACCACAATACACTAGACATCTGGAACTATGGGAAACAAATGCATCATTCTAAACTAGCTCTCTTGTCGTTGAAGTCCACTACCAAGAAAGCCTTCCAAATATAATGAAAGACCATAGATTTTGCCACTATGTAACTAGGGAATACTTAAAATAATCAAAAGAATTACTTGCATAAAAGAGTTAAAATAATAGGTCTGCTAATACCTCTAGTCCTGTTTTTAAGAATTAGCCCTGATCCTTTTGTAGAATTGTCTTCTCTCCTGCCAACTCCTGACTGCATTGGAACTTCTGGTCTTCAAAATGGGTAGTACATCAAACATAGAGTGTTCTAGTCATGCATTAGAAGAGCTGATTTTTTTCACTATGACTTTTGTCCTCAGAGCTTCTCAAAGTCTTGCTGATTTCCTCCATTACTAGACTGGCCTGGCATGAACGATTTGTTCTGTATTGAAGCTGCTTAGAATTTACCACATCTTAAATGCGGATTAACTTTTCAAGTCAGTAAAACAGGAAAAACCACTCATAATGAAAGTTCCCCATAAAATTCCTACAGGACAATGCCAAGTTGGAGGCCACCACAGCATCTTGCTGCTGAACCAACTCTGCCAGATCTCCTCCACCCACCCAGCTTTAGAACAAGTAAGTTTTTCTTCAGTTGAGCACCAGATGAGTAAGTTGGCTTGTGTATAGGGGACATGTGCCATCTTTGGCAGCTGAATGCCAGAATTTGATTTATGATATCTGATTCCCATTCTAGGAGTGGCTTGGAGGAACTAAGATATACTGAGAACAGACTCAGTCTCCCACTTTTGCTCATACTGGGCATATGCTGAGCATATCAAGAAGGGTGGCAGGTGGAATTTTTGGCACTATCCTAATAGTTATCTTTGTGTCTTTCCTATTATACTTTTCTTACCTTTCCATGTTATACAGTTGGATTTCTACAAGAAAAATATTACAAATGATTATATGTTACCTTTCTATACTGATATAGAATAGCTAGTTACTGAGTCCTTTTCTATTTCTTCACAATGAGATGGAGAAAATTGGGTGGATTTTATGTGCTTCTTAACATCTAGTGGAAAACTTGGCCAGCCCTGTGCCTGCCCCAGGCAGAGGCCCCCTGAAAGTGGCACAGCTGATGAGCCTGCCCACAGAGCAGCCAAACTCCACACTGTTCTTGCACAAGTGAGAGACATTCTCTTTTGTTGCTTCTAGCTTGCAGCATTAGAGTGCCCCTCCTGAGGTCTGTAAATGCTCAGGCCGATTAGAGGGATGTGCTCATTAAAATCTGGCTGTAGAGCAAAGGTGGTAATAGAATATGATGTGTTATTACCCCCATTTTCATTTTCTGAAATGACTGCAGCATTACTCATTGGAGATGCATTAGACTTTCTGGACATGTTTTTAGACAATCAAGTTTGCAGAAGTAAAAATGCCAACAAAAATTCCCCCAATTGGACAACACAAATTTTCAAGTTTGGTTAATAACAAAAATAACTGGCTGCTTGCGTATAATAATAAAAAATACCCGGGGGCCAGGGATTTAGCTCAGTAGTTCTGCCACCTGCCTTGCAGGCTCAAGGACCCAAGTTCGATCCCTGGCACCCCCCCAAAAAAAAACCAACATGTAAAAATAGTTAAAGACTTTTTTTTCTTTTTATTGAGTTTATTGGTACATTTTAGGTATACAGTACAGTTACTTTTATCATTGGGATCTTATACCTTTACATGACAGGTCTTGGCTCTCATTTTTTCCCCTTGTCCCTGCCCTCCCTTTACCCCCCTCCCCTCCCCGTTTACAAACACTTTATTTCCATTTTCTCATTTTCTCATATTTTTTCTTTTCCCTTATTCCCTTTCCCAATAGTTAAAGACTCTTAAGTTCATCTCACAAGCAAACTTATGCAAAAATGTATATATAAAAATTGAAAATTTGCTAGCACAAAACCTTATATAAGAGGCATCATACAAAATTAATTGGCCTTATTTAGAAGAGGGTTTATTAAATTCTTAATTATAGCAAAAAGAAGAAAATGTGCTTAAGTAAATTGAGTTAGTTCTTGGACTTCCCCATTTTCTGATTTATCTTGGGAAGATATGTCACAAAAGAAGTACTATGTATCAGACAGATCTATATTCCAATCCCAGCTAGTTATGTGACTTTAGGCAAACTATTTAATTGTCTGAGCATCAGTTTCTTATCTCAGAATAAAATAATACTCTGAATATCCAGCACAGTAGATGACGATGGCTGGTGGAATCATTGGAACATTTTAGGATGAGGCCATTGAACATTCACCCTATTGAATTTTTGTTTAATTCCAAGAAACATTCTATTATGTAGTTCCTGAGCAGGCCTTTCTCTAGAGGGATATGTTATGGTGAACACATGGGTTTCAGGCCTTTTCCAGCTATTTCTCTGTGAAAAATAATGATTCTTATTTACCCAACCATGTTGCTTTACTATTGAAAAGAATATACCATTAATGCAAACATGGACATATGTTCTGTCAGTGGAGCGGGGTCTCATCCTAAGTTTGGATATCTCATTTCATAACTACAATTAAAGTGAGCTTCACTGCTTCTCCTGAAGGTGGATCTGCTTCTTATGTGCAGGGGAAATTAAGTTTTTGAGGCTGCAAGGTACAAGGTAGCAGCTGAAAGTTATAAATTTAGCAAGGTAAGGAATGCCACCCAGGGAGACCTGCACAGACTAAATAAGCTCTTTTTAGACTGCTCTACTACTGCATAATCATTAAATTTTTCATGTAATCACTATTAAGTAATGGCTGGACATAATTTAAAAATTATAAGTAGTACTTGACTTATAATGAAAAACTCCCAGTTCCTGCTGTTTGGAAGCATCCACATTCAACTCTATAAGCTATTTTTTCTGATATCCTATATCTAAATTGCATGCTTCTGGTGTTGACCTTTGAAATTAAAAAAAATTATTTACTTCATACTTAAGAAGAGGAAGACTCTGCTAGTCCATACATACTAAGCAACACATATCTGTGCTGCTAACACACACACACACACACACACACACACACACACACACATCTATCCTCTCAGTATTATCTTCCATCTTTTTCTGAACAGCTTTTGGCTTTTTCTAGGATTTATATTGATGAAGGGATCAGACACCTCTTAAAATGACACTGAATGGGAAGTAGTTCAAACGTCAGAAAATGATGTGCCTGAAATATTCTACACAGACTTCTGAGGCAATATATATATATATATATATACATATATTCATTATCTGAGTGCCTTTCAAATGCCTATTTTGTATATGTGCTACTGAAGCGAGCACTCAAATACCCATTTTGAAATTTAGCTTAGCATTTACAAGTCTCCATTCTGAGACTTCTTCTCTAAGTGTAGAGATTCTGCCAACTAAAAAACAAGTCATAGGTTGTATCCAGGCAGAAGACCCAACTCTGCTGTGCTGAGAAAGTGGGATCCCATCATCCCTGGCCTCTGGCTGTTGAACACACCCGTCCCTTCCTTCTGCAATGCTGTGCTTCTCAAAGACAGAAGGTTGTTGCTAAATATTTGAGTTTGAAGCTTAGTTGCCTCACTTGGTACTGCTTTTGGTTTTTGTTTGTTCATCCTTTACGTGTTCTTCTTTTGGAAATGGGCTTTCTGACACCTTTGTCATGCTTTGATGGCACTGACTGCTCTGCGGTTGGAGGCAGAGCTAGGAGGTTGGCTCATCCCTGTCCATCGGGGGCTTTTCCCCCACTCCCTGCTTTCATGATCTTTGTGCCCTGTACCCTTCACCCTTCTCTTTCCTGATTTGTTCCTGGTATTTAAGGAAGCACATCTGTCCTCAGTCACCTGGGAAAGGGTTTGTGGTAGGTACTTTTATTATTATTTTTGTTTTGTTTTGTTTTTTGGTACCAGGAATTAAACTCAGGATCACATGCTTGCCCAGGCAGGCACCCTGCCACTGAGCTACATTCCTGGCCCACTTTTCTTTTTCTATCCAAAAATATCTTTAATCTATTTTCACATTTGCTGGTTTGATGGGCTCATATTCTAGAATGGAAAGAAATTGTCGAGTTTCAAATACAGTTTTCCATTGTTTTCTGCTTTCAATTTTTCTGGGGGAGTCTGGGGGTATAATTTTTCCTATCAATATATTCATTGAGTGATAATTTTACGCTGTTCATTAATCCTCTGTAAAAGAAACTGACAATTTAAAAATATTCTGACTTTTTAGATCTATTCTCAATTCCTGTTATTCATGAATTTTATATGATGCAGCTTAATGTGGATTCATCAGTGGCCCCCGAAACCCTAGAAATGTATGCCTTTGATTCTAGAAAATAGTCTTATTTTACTTTCTGATAATCTCTTATCTTTTTTTCTCTGCTCTTTATTTGGAAATATCATAATTTAGATTCTGGATGACTTTCAGAATTGGTTAAATAAATAAAAATTTTCCTTAATCTCTATTTCAATTTTCCATTTTACTTTTCAATGCTTCTGTTGAAGTATTTGTTTCTGCGTTATTCTGTTACTTTTCAAAAAATCTCTCTCTTTTCTGTTGCTTAAAAATGTAGCATAGCATCCTTTTCTTCTTTTATGAAAGTTTTATGTTCTTTTAGATTATTGTACTTTATACTTCTCTTACTCTCTCCACAAAATCAATTGAAATATTTGAGGATTTCTTTTCCTTTCTTTCTTTTTTTAGGATTTCTTTTTGCAGCCTCCCTTATCTTTGTTTTCTCAGTACTCCTGTTTTCTGTTTGTTCAGGCTCTGTCTATATGGTAAAGCTTCTCTCAGTTGCCTGGTGATCTCTGGTTGTGTATTGCTGAGGAAAAATTATTTGGAACTGTGTTTTGAGGCACAATTTGTCAAATAGTAGGTCTTGTTTCAGAACAATTAGATGGAGGATCTGTGTCTCTTACTAGATAATCACAAAATAATCTCTTTCAGTTGATTAGTTTCCCCAGAAAGTATATAAAATTGAATGCAAGTTTTTTTTTTGGGGAGGGATTGAGTTTCTTTATTAAATAAGCAAGTAAGACCTGTCATGTAAAGGTACAAGATCCCAAAGATGAATGTAACTGTACTATATACCTAAAAAATACCAATAAACTAAATGAGAAAAAAATGGCAGCATAAATCAGCAATAATTTTGGAAGAAGAGGGGATGATTTATAGGGTCAAAGGTAATTGTTCATTTCACTTGACTGCAAGTTTTGGGGTCCCTGAAGGGAAAAGATGCAAGTAAAGGAAGTGAGGAGTAGATCCACAGGGTTTATTTGTTCCCAAAAGTTAGGGCTTTCTGGAAAATGTACCCAGTCCTTCTAGTATCTCTTGTAACAGTCCACGGCATGTCTTATATGACATCGCATGAGGATATTGGCAGTGTGGCTGGGCTGTTTGCCCTACTACTCATGTCAGGGTTGAAGTGAGTGCTTGTTTGACATTACATGTGCATTCCTTTAGGAACGGTCCTCAGGAACAGAGCCCTGCTCTTCTGTCACAATGGGCATGATGCTGAGCTTCCAGTAACGAGAAAGAAGGCAAAGTACTGAATATATGTGGAAAGTACTTAAAATAGTTCTGGCACAGCAAGGATACATAATCATCAATGACTTCACATGAGTTTATTAAGTAAACTCTTTTGTTCCTATCCTTTGCCATGGGTATCCTCACTTTGAATAAGATGCTATACTCAAGTTGCCTATATCCTAGAAGGGATGTGAAAAGTTGATAAATTGAATAATTAGGAAAAGACACAGGATGAAATAGACAATGAAAGAACAAAATCCATGTTATAAAAGGGAATAACAGAGACACAAGCTTGTTAAGGGCAGAAAGAATCTCTTCTGTACTCAGAGAATTCCATGCTTCTTCTCCCACCTCTGGGGCTTTGACTAACACATTTCTACCTTTGTTCATATTCTACTTCAGAAAGCTGCTTTGCCACCTTGCAATTAATGACACAAAACCCAAGCAATTCGCCTAAGAGATGGTCTCTCACTAACGGTTGCTTCTTCTTAACTTTACATTTTTAAAGGTATGCCAGTGTATAAGGACAGGTTTAAATTTTCATAAAACAGGGAGCATATACCACCCAGTATACTTTTGATAAGCATTTCGGCAGCTTGATCTTGTCCTTAAAAGAGCAAGGTTCCCAGAGGACTTTAGGACTTTTGCTCTAGGAAGCAAAAGTGATTAGTATTCCCCCCACAAGAGGATTAAAGAAGGGAGCGGTAGGCATCACCACACAATATCAAGTGACAGAAACTAGGTTAGACCTTCTAGCAGGCTGGACTCTTGTCCTTTGAGGGGCAGTTCTGAGACTCACTAATGCATTCTGTCACTGGCTGCTGATCATCACTGTATTTGTATTCCTTGCTGCCAGTATTCTCAAAGGAGCTGCCAGGCTCAAAAATAAGTTGATTTTCTTAAAATGGCTTATTGAAAGAAAGACCTTCTGTAACCATCATCACCAATATATTCCTTTGATCACCTTTCTTGTGAACAGAGGTTATTCGAAAGGAGAGTTTCATTGTGCCCAGGGTTGCTGGCTGTCTTCATCTCTGATGAAAATAGTGAATTTAGCAAATAATATTGATTCAACAAAAATGTACTTAGAGTCTCCTCTCTTTTGAGCACTAAGTGCTGGAGACAACATGATTTCAATACGTCAAAAATTCTCATGTTTAGTCTAGTCAGGGAAACAGATGGCGATGGAATAATCACACATACAAATGTGTATTGCAGTTACACTGAGTTCTGTCAAGACACAAAAACAGTACTGGGTTATTAGGTGAGACATGTTTAGGAAAGTGATCCCCACCCCAAAATGGGGAGCAGGTATTGGAGAAGACAGGAAGGAGGATTGTGAAAGACTCTGACCCTGGATTGGGAGTAGGGTGATGTAGAGGTGCTGAAAGAAGATAAGTGGGAAATTTCTAGAAAAGAATGGTGTGAAAATGAGTGTCAGTCTGTGAGATGTTTTGTGGACCATTAAGCAGTTCTGTGTCTGTCTTCATTACTGAGACAAACCAGTCAGGGGCCTGAAAGGGCACTACAGTAATGATTAAGTTTTTTGGTTGTTTTTTTTTTTTTTTTTTTTTTT
>NW_022900928.1:115027205-115034221 GCF_012274545.1 Fukomys damarensis | reverse complement strand
ATTTTCATCTTCATTCTCTCACATTTTTTTCTTTTCCCTTTTTGTTCTTCCCCTACGTATCACACCTTCCCTACACCTTTAGCTCCTTTCCTCCCATTACAGTAGTGTTTTTAAAAGATTATTTTGGCCGTAATCTGGAGAATTATTTGGAGGGGTAAGAGAGGATGACAGTGGATCCTGTATCATGGATCAAGCCTTATTGAGAATAGTTATATGAGAATAGCACATAAATTATAACAGAATAAAACTGTAAGTAATATCAAGAAATTCTATCCAGTATTCTCCTTTCAGGTCAGTAGATGCTGAAAATTTTCAGGACAAATGACTTTGAAAAGTCTCCCTAAAAAGAAAATGCATCACATCTCCGGAACAGATACTAATGTTTGACTTTATTACAGGGGCCCATTTATTGTTCTGAAATGCCATGGCTCCTATTAATCTTCACAATGACATTGAGATTTCTTTTTTTTTTTCAGCTTTAATTGAGTTTATTGGCACATTTTAGGGATACAGTACAGTTACATTCATTGTTGGGATCTTGTACCTCTACATGACAAGTCTTGATTCTCATTTTTCCCCTTACCCCTGCCCTCCCTTCACCCCCTCCTCCCCTCCCCATCCACAAACACTTTATTTTCATCTTTTCATTATCTCATATTTTTTTCTTTTCCCTTTTTATACTTCCCCTACCCATCCCACCTTCCCTACACCTTTAGCTTCTTTCTTCCCATTTCTCAATGTCAGTAATCTTATTAGGATCTTCTGTATTATTGCAGATTATTCACACCAGAGAAATTATTCGGTATTTACACATGTGTGCCTTATTTATTTCACTTAGGAGTATATCTTCAATATGTATCCATTTTCCTATGAATGAATCTATTTTCTCATTCTTTATTGCTGAGTAATATTTCATTTTATAGTAAAACCACATCTTCTTTATCCAGTTTCCCACTGATGGGCAAATAGGCTGTTTCCAAGTTTTAGCTATTACAAACTGCTGCTATAAACACGGGTGTGCATACTTCTATGTGATATAATTCTTTTAGTTCTTTTGGAAAGATACCCAGCAGAGGGATGGCTGGGTCAAATGGAACCTCCAGTCCAAGCTCTTTGAGGTATCTCCATATTGATTTCCATAGTGGTTGCACCAGTCTGCACTCCCACCAACAATTGAGAAGGGTTCCTTTCTCCCGACAATCCCACCAATATTGGTTATTGATTGATTTCTTGATAGCATCCATTCTTTGTGGGGTGAGGTGAAATCTCAGTGTTGTTTTCATCTGCATCTCTTGAATGATCAGTGATGTGGAACATTTTTTCATGTATTTACTTGCTGCTTTTACTTCTTTGTCTGAGAAATGTCTGTTCATTTTGGATGCCCATTTTTGAATCGGGTCTTTATATTTGGGGGGTCTGATTGTTTTGAGTTCTTTATATTTTCTAGATAATAGCCCTTTGAGGAGCAGCTGGTAAAAATTTTTTCCCACATTGTAGGTTGTCTCTTAGTTCTGCTCATGGTTTCTTTTGCAGTACACAAGCTTTTTAATAAGATGAGATCCCAGTTGTTGATTCTTTGTGCTAGTTCCTGTGCTACTGAGGATTTGTTCATAAAGTTTTTTCCTATGCCAATGTCTTCCAGAGTTCTGCCTAACTTACCTTCCAGCAAGTTTAATGTTTCTGTTTTAATATTTAGATCTTTAATCCACTTGGATTTTAATTTGGTGCATGGTGAAAGATAAGGGTCTAGTTTTAATCTTTGGCAGGTTGAGATCCAGTTTTTCCAGTACTATTTATTAAAGAGGCTATCTTTCCTCCACTGAGGATGGTCAGCTCCTTTGTCAAAGATGATGTAGCTGAGTACATCTGGATTTGTTTTTGTGCCTTCCAATCTGTTCCACTGATCCTCAGGCCTGTTTCTTTGCCAGTACCATGCTGTTTTTATCACAGTGGCTTTCTAGGATAATTTCAAATTGGGAATTGTTATAACCGGTGCCATGTGTCTGTTGCCTAAGATGGCTTTTGCTATTCTAGGTCTCTTATGGTTCCAAATGAATTTTTGGATTCTTTTTTCTAGTTCTGTGAAATATAGTGTTGGAATTTCAATTGGCATTGCATTGAATGTATATAGAAATTTTGGTAGTATGGCCATTTTAACTATGTTGATTCTTCCTAACCAGGAGCAGGGGATATCTTTCAATTTTGTAATATCCTCTTCAATTTCTTTTTTCAGAGTGCTACAGTTTTCAGTGTAGAGATCTTTTGCTAGATTGATTCCTAGATACTTCATTTTTTTGGATGCTCTTGTAAAAGGAATTTTTTCCTTTATTTCTCTCAGTGAGTCTGTTATTTGTATATAAGAAGGGTATTGATTTTTGGGTATTCAGCTTGTATCCAGATACTCTACTGAATCTGTCAATTAAGTCTAGAAGTCTTTTGGTGGAGTTTTTTGGGTCTTCAGTGTAGAGTATCATATTATCAGCAAATAATGACAGTTTAACTTCTTCCTTTCCTATCTTTATTGATTTAATTTCTTTCTCTTGTCTAATTGCTGTGGCTAATGTTTCCAGGACTATATTGAAGAGGAGTGGTGATAGTGGGTATCCTTGTCTTGTTCCTGATTTTAATGTGAAGGTTTTCCATTTTTGACCATTTAATATGATCATAATTTCAACTTTATAAGTGTGACCTAAGAATAGATGCAGAGAGACCTAGTGACGGCCTACTTCATGGAAAAATCAGGCAGCCAACCTCACTGTTGATGTTCTTTGCAAAATATTTTAGTTTCTGAGTTGTTCAGATGTCTTTTCATTCACTAAAAATATCTTGGACTACTTAGAGTTGGACAAAAATCAAGGAAATATTTTAGACTTATTGGCCATCCTCGGAGGCTATTCTGAACATGAAGAATAACTATATTGAAGGAGTGGTGATAGTGGGTATCCTTGTCTTGTTCCTGATTTTAATGTGAAGGTTTTCCATTTTTGACCATTTAATATGATCATAATTTCAACTTTATAAGTGTGACCTAAGAATAGATGCAGAGAGACCTAGTGACGGCCTACTTCATGGAAAAATCAGGCAGCCAACCTCACTGTTGATGTTCTTTGCAAAATATTTTAGTTTCTGAGTTGTTCAGATGTCTTTTCATTCACTAAAAATATCTTGGACTACTTAGAGTTGGACAAAAATCAAGGAAATATTTTAGACTTATTGGCCATCCTCGGAGGCTATTCTGAACATGAAGAATAACCTTGACCTCAGTTTTTATATTTTTATGTACACATTTTATGCACTTTCCACTTAATTTCACTAATTTCTCTGTTAATTATTAACTCTTAAAGTTAGCTTTAAATATAATTGTCTTGTGAACCCATAAGAACTACATTCTCACCTCTACTCCATATGGATTCATAAAAAAACTATTTGTCTACCATAGTGCATGGTGTGCAGTTTTCAGAGTTTGCACATCTTAATCCGTGAAAAAATGGTGTATGTGAACTTTGGTCTCCTGATGGAAGTTCTCTGTTCTTTCTGTGAGGTGATAAAAAAAATGAAGTGTATAGTCTCTTTTAAAAATAAAATTAATAGTTGACATTAATTTTCCTCCCCAAATTTTGATTTTAATCAACATCTCATGTTTGACATATATTTGTAATATTGACTTCTTATTTTCTAGAGTTTCCAAGAAGCTTAAAATATATGTTGTGCCCTAATCCTGGAAATTTTTAGTGGAATAACTTTTCCATTTTTTCTTTTCTCCTAGTACTTTTGGGCTAAATGAGAACTCAAGATTTTTTAATTGTATTAAAGAATATTTTAATTATTCACAGCAGAAGGGCATTGGTGGAGAAGAAATGTTTTACACCATGAAAAGATGTTATAATAGATACTGAAATTTATCTTTGCAATGCTGACAAAGCATATACACTTACATTTTGGCTATTCAACTTGTAATGTTCAACTTATCCATTATCAGGATAAATTTAAGCAAAAGCCAGTTATTTGTTTTTCACTAAAACACCCAAGGAACAGAGAGAATTCTTGAGCTTAATTGAAATTATATATTTTTACATATATCTCTTATGTTCTGTCAGGGTAGTTTATTTTTCTTGTAGAAATTTTTAACTGTACTATTATCCAATCAAAGTTTTTGAAACTCTATTGATCTTGTAATCAACTAAATGAAAATCTGGAAGAATTACTTAGTGGGTAAAATTATGGATAAAAATTTAAGAAGGGACAGGATATGTGTGTACTATCAAAGTATTTTTCTCTATATAGCCATTTTACAACGGAGAAACTTACAAACATTACCTTAACCAAGAGCTCAAGATGAAAATCTTGAAATAATGATACAATGATGTTAATAATTATGCCCTAAAGAGTAACTTTGTGTTCTTCAATCACATATATTTGTAATAGATTAAAAGCCTGTTAAGGGGCTAGGGATTTAGCTCAGTGGTTCTGCCACTTGCTTCACAAGTGCAAGGTCCTGAGTTTGATCCCCAGTACCACACATACACACACAAACACACACACAAAAACCTGTTAAATGTAAGCTGCATGATATTTATTGGCAGGACCATAGTCTTTACTTGACATAGTCACTTATTATGCAGTGACTATTAATAAGTGCTCAGTGATAATCAATTATTAATTCACTTGACAAACACTTCTTGAACATTTGAGACAAGTATGGATAGACTGCATATACACATTATTTAAGAAAGAGCTCTGTGAAGAACTTTTTAAAGAATGTCATTAAATTACCAGGACTATACTGGGTTACAGACTTTTGATGTAAGCATTGCACAGGATCATCCTTGTTAAGACTCCTTTAACTCTGGCATAAATAAAACAAAAATTAGGTAAATTTAATTTAAATTAACCCAAAGAATGAAATAAATATTCATGGTTCTCTGTTGATATAAATAAATAAAAATAGAAATGATAGATAAGGGTCATCAATTCTTTTTTTTTCAGCTTTAATTGAGTTTATTGGTACATTTTAGGGATACAGTACAGTTACATTCATTGTTGGGATCTTGTACCTCTACATGACAGGTCTTGGTTCTCATTTTCTCCCCTTGTCCCTGCCCTTCCTTCACCACCTCCGCTCCTCCCCATCTAAAACCACTTTATTTCCATCTCTTCATTATCTCACATTTTTTTCTTTTCCCTTTTTACCCTTCCCCTACCCGTCCCACCTTCCCTACACCTTTAGCTCCTTTCTTGGGAGAGAATTCTTTATAAGATATGTATCTGATAAAGATGACAACACAAAAACTGCAAAGAACTCTTGAGACCCAACAACAAGAAAACCAGCAACTTGATTAAAAATGTGCTGCAGACCTTAACAGACACCTCAACCAAAAAGATATTGATTGCAAATTAACAGAGAGATGTTCCACATAACTTGTCATCAGACAAATGCACATTAAAAGAACAATAATATAAGACTGTAGACATTTAAAATGTCTAAAATCTAGAACACCAACAACCCAAATAACAGCAAAGATGCGGAGCAATAGGAGCCCTTGTACATTTGCTGGTGGGAACACAAAGTGGTACAGCCATTGAGGAAGATAGTCTGGCAACTTCTTATGGGACTAAGCACATTCTTACCATATTATCCAGTAATTGTATGTGTTGGTATTTACCCAGAGTATTGTAAAACTAATGTCCACACAAAAACCTTGGCCACAGGTGTTTATAGATTTATTTCTAATTATGAGATGTTGAAGGCAACCAAGGTGACCTTCCTGGATAATTAACTATGGTGTATGCAGACAATGCAATATTTTATTTGTCAATACTATAAAAATGAGTTTTCAAGACATAAAACGACATATAGGAAATTTATATGCATATTACTGAATGAAAGACGCCAATCTGGAAAGGCAGCACAATGTACAATTCCAGTTATATAAATATTCTGGAAAAAGTAAAATTACGGAGACTATAAAAAGATCAGTAGTCACTATGGATTTCAGGAAGGAAGGGAATCGATATGTAGAACAGAAGTTTTAGAGCAGTAAAACTGTGCATGATACTTTAGAGGAGTAAAACTACTTTGTATATGACAGTGGATGTATATTATTATACATTTGTCCAAATTCAGAATGCACAACATAAATAATGAACTTCAGTGGAACTATTTACTTTAGACGTATTGATGTTTCAATGTAGACACATCACTTGTAACAAATGTAGCACTCTGGTGGGGGGTGCTAATAAGTGGAAAGGTAATCTGTGGTAGGAGGAGGAAATATGTTGGATATTTCTATGCCTTCCTTTCAATTTAGTTATAAAATGCAAAGCTTTAAAAATTGACCTGCTCCTGTCCTACAGATAAGAATAAATATCTATATTGCTGTAAATAACTAACTGAACAAATACACAATGACGGGACAAGAGATGATACTTTCATACAGAAGAGTTTCAAACAGTAATAGTAGAATGGTGCTAAACACAGAATGACCACTCTAACACTACAGTAATAAAGGTTTCAGACAAGCTTAGTAATGGAGACTAAGATTGGTGAGTAAAATACAGGGTACTTGTATCTCAAAGTATTTATTCCAACATAGTAAATGTACAGCAATGTGTTGGATACCTTAATCAGTCTATGGGGTACAGTGCCCTAAGAAGTGTACATCACTTCTGTGCTACCTTTCCCCCAAATTATGCAAAACTCACTCCAGTCATGGAGCAAACATGAGACAAACGGAACCAAGGCAAGCTCTACAAATAGGCTGGTAGATAGTAGCAGTATAACACAGAAGTTTCGAAGTCAAGAAAGACTGGGAAACTATAATGTATCAGAGAGGACTAAGAGACATGTTAGCTAACTGCAGAGTGGGATTCTGAATTGGACTGTAGAATAGAAAAAGAAATGTAGGGGCCAAGGATTTAGCTCAGTGTTTCTGCTCTCTGCCTTGCAAGCGCAAGGACCCAAGTTCAATCCCCGGTACCAAAAAGGCAAAAAAAAAAAAAAAAAAAAAAAAAAAGGA
>NW_022900928.1:114956390-115027193 GCF_012274545.1 Fukomys damarensis | reverse complement strand
AGACCCAAAGCAAACCCCGGAAAAAAAAAAGAAAAAAAAAAAAAAAAAAAAAAAAAAAAGGAACTTTAATGGGAAAATGAGGGAAATCTAAAAATCTCACGTAAAGGTACAAGATCCCTAATGATGAATGTAGTTGTAGTGTATATCTAAAATGTACCAATAAACTCAATGAGAAAAATAAAATAAAATAAAAATCTGTACTTTAGTTAAGAGCAGAATTGTGCCATTGCTGGTTTCTTGGTTTTGATCATTGTACTGTGAGTATGCAGCACTGGTGAAGCCGGGTGAAGGTCACATGGGAATGTGCTCTGCTTTTTTTTTTTGTAACTCTTCTATAAGTCTAAAATTATTGTAAACTGAAAAGTTGTTAAATGGAATGGGATCTGAGATTATAAAATAAGGATTGCATTCAGGATTGTACATGTATCATAGATGGGGAGGTTTAGGTCTCTGAAGCACTCTGGTACACTGCTCCAGCCCCGCTGTTTGAAATATGTTTGTTCCTTACGTGCTGGCACAGTGCAACTTATATTTAAAATTAGCAGCATATTCTCTTAATTTCTACCTTTATCTCAGTGTTTATAGCCTACAAACTGATTTCAGCATTTCCTTGAATTACAGTGATTCTTTGGAGCCAGCACCATAGGAAAGGTCCCTGTAGTTTCCAGGCCAGTAAGAGTATTCATTTCTTCAGTGGGTTCTAGCTTACCAAGTGCTTTTTTTTGCCAACAGTAATTTGTTGGTAATAAGTTTTGCTACATGTGTTCTGTCAACAGCAAAGTGCAATATTAAGGCTTTTTAAAATTATTGCCGAAGTTGACTTATATAGTATGTAACCCCAGTATCTCCTGCTCTTTTTTGTTGACTGTATTATATAAAAGCATGAAAATGCAATCACAAATCTCTTATGTGCCTTATAGGTTCCTTGAGGGAAAAAATGGTTGAGAAGGACCCAGTATCTCATTCCTTATGGCCACTAATTTTGCTGTATTATGCCATTCAGATTACTTTCTGAACACACACACACACACACACACACACACACACACACAGTCATATACATATATATATCAATTCAACACTATCATTAACAATTTAGATCATGTTTTTTGCTTATATTTTAGTCTTCTTAGACTCTGAACTACAGGAAAGGCTTTTTAAAAAGTCTTTGTAATGTCTGTTTTTCTCCAGCTTAATGAAGGAAAATGCATTTTGTTTTCTTTCCTTAATATTTTATCTCATTTCTAGTTTTCACTGTGACTCAGTCAAAGACAAAGTATCATTAATATTTTTAGATGCAATTTTGGAGGGTTTTCTGCTAAAATTCTGAAGAAGCAAAGTTGATATTTTGTTTTAGTTCCTTCTCTTATGATACAAAGAAGTCCAAATTAAGCTTTTTTTCCCCCTTAAAATTCACAAGGACTAGATTAAATTAAACAACTAAAGGTCAAGTGTGGTTCTTAAGAATTATTTCATTTAACAAGTATAACACATTAAATAATTGAAAAAAGATTACAATTATGATATTCTAATCTCAAAAATTATTATAGTGTTACTTTAAGAATATCTTGAATTGTGAAGTATATTTGCAGTAGTTACAAATGCTGCATCAGAAGTTACCCCAAAACTTAGCACTTTAAAACAACAATAAACATTCGTTCTTTTCACAGTTACTGTGGGTTGCAAACTCAAGAGTTCCTTATTTTGACAATTCTAGCTTGGCCTCTGCCTTGAGACTGCAGTCCATATGATCTGTATTCTAGTTGGTGCAAACAAATTATTAACAAGTTGGTCCCAGGTTTTAGCTAGAGAGCTTGTTTCCTTCTTACCTGGTCTTCTCCACAGGGTATTTGAGTGTCTGTACTAAATTGTGGCTGTCTTTCTTTAGAAAAGATAATGCAAGACAGAAAACCAGAAGCTTAAATATCTACTTTAATATAATCCTAAAAACCTCACACTGTGCAATTATTGTTTAGTTTTAGTCAGTATGAGAAGGTCCCACATGGGGCATGGGTACATATGAGGAGGTGACTCATTGAGTGCCAACGTTGAAGACTAGTTATTATAGTAGTCTTCCTAAAAGTACCGAGCTTGTCTATTTTCTCCTAACATTCAATGAATTATCAACATATTTTCCCATTTATTAACTATTTCAAAATTATTAGTAATTGTTCTGGTACATTTAATTAACAGCTTCTAGAGCCTACCATTATAGTAACATTTTGTTCCTACTATAATAAGTATGACCTTATATTTCACTTGACACAGAATTTCAGTATAATGAAAAAAATAAACAGCTTTAATTTCAAAAATCTGTCTTGGAATTTTACCAATATATGAAAGGAACAATCTAGCTGACGATAATAAATCCAAAGAACTTGCCTTACTCAAGACAAAGCCATTCTGCTTAGGTATAATGGTAACATATGATGACACATTCACGAATCACACACATGTTCTGAAATGTCATTCACACTGGTATTTGATTCCTCATCTTCTAGTCACTGAGACCATGGAAAAGATTTGTGTCAAATAATAAGGTCAGGATTTTCCACTGTATAAGGCCTTTGGTGATTTCTGATTTGCGCTCCATTTCCTCCTTACTAAGAATCCAGTACTGCAACTGATAACACCACGGATGTACCACAGGTTCATTCTAGATTGTTTTAAATCTGTTTTCTTCCCCTCTCATGCTTGCTTCTTGCCAGATTTTAAGTCTGAAAGCCCAGAGTCCAAATCCCTGATTATAAATGACTTTATCTTTTATTCTAGCAAGAAGGTCAGACTTGTTATTTTAATTTTATGCTACATATATATTACCTGGACATAAAAGAAAATCTTTTCGTACTAAGAATTTCACACAATCTTTTATGAACAGTTCCATACATTTTTAGCTCTCAAACCTGTAACCTCAGTGACTCAAATTTGGTCCAGATTGTCTGCAAAAGAACAGATGCCTTGAATTCTCTTCCATTATTTTTCTATTTTAATTCACCCACAGCAAAATAAAATAGAAGACACATCCCTGGACACAGTTGGAGAGCAGGTTTTTGGGAAATTATTTGAAACTAACAGTCCTCTCTCCCAACCCTTTCAGTAAATGTGCCCAGAACTTGTATAACAAGAGTTACATTGCTATTAAATGTTCAAATGTAATGTAGCTTCTTTCTGTCCTCTAAATTAATGTTGTAAGTCCTTACAACATTTTACTTCACTGGGAAACATGGAAGGAAAAAAAGCAATTCTGCAGACTTGGAAATTTACATCTTGGTAGTCTTTTCTCGTGTGCATAACCTGTTCATGATGGCCCAGTGTCTTTGGGCTGAAGCTTAGTAATCTATGCTACTGGCCATTTCATAAGACCAATTGTTTAGTATTGAGTTTGTCCTACACTGAAGCCTCTTGTTTAGTAACAGTTGCAACAACTGTTTGAAATTTTCCTAGTTTTGTGATTAAGAGTATTACTTTTTAAGAAACAGATACAATTTTATAAAAACAGTATTCAAGGCAAGTGTCATTCCTTTGAAGATATTGCAATGAAGTGTTAACTGTTTCAAAAGTTATATGAAAAGCAATCCTTTTTGATTTTGTTTAGTTTTAGAGGTTAGTTTTAAAATACCTACAAAGTTCTGCTAGCTTGCAATACAATATTAATTGGATATTAATTCTTATGATCACTGAGCAGATTTCATCAGGTCATTGGGGCCCTATGCATTTATGGTTTAATCTGTGCGGAACTAGCAAGAGTTGTACTAGGAGATTTATTGCAAGGAATTGTATTATGCAACAATGGGGATGAGTAGGCAAGTCTAAAATCTGTAGGCAGGCTGTCAGGAAGGGCAGGCTGGGACTCTGGGACCGGAGCTTCCGGCCATAGGCAGAATCTCTCCTGTGTCAGGGAGGCTTCAACTTCACTCTTACAGCCTTTCAACTGATTGAATCAGGCCTGCCCAGACAATCGCAAAGAATCTCTTTTACTTAAAGTTAACTGTTTATGGACTTTAATTAGAACTCTAAGATACCTGTACAACAACACATGGATTAGACTTTGATCAAATAACTGGCCAAGTTCACACATCCAAAGATCACCCCAGATTAAGGTATTTTCCCCTGAAGTTTCACAATATTGTTCATGATCTAATAAATCAAAACCTTGCAACACTTGCTGTCAGTTTTATGTTACAATTTAAGAAACTAGTTAATATTAGCAATTTACTGAAAGGTTAAAGATTTCTACTGTAGATTATTCCTTCATACTTAGTTGTTTATGTGGGGTCATTCAGACAGAATAAGCCCCTTTAATTTTTGAAACAGTATATAAGAGATATCAAAGGGTATTGTAAGGTACCAAAATAATCATATGGTATCATAATATGGAAGGTATCAAAGGTATAAACATCAAAAGTTATCATAAATATGAATGGTATCAAGGGGTATCTATCACAAGGTATCAAAGGGTGTCACAAGAATGAAAGCTATCAAAATACATCATAAATATGAAATTATCACAGGTGGCAAAGGGTATCATAGGGTATCAAAAAGTATAAATATGGTAAGTATTAAAAGGTACAAAATCAGAGGGTATTGCAATATGAGAAAACTAAAGCATGAAATCTTCAAAATGAATTCATGGACTCCTCAGAATTTGTTGTAGATTGCAGAGGAGTCTACACTTCTACTCAAACTGCTTTGAGTATAAGGAAAAATAAGACATGGCAATATTTTGTGAGCTGTGATTTATAATTGAATACTACTTTAAATTAGGAATAATTTCTGTGGAATTCATCTCATTATAGTCCCCAATTGTCATTGTTTTGAAGGTT
Organism: Fukomys damarensis; assembly: GCF_012274545.1. NCBI lineage: Eukaryota > Metazoa > Chordata > Mammalia > Rodentia > Bathyergidae > Fukomys > Fukomys damarensis. Next base: position 115,022,370 of record NW_022900928.1, on the reverse strand, counting down.
CCAAGTGACTCAGCATTGTTTTAGCCAATAAAAATAATTAATGATAAAGAGGTAGTAAAAGTTTGACTCCTTTTGGAGCTGCTACCAGTTTCTTATGGAGAGAAAACAGAACAATCTTTTTCCTAGTGACTGATAAGCCTGGGCATGATTGCCTTTCTCTGGAGCCTGGAAGACAGGAGGCATCAAAACTTCAAAGAATGGTCCAAAACTGCTCAGCCAGAAAAAGGAGAGGAATTTAATTGTTACCAAAATGGAAGAAAATTAATGGAGTGAAGAAAGGAGATGAAAGGAGGAAAGTAAACTATAGACTACAACTTGTGACCTCTTAATCTCCAACAAGGGTACTAAACTCCCCAAAGAACTTTATGTGTGACCCTGGTTTCTTCATTTGTTCTCAATACACAGAGCCAACTGGTTGAGTTTCCATCTGAGCTGTGTAGAACATTAACTCAATTTGCCTGAGTATATACATTAACTGGGGGCGTAGAGGCCTCCACTCACATGTAAGTTATTCCTACTTGTTTGATTTTTTTAGTTTAATTTCCTAACAAAGTTGTAGACTAAGAAATATTCTCTCACTTTCTAGGTAAAGCAGTTGAGCCTTAAAAGTCAATCTTACAAGATTTGGTAGAGTGGCCTCAACAAATATCTCTTTGGTAAAGCCCTGCTGCTCTTTCTCCCTATAGTCTCTGCTTCCTTGTTAGTCAGAACAATTTCCCTTTAAATTAGCCTTTGTAGTACTCTGGCCCCCCGCACTAAGTTGGTGCCTTCTCTTTCAACATGGTTCGACATTTCTCACATGGCCACTACTTCAGGGATTGAAGTTGCTGTAACAAAATGGCATCTTGCCAATGACCTCCTGAGGCTACAGAACCACAATGTCAACAGAAATCATTTCATGGACTCCTTGTGCTACACAAAATATTTGATGTTTGCTCTAAGCAATGAACTTTCATTATTGGAGGAAGCTGAAGGGTTGAGGGTCAGGCTGTAGGTGAGGAAAGGACTGTTTCCTGCAAGACCCTCAATGGTAGAAAAGCTTGTGCAAGCCTTTTGGAGAATTTTGGACAAATTCCTTTTTTTTAATTATAGTGTATGTATAGATCACAACCAGCTTTCAAAACAACTCCATGGTCCAGAAAGAAAGCACTAGTAAGTGACCTTCATGGTTATCATTCAAATTATTATTTGCCATGAAAATACATTCATTTGTTGTACATGTGAGTGCTTCTCCACAGGAAAAAAATCAAAGTAGAAATTTAAAGTTTATAATCACAATAAAAATTAACAAATGTGCAGTTATTTAATTTATAGGATTTTAATTGTGTTAAATGCTGTTGGTGAATCTATATGCTACTAAACATGTTTCAAAATATTTCTCTACAGTAAAACTTCACTGATAACGTGACCATATGTTAGGTTTGTCTGCTGCTATCATTAAAACACTCATTAAAATGCATATCTGGAGAGCCAGATGTTTTATTTTTACTGTATACCATTTTCTTCATTTTTATAATCAATGTATACTTATACAGTGGCTTTTATTTTGTGACTATTCTTTGCATATTTATGCATATGCTTTGTATCTCTAGCAACATATTTATGAAGAAACATAAATGAGTATATATTTATATCTCCGTAAACTCATACAAGAATAAATATTTTTGAGTGTGACCTTATGATGAATTTATCCTGCTTTATTTTAAAAAATACCTTCTCTTGGTCACAAGTGAAATTATTAGATGCCAATATTTGGGACAGTCACTTGTTCCCTTTATTTTCTCATTCCTTCTACTTGCATTGATAACAGCTTGTGTGAGCCCTGATGAAAGAAGTGTTGTTCAAGGAGATTGTGACAGGGGCAGGAAAGCAAAGACCTTTCTTCTCTGAGGATTGGCTCATTAGTATTTGCATCATTAAATATTTTAACTAAAGTATTTTGTTATCTTAGTTGAAAATTGACCAGTTATTTCTCCCCTGTCTTACCTTTCAAAGTCATTCAGTAGTAGTTGCACACGGCAAATATGTGAAAAAATGTTGTTCAGGATTAAGGAAACAGCTAATGAGGTGACAGTTTTCCTATACTGAAGGCTGGAATTTAAAAAGTGCTAGAGAAGATAATTTTCTAGCTTACCTAACAAAATTGCTACTTTCTAAGATAGTTTCTATTGTGTTCAAGGAAATTCATGATGACACTTAAATCTAGAAATCTTTTATATTTATGAAATTCTTTTTTACATTGCTCTGGAAAGAGGACAGTTGCCAAAGACTAAAATACATGTAGAAATTGATTTGTTGTGGGTTTTTCCTAAAGAAAAGACTAAAACTAGAAAAAATATAGATTTGTATTTTAAACTGATTTGGATTTCATGGGCTAAAAGCGTAAGTTGAGAATAAAAAGACAGTAAAATTTTCCATCGTCACTTTTCATTTTTTTCTAAAATAAAGACTTGCATCACACAAAGAGAAGGATTGATCTTCCTTCTTCTACTTCAAATCTTTCCTTTAATTTTAATAATTGGTCACAAAAGTGCCAAGTTTTATAGACTTTCATTATTCCTTATCTCCACAAGATTTCTGCAAACACACGTAGTAAAATTAACTAATTCAATATACTTACCCATTTAGCCAAATAAATTATTAGTCACCTTGAGTGAGTAGGTGAATAATTCTTTACAAGGTGGCAAATTTCCATACTCACAGAGCTTCATGGTAAGATAATGGGTTGGCTTATCACACTGGCTCTTCTGACATAACTGTGTCATTTGTGATGCAGTATTCTGTACCACTGCGCCACCTTGGAGGAACCAGTCACCTTATAACTTAGTTCAGAAGGAGTGAGTTTTGTTTAAACTCTTTAACTGTATTGCTTTCTGGTTTTGTGGGTTAAGATCTTTACCCATTACTTCTTGAGAGGATTATTCTGTCTAGAGTTTATTGGAATGTGTTGGTGCAGAGAAAGCATCTGAAAATCTTAAATCTAATACCTTCCTCACACCTACCTGCTTTATAGCATTGCCTATCAGCACCTTACATCATAGGTGGATCTTAGGCAACAATGTATTAGCAATTGGTACCTCATTATCTTAATCCTCAGGTGGAGTCCCACCCTGCTCTTCAAAGGAGGATGTTGTTATTTCACCATGAATTAGCTTCAATTTTCCAACTTACCCTGCATTTCCACATGGGTTAAATTGATATGGATGCCATAGTTTATCATCCATGTGTACTTTATGAGGGCCTGTTAGAGTACATGCCCTTTTTATCAGTTTTATTAGTACATGTTTGCAACACATACATTTTACAGTCATTTGGGGAGTGGTCACCTGTACATATTACAGGTTGTTTTTTTATATTCTTCCCCTTCCCTCCCCCTACCCTCTTCCCCAGGGGTTCCTGCATCCCCTTTTTCATATTTGTTGATATTATTTGTCTTAATTCATTGTATGGCAGTGTTTACATATATTGGGGTTATTAGGTTCATGTACATGGCACATCTTTACTCTTTTTATTTCTCCTTCCTCTCCTCCTCCTCACCCCTCATCCTAGTTCCCTTGGACTGCTTCCCTATTGTGAGAGATCTATGCCCTTGTTCCTTTCTATCAATCCTATATCATTTTCTTTGTTTATACCATGCCTCACTTAGATGCAAGATGCCATATGGTATTTAGCTTGTGTATCTGATTTATTTCATTCAATATTATATTTTCCAAGTGTATCCATTTTCCTATAAATGAAATTTGTCATTCTTTATAGTCAAGTAGTATTCTAGTATATGTAAATATCACATTTTGAACATCCAATCATCTGTTGATGTGTCTACAGGCTGATTCCAGGGTTTAACTACAGCACGTTGTGCTGCTATAAACATTGATATGCAAGTATCACTGTAGTATGATGATTTTAGTTCTTTGGGGAAGATACTTATGGGGGATAGCTGGGTTGTATGGAATTTCAATTATTTGAGAAATCTCCATACTGATTTCCATAATATTTACTAGTTTCCATGATATTGTACTAGTTTGCATTCCCACCAACAATGAAGGCACATTGCACCATAGCCAAGCCAGCATTTGTTATTTTTTTGATTTTCTAATGATTGTCATTCTTTCCAGAGTAAGATGGAATCTTAGAGTTGTTTTCATTTGCATTTCTCTAATGGCCAGAGATGTTGAACATGTTTTCTTTTTTTTTTAAAACAGTTCCTAAGTTTTATTCATATATTTTAGGTATACAGTACAGTACATTCATTATTGGTATCTTGTACCATTACATGACACGTCTTGGTTCTCATTTTTTCCCCTTGGCTCTGCCCTCCCTTCACCCCCTCCTCCTGAACATGCTATCATATATCTGTTGACCATTTCTATTTCTTCCTTTTGTGAAGTGTTTGTTTACTTGTCTTGTCCACTTCTTGACTGGGTCTTTCATTTTTAGGTTTATTTATTTTTAGTTCTTTGTACATTCCAGATATTAGTCCTCTGAGGAGTAACTGGCAATTTTTTTTTCTGTTCTATAGGTTGTCTCTTCACTCTACTGATTGATTCTTTTGCTACACAGAATCTTTTCCATCTTATGTAATCCCATTTGTCAATTCTTGCTGCTATTTCTTGCATGATTGAGGTTCTATTTACAAGATCCTTTCCTATTCCTGTCTTCATGTGTTTTATCTATATTATCTTCCAGAAGCTTTATTATATCTGTTTAAATATTTAAATTTATTTTCTGGTAATGGGGATTGAAATCAGGACCTGTGCTTGCCACTAAGCTACATTCCCTACCCCTTCTTTTTATTTTAATTTAGTATATGGTGAGAGATATCCAGTTTTCTACTTTTGCAAAAAAAAAAAAAATTAGTTTTCTCAGCCCCACTTGTTGAGTAAATCTTTCCTCCAACACATGCTTTTTTGGCCCCTTTGTCAAAGATCAGATAGTTGAATATGTCTGGTAAGGTTTCTGTGTCAGGCCTAAACTGCCAGCATGGACACCATCTTACTTAAAGGTTAAACTTGCCCTCTTGAGAGAACAAGAAAGGCCCAAGGTCACTAAAAAGGCAGTGTTTACTCATGAAAATGGTCAGGAACAAACACCAAGTGTGAATATTCTAGGTAGAAAAGGTAGATGATTCCCATAAAGATTAACCATAGCACTGCACTTTGTCATGAAAATGACATTCCTTTAGAGATTAACGACAGCCCTGTACTTTGTCACAGCCTCATCCCATGCAAAGTGTATTTTCTGTTCCTTTTTTCCAACAGTCTCATTTTGCTTCTGTAATTTTGCTTGCTTCCACCCTATCTAGAAATATATAAAAACCTCTTGTACTCTGGGCTTAGGGTGTTCTCCAAGTCATTGCTTGGAGGGGCCTTCTGGCCAGACTAATAAAGATCTGTTTAACACCATTCTTGGGGGCTGCTGTTTGGTTCCTCTGGGGTGTTGTCTCACTTTTGCTGATCAGTAGTTCTTCAGAATGTTTGGTTAAGGTCCCTGGTAGTCTTACATTTGGAGGCCCCAGCAGGATACCCATCACCCCAGGACCACTGAGTCCCACCCGGGCCCGGCCGAGATTCCATCAGAGGAGACAGACTTGAAAGCCTACTCCAGAGGTAAGAGTTTGTTTGGGTTGCAAGCTTTTGGTTGTTGGTTGTGAGGCAGCTGACAAGCTGGTACATGCCTCCTCCGACCCCGAGGCTCCTGGCATGGAGTAAGGATAGCAATTTGTTCATTTGTATTTGAGTTGACTCTTGTATTTGAAGTGTCTAAATAAGTCTCAGTGTTCTTGTTTGTCTTAAGTGTTTGTCTTTCGTGTTGGTGCAGCAACTTACTTTTTCATTTCTCAGGATCATGCTCCACTGGATCAACACCATTAGATTGTTTTCTCAGTAATTTTAAATTGGCTTTTTCCACAGATAAAGAAGTGAAAATGGGGTATTAACTGTTATAGAACTTTCCCCTTTGGTCCCACTCTTGCCCCTTCAGGAATGGGGGGAGGATTATATTTATATCCTCTTCAGTACTGCAGACCTGTATAACTGGAAGAACCAAAACACCTTTTTCAGAAAAGCCCCAGGCCTTGATTGATCTCTTGGAATTTGCTGCTTTGGCCAGGAAGGAAAAGGATAACTGACACGGCCCATGTTGGGCCTCGACCAGAGTCCTGCCGGAGGGAGCAGCTGTCTGCCTCCTTGAAAGGGAAGAGGCGCACTCCCGGGGATTTCCTGGGTTCCCTTTCTAGGACTTGGAGGGCAGCTCACCAGCAGCAGATCACTCGAACCCAGAACAGAGACAGCAGAAAAAGGCATATGAATGGAACTGTCTGTCTGAATGGTGAGTTTCCCTGGGCAACTCCTAGCTTGTTTTGCATTTGTTATTGTGCTTTGAAAGGGGCCCCAGGGAGGAAATGTGTTAATTTCTTGACTGTGTGTGTAAAAGAGACTTAGTGGAGAGAGTGAATGGAATGAGCTACAAAAGCCATCAGTAGCCTTGTCTGTGTACCAAAACAAAGGGAGGGGGTGCTTGCCTTTAAAGAGTCCTCCAGGCATTGCGAGAGCTTGTATGGGTTAGTCCTGTGAGTCTGTGGCTGCACTTAGAAAGGACAAAATGGAGACTCTTGAGATGAAAAACTCTCCCTAGTCCGAGTGGGCCTGAAAGAGCTGGGAAGCTCACAGCCAGGTTGATGAGTGAATGAGGCTGTTTTCTGGAATGGCGCCCCACCCTTTGTTTGTCTTGTGTCACCAGACAAGGGCATATCTAATGGTCATTAAAAAATGCCAATACTAAACCAACTGTTCTTAAGGACATTATTCAAAATTTTGAAAAAGGCTTTGTGGGAGACTATGGGGTAAAATTAAGACCAAATGATGCTCAGAAACTTTGTGAGTTGTCGTGGCCTCAGCTAAGCCAGACATGGCCTCCAGAAAAAAGCTCTAGACAAAAAAAAGTTATCTCCCATTGTTTTACCAGAGACTTTGACAACTTGGACCCTTATGTGCTCTAGGAGCTGCTCAAGCTTATGCTCTGTGGTAATCAGCTGCTAGTGAAAACTATTTGGTTTTGGTCTTAAAACAACTGTTTGCCAAATCTACTGTTTTTTCCCATGGTAAACTTGCCTCTCTCAGAAAATGTGACATTGTTGCAGGCAAATCCCAGTGTTTTCTCTTTGGAAAAGGTCAAGGTGCTTCCCCCTTCACTTGAGTTGCTAAGATCAAAGGTGTGAAGGAGGTGGGGGTAAAATAGAATTGCTTAGCTTTATTGCACTAGAGGGTGCAAATGAAATGGCATGGTCAGACTCAGAAAAAATGGAACAGGGCTTGCACTCAGATTAGAAAAAACTAAAATGAAAAAATAAATCTTTTAAGATTACAACAGGTACAAAAACTCTGAAAAACATACAATAGAGGAAAAAAAAAAACCACAAAAAACTGCAAGCCAGAGAAACTACAACTGTGTTTTATCAGACATCAAGATTTTTACAAGAAAAATCAAGTTAAAAATTTGAACTATTTGATAAATGTATCTGTTTCCACTTAAATTAAGTTTAATTGGTGTACTTAAAACACTTCTCATGCACAGCAAATTCTTGAATGTGATTATAGGGTCAACTTGTTCTTTTCTGTTCTTTGTTGATTAAAAACTCGAGGTTAATATTGCTCTAATGACAACCAGTCAAATTTTAAAATATAACAATCTGAAAACAACAACAAAAAAAGGGACACTTTAAGATTTTAACAACTGAAGTCTGTTATAAAAGGATAGTGATAAATGAGACAAAAATATTTAAAAAGCTATGGGTAAGAGAAATATACTTTTGATATAAAAGAATTTTGTATGTTTTTCTTGTTAAAAAGATATAAAAAAGATATAGAAGACAAGAAGGCCTAAGTATGTAGAAAAGGTGTATAAAAATGATTTGACAAAAAAAAATGTATGTTTGCTTGTTGTTTTCAAGTTTATTACAAAAAGTTTACTTTTACACTCACAAAGAGCTGTCATTCCTTTTGATTCTAAATCTACAAGAGATTTCTGTTAATTGATCTGCAAAAATTTTGACTAGTCTTAACTAAAAGAGGCTGGGAATTTAGCTCAATGGCTCTGCCACCTGCCTTAGAAGCACAAGGATCCAAGTTAAACCCCAGGACCAAAAACAAAAAAAATAAATAAGAGAGATTTTATAATTAAATTGGTCCAATACATTTGAGTTCATTATATTTTCATAAATTGTCTTATATGTTTGTGTCTGTCCAATTGTTTAAAAAGATTTGTCCAATTATATTTTGATTAAAATGACATCTTGGATACTAACAACTCATTAATTTCTATAACCTGGTTTTATAAGTTAAAATTTTGTTAAGATAATTAAATAAACTCTTAGGTCTAGATAAACTCCTGTTAATAGTAAAAAAAACAGCTGCTCAGAAAAATTTATTCTGGCCTTTATTCACTAATGGGAGTCCCAAAAGTTTTCATAGCTTATGCAAAGATACACTCCCAACAAACATCACTAAATATATTGTTATAAAATGTTTACATTGGTTATCATCAAAGGGTTAGATTCTAAATATGTTATTATGATGATATGTTTATAATAGTCATTTTCAAAATATGATGTTTTTTTGTGAAAAAATTTATTAAGAGGTTTTATTTTAAAAATGCTTTTGATACCAAATTAGATTAAAAGACATAAAGTTTCACACATAAAATTATGATTATTATTGTCAATTTTCTAATGTACTAAATGAATAAAAACTTCACAGGGCATTAAACTACTAATGCTACTTCAAGAGGCAGAATATAAAGTTTCATAGAAAAGGCTCAAATTTGCATACAGCAAGTCATATATCTAAGATTCAAAGATTCCAAAGAAATATGCTGCTTGGGAGACAAAAGGACTTGAAAGCAGATGAGAAAATTTTGGGGGTAATAGGTTTTTGCAGGATCTGGATTCCAGGGCTTGTAGACTTGGGAAACCTCTATATGAATCTTTAAAGGGCCCAGAAGGACAGTACTTATTATAGGGTAAAGAGCAAGAGTCAGCATTTAAACAACTGAAACTAACTCTCTCTGCTGCCCCTTGTATCAGAGATCCTAAATGTGACCCAGCCTTTTGCTTTGTACATGTCTAAAAAAAATCATACTGCTTTAGGTGTGCTCATTCAAAGAATAGGCCCATGAAATCAGCCAGTGGCATATTTATCTTAGAGTTTAGATCCAGCTGCAAAGGGATAGCCCCCTCCCCTTGTTTATGAGTCCTGGCAGCTGCAGTTATGCTAATTAAGAAAGTTGACAAGGTAACATTAAAAAAACATATATTGCTCAGTTTCCCATGCCTTTTAAAACTGTTAAATCATAGGACATTGATGGCTCTCAAATAATAGAGTCACATGATATCATTCCCTCATCTGTGAAAGTCCCTATCTATATTTTGTTACAGTTAAAACCTTAAACCCCTGCTACTTTCTACCCTCAAAACCTAGCCCCCTGACTACAACTACCTCAGGGTCACCACCGAGTTATTCTCCAGTCATCCAGATCCCCAGAAAGACCCGCTGCCTGATGCTGATTTCATCCTGTTCAAGGATGAGAGCAGCTTTGTGGAAAGTGGGGTTTGCAATGCTGGCTATGCAGAGATGACTCTATACAGAGATAAAGTGGCCCAAGCAGGACCCCTCCCAATCAGATGGTCAGCTCAGTGAGCGGAGCTATGGGCATTCATACAGGCTCTCTGATGGGCACTTTGCATATCTATCTAGTTTATAAATGTTTGGTCTTCTCACAGCAGAAGGCAAACTTATTAAAAATAAACTGGCTATAAATGCACAGTTTATAAATGTTTGGTCTTCTCACAGCAGAAGGCAAACTTATTAAAAATAAACTGGCTATAAAAAAAGATGCAATAGCAAATGACAATGCTAAGGTAGATATATAAGCCAAAAGGACAAGTAAATGAAAACTTTAGATGATTATACCAACCACCTGTAAAGGTTATAAATATATGCTAGTATGGGTTTGTACTTTTTCTGGATGGCCTGAGGCCTTTTCTATAAAAGCAGAGAGGGCTTCAGAGATATACAAGATTTTATTTAAAAAAAATTCTAAGGTTTGGTCTGCCTCTCTCCATAGGCAGTGACAATGGGCCAGGATTTGTAACAGAGGTTATACAAGATCTGGCTAAACTGTTATACGGTTTATTGACCTCAGAGTTCTGGTAAGGTTACAAAAAAAATGATAAACCCTACCATTAAGGGAATATTAACTAAATATTGTTGAATAATACCAGGTTATGAGTTAATCTGCTCCCTTTGGCCTTCTTTAAAATAAGAGATACCCCAAGTCATACTAGATACTTCCCAACAATTCATAACATTGAATGCTTACACTAGGAAAACAGAGGGTGCTCAAATAAACAACCTAATGATGAAACTTAAGACTCCTAGAAAAACAAGAGCAAGAAAAACCCAAAGCTTGAACAAGAGAGGAAATTATAAAGATCTAAGCAGAAATCAATGCAATAGAAACTAAGAAAACAATACAAAACAAAAGCGAAACAAAGAGCTGGTTTTTTGAAAGAATAAATAAAATTGACAAACCCTTAGCTAATCTTATCGAAAAAAAGAAAGAAAAGGCTCAGATCCATGCAATCAGGAATGAAAAAGGCGAAGTCACAACAGATCCAATAGAAATCCAGAAGAATTAATACCTACTTTGAGAACCTGTACTCCAATAAAATGGAAAATACAGAAGAAATGGACAGATTTTTAGATACTTATGAATTACCAAAGTTGAACAAAGAAGAAAAAAACATTTTAAACACCCCAATTACAGTCAGTGAAATTGAAAATGTAATTAAAAATTTACCAACAAAGAAAAGCCCAGGCCCTGATGGATTCACTGCTGAATTTTACAAGACAGTTAGAGAAGAACTACTGCCATTACTCTTCAAACTTTTCAATGAAATTGAAAGAGAAGCTATACTTCCAAATTCATTCCTGGAAGCAAGTATCACTTTGATTCCCAAATCAGGGAAAGATGCAACTAAAAAAGAGAAATACAGGCCAATCTCCTTAAAGAATATAGATGCAAAAATCCTTAATAAGATACTAGCAAACAGAATACAGAGGATTATCAAGAAGATCATACTTCCTGACCAAGTCAGATTTATTCCAGGGATGCAAGGGTGGTTCAACATATGGAAGTTAATAAATGTAAAACACTATATTAACAAAGTCAAGGACAAAAACCATATGATCCTCTCAATAGATGCAGAAAAAGTATTTGACAAAATTCAACACCCATTCATGATAAAACCCTGCAAAAAATTGGAATAGATGGTCTATATCTCAACTTAATAAAGGCTATCTATGAAAAACCAAAAGCCAACATCATATTAAATGGCCAAAAACTGAAAACCTTCATGTTAAAATCAGGAACAAGACAAGGATCCCCACTATCACCACTCCTCTTTGATATAGTTCTGGAAACATTAGCCACAGCAATTAGACAAGAAAAAGAAATTAAAGCAATAAAGATAGGAAAGGAAGAAGTTAAACTGTCATTATTTGCTGATGATATGATACTCTACGTTGAAGACCCAAAAACTCCACCAAAAGACTTCTAGACTTAATTGACAGATTCAGTAGAGTATCTGGATACAAGGTGAATACCCAAAAATCAATAGCCTTTCTATACACAAATAACAGACAGACAGAAAGAGAAATAAGGGAAAAAATTCCTTTTACAATAGCATCCAAAAAAATGAAGTATCTAGGAATCAATCTAACAAAAGAAACAAAAGATCTCTACACTGAAAACTACAGCACTCTGAAAAAAGAAATCGAAGAGGATATAAAAAAATGGAAAGATATCCCCTGCTCCTGGGTAGGAAGAATCAACAGTGAAAATGGCCATACACCAAAACTGCTATATACATTCAATGCAATGCCAATTGAACACAGAACTACAAAAAAGAATCCAAAAATTCATTTGGAAACAGAAGAGATCTAGAATAGCAAAAGCCATCTTAGGCAACAGACACATGGCACTGGTTATAACAATTCCCGATTTTAAACTATCCTAGAAAGCCACTGTGATAAAAAACAGCATGGTACTGGCAAAGAAACAGGCCTGAGGATCAGTGGAACAGAGTGGAAACAACAAAAACAACCCAGATGTACTCAGCTACCTCATCTTTGACAAAGGAGCTGACCATCCTCAGTGGAGGAAAGATAGCCTCTTTAATAAATGGTGTTGGAAAAACTGGATTTCAACCTTCCACAGATTAAAACTAGACCCTTATCTTTCACCATGCACTAAATTAAAATCCAAATGGATTAAAGATCTAAGTATTAAAACAGAAACACTAAACTTGCTGGAAGGTCAGTAAGGCAGAACTCTGGAAGATATTGGCATAGGAAAAGACTTTATGAACAAATCCTTAGTATCACAGGAACTAGCTGATAGAATCAACAACTGGGATCTCATCTTATTAAAAAGCTTCTGTACTTCAAAAGAAACCATCAACAGAACTATGAAACATCCTACAATGTGTGAAAAAATTTTTACCAGCTGTTCCTCAGACAAAGGACTATTATCAAGAATATATAAAGGACACAAAACAATCAGCCCCCCCAAATATAAAGACTCGATTCAAAAATGGGCATCCAAAACGAACAGACATTTCTCAGAAAAAGAAGTCAAAGCAGCAAGTAAATATATGAAAAAATATTCCACATCACTGATCATTCGAGAGATGTAGATGAAAACAACACTGAGATTCCACCTCACCCCACAAAGAATGGCTGCTATCAAGAAAGCACACAATAACAAATATTCGCAGGGTCATGGGTAGAAAGGAACCCTTCTCCTTTGTTGGTGGGAATGCAGACTGGTGTAACCACTATGGAATCAATGTGGAGATACCTCAAAGAGCTTGGACTGGAGGTTCCATTTGACCCAGCCATCCCTCTGCTGGGTATCTTTCCAAAAGAACTAAAAGAATCATATCACAGAGATGTATGCACACCCATGTTTATAGTGGCACAGTTTGCAATAGCTAAATCTTGGAAACAGCCCATTTGCCCATCAGTGGGAAACTAGATCAAGAAGATGTGGTTTTTCTATAAAATGGAATATTACTCAGGCATAAAGAATGAGAAAATAGATTCATTCATAGGAAAATGGATACATATTGAAGATATACTCCTAAGTGAAATAAATAAGGCACATATGTATAAATACTGAATAGTTTCTCTGGTGTGAATAATCTGCAATAATACAGAAGATCCTAATAAGATTACTGACATTGAAAAATGGGAAGAAAGGAGCTAAAAGTGTAGGGAAGGTGGATGGGTAGGGGGAGGGTAAAAAGCGAAAAGAAAAACATGTGAGATAATGAAAAGATGGAAATAAAGTGTTTGTGGATGGGGAGGGGAGGAGGGGGTGAAGGGAGGGCAGGGACAAGGGGAGAAAATGAGAACCAAGACTTGTCCTGTAGAGGTACAAGATCCCAACAATGAGTGTAACTGTACTGTATCCCTAAAATGTACCAATAAACTCAATTAAAGCTGGAAAAAAAATAGATACTCCCCATATGAGGTTTTGTTTAAATGTCCACCCTGTATCTTGAGAGACTTTATAAAAAATTTATCTCAACTGGGTTTATCCAGTATAAAATTACAGCTGTTACAATTGGGCAAAGTGTTTCAAAATATTCAAGGGTAAATTAAAAATAAAAAAGACCTTCCTGTGCTAACTCCTGCCTATCTGATAAAACTGGGGGAACAAATTTATGTTAAAAATTTTAAAAATACCCTTTTGCAACCTATGAAAATGTCCACATAAAGCACTTAAGTTTACTCCCACAGCTGTCAAGGTAACTAAAGTTCAGCTGCCACCACTCTAAAGTAAATCAGGTCTATCCAGAAAATTTCATGGACTTTGACTCCAGGAGACAACACACTCAAAGCCCTGCTCTCACCACATCAAAACCTGGTGAGTCCACGCACGGCTGAAGAATGAGGACTACAATCGAGATATAGACTCTTATATTGTGTTAAACTGTTATGAGCTGTTATGCTTCTGAATTAAGAGTTTATAAGCCCACAGGTGATAAAAATATGTGACCTTTAAAACTGTTAAATAAAAACTGAAATGACATCCCCCATTTTGCCTTTTGATGCCTGTCCGCAAGAACTTTATAAAGAAAATATACACAAAAAGATATATTGGGTCAGATAAAGCTCAAATATGGTTAAACAGTTCTGTTATGACCCAAAAGGTATTGGCAATAGTGATAAATAGCCTTTAAAAATTATATATAGATTGGTCTTAAAAAGCAAGCTGATCACAAGTAATAGATTTTTTTATGTTTATATTGGGTATCAATTAACTGCTAGGCATGGGCCTCGAAAGTTAAAAACATAGATTCTACGGATTAAAAAAGTTTAAAAAGATCCTTGATGGTGCTCAGCCAGCAGGTCAAATACCAGCAGCTCGCTACATGCAAAGAAGTGACTGACTGTAAGATTGCATGTGGGCCTAAGACCAGTGGAGAATGTGAGGCATAAAGTGCCAGCATGGATGCCACCTAAGTTAAAGATTAAACTCGCCCTCTTGAGAGAACAAGAAAGGCCCAAGATCACGAAAAAGACAGCATTTACTCAGGAAAATGGTCAGGAACAAACACCAAGTGTGAACATTCTAGGTTGAAGTGATAGATGATTCCCGTAAAGATTAACCATAGCCCTAAACTTTGTCATGAAAATGGCATTCCTATAGAGATTAACCACAGCTCTGTACTTTGTCACAGCCTCATCCCGTGCAAACTGTAGGTTCTGTTCCTTTCTTCTAACCACCGCATTTCACTTCTGTAATTTTGCTTGCTTCCACCCCATCTAGAAATGTATAAAACCTTCTTGTACTCTGGGCTCAGGGCACTCTCCAAGTCATAGCTTGGAGGGGCTGTCTGGCCAGACTAATAAAGGTCTGTTTGACACCATTCTTGGGTGCAGCTCTTTTGTTTGGTTCCTCTGGGGTGTTGTCTGGCAGTTACTGATCGGTAGTTCTTTGGAACATTTGGTTAAGATCCCTGGTGGTCTTACATCTGCATCCTCAATTCTGCTCCATCAATCCACACGTCTATTTTTATTCCAGGACCATGACTTTTTTTTTAATGACTATTTCTTTTTAGAAAACATGATTTGCAGACCCAGGGACCTGGGTTCAAATCATAATTCTGAAAATTATTATGTGTGTGATCTGG
This sequence comes from Fukomys damarensis, assembly GCF_012274545.1. Classification (NCBI taxonomy): domain Eukaryota; kingdom Metazoa; phylum Chordata; class Mammalia; order Rodentia; family Bathyergidae; genus Fukomys; species Fukomys damarensis. The sequence goes on along the minus strand of NW_022900928.1, from coordinate 115,007,114 downwards.
AGAAGCGATTTGATCTGTATCTCCTCATCCCTAGAGTAGAGATAATATTGGCCTCACAGGTTTATCATAAATATTAAGTTTGTGTGAGATTTACTTGCTGTAGCACCTTTATCTAAAAGTCAATTAATAGTGTTTTTAAAAAATACCTTGTCAGCAATGCTGGGAAAAACCAGCTTAGAGGCAAAGGAGTAAAATTATAGTTTTGAGTGCCATTAAAATTCCAAAACTATTTTTGCTTTATTTTTGACGCAAGTACATGGATTTTTAAATTTTTGCATTCAAAATAAGAGTTTCAGGTGCCAATTTCATTTGCTAGCTCATTTTTCTAAAATTCTTATCTTCCCTCACATCAGTTTTATCATGCTCTTTTTAGAAGAGTTGCCAAGAACTTCTCATTCTAAAGCCAAAATATGACATCTTCTGTTCTTTCATTAGATCCCTAACTCTTCGGTTTTTGTCTTCTGCTCTCTCAAACCTGCACTTTGATCTGGTAAGGTCAGACTTCTCACTCTTCTCCAAAGATATGGAATTAACCCTTAATTCTTACTGTTCTGGAAGTCATGGTCCCTGTGTTTAAGGGGCTCAGAGTACAAGCAGAGACTAAGTCACTGTAAGAGAGGAAAATGAAGAGTTGACTATCATTATGAACTAAAGTGTACAGGAAAACAGATAAAGAGTGATTCATTCAGCCTGGGGTGAGGGTGTAGTGAATGGAAGCTCTGGGAAAGGGCTCCAAGAGGAAGTGACCCATGAGTCAGTCATTTTAGAAGGAGCACAGTTTCATTTTGGGCAGAGGGAATAGCAAGATCAAAGCTTGAAAATGAGCAGTCTTCATCCACAGCTCTACAGCACAAGGCAGGAGGGGTGGCAGAGGATGGAGTGACTTTGCCAGGATATGAAGTGTTTTTTTGATGCTCAACTAAGAAGCCTGAAAGAGAAGACTTCCTTTTTCTGAATTTGCAGAGTAATTATTTTTGTGCATTTATTTGGCAATCATTTTTTGGATGTGTGTACTTTAAAAAACTGTAGAAGTCTTTTACAAACCCACAAAGAACCAGGAAAAACCTTAAATTCTTTTTTTTTTTCTTTCTCAGCTCCTCCCTGGGGGTGCAGCCCTAGGTATTGGAGACAGCATGGCATACAGATTAAAAGTACAGACAGAATTTGAATTCCATGCCTACTATTCTCACTGTTCCCATTTCTAACTAGATGAATTAGGCAAATTATGGAAGCTCTAGTTGCAATTTTCTTCCTGTGAAAATGAGGATAGTGACAGTTTCCATGTAACAAGCATCTTGTGATGATTCAATAACTACTTAGAAATGTGTGGTATTCATTCAATAATCATTAATTGAGCATTTACTATGCAGCAAAACTTGGGCTAGATTTCTATTAAATGGTAGCAAGTTAAGCATACTGGGACTTTGTAGTCATTTATTTTAAAATAATTATAATAAAATTTTGCTATTATTAATAAGAGAGTTTCTTAACAAAAACAATGAAAACAAATTAATATGTTGTAGCCATATTAATACCATTGATATTGGACTTATTTCCTCTTGTTCTGGTAATGGACTATACCGTAAGACTGGTTGACTGGCATGCGCTGCCACATTTAATGCTCCTGTAGTTCTGACATTCACACCTCTGTACAGCCTGGGTGGAGCCATCATTCTGCCTATGTTCCAAGAGAGTAGTGAACCTGGAGGGCACTAGATAAAAGCAGCCTCAGAAGGTTGACTGCACATGGCCAAAATGAGTTCTGGTAGTAGGTTGGCCAAATATGATTTACTTAAACTATTCTTCAAGTTGGCACTTTCTAGGGCTCAGGAAGGTAGAACTCTAGAATCATTGGATTCCATGATTAACTCAACACAGTTTTATTGTTTGTAAAGTAAGTACACAAAACAACAGAACAACAAAAAATTGTTGCCAAAATTCAGTAAATGTAATGGCTCCTTGCTTGATGGAAAGATGCCCCATATTGATCTCGAAGGAGTACAGTCAACAACAGCAGAGAAAGGGAGTTTAGAAAGATATTATGAGACGTGAAAACCCTTAAGACAGCTTGGGTCTCCTGGCCTGTGGCAGAAGCACTGGAATGACTGAGAAGTGGGTGGAAAGTCACGATGGTCCTTCTGGATAGAGTAATAGTAATGTCTCAGTACACTGTAAGACTAAAATTTATAACAGCTTACTGGGAAACAAGGTGTTTCTTTCTTTTCTTACATACAATGTGTTGTCTTAACTTTGCCTTTGTTTATTTGCTTCTCAGTTTAGGTTTTTGCTTTTTTTTTTTGCATCTATGTATCCTGGGTGCAAATTATTTTTGGTTACGAGTTGTCTTTTTCTTTAAGGAAAAATCCTAAAATGACTTCCTGCTGCACTCCAGCTAAGATCAAGACTAAGGTACAGGATTGGGATTTTCCTCTGTGCAATCATTATCTTTTAGCTCCTTGCACATTCTTTCTCTTGTTTCCTTTTTGTTGGCTTAATAAATACTTCAGGTTTTGCTCTGAATAGAGTTTGTATTTTTTTATATAAGCTAAAGCTTCCAAAATTAATGTTAGGATATGACTTTTAAGAGAAGCTTTGAAAATTCTCTTAAAATACATTTGCAAATTTAAAGAAGGTATCAGAAATATATATAGTCTATATGGATGTTGAGATCCAGATATTTAGAGTGAAGAAAATTTTTAAAGTGTGATTTCCTGTGTACCCCAGGAGGAATTATTTCAAATTATGTTTCATGAAAGATTTTCCAGTCTACAAAGAATAATGCATAACAGCTATGTGGACCTATGGCACTGTGTTTTCAAATATGAAGGAATGTCTTAGGTATTGTAAATACCTAATCTATAGCATGGAAATTACTCTGAAGAAATAGATCTCTGGGAAGTCATGGATTGTAATAAAGTAGATTATTTTCATTAGCAATTTGAAGATGAAGAGGACAGCTTGAGGGAGTTTTAATGGAAATTAAAGAAACAACCAAAACAAACAGCTCTGTGATTACCCTGGAGAGTTAATAGAAGCTTCTGCGAGAAACTGTGTGGTCCACTTTGAACTGACCTCTCACCTGCATCAGCCACATGGTGACTCAGTCCTTTTTAACCTGAAGTAACCTAAGTAGAGCGACTCTATGCCTGCAATGTCCCTCAACGTGTAGATTCACATCCCAAGTCCCACCTTGTCCTTACAACTTAGTAATGTTTATTTGTGAACCAAATCATCAGTGAGTATCAGATTGTAACAGATAGCCATAGAAGAAGACAGGGAACTAGGAGCTTCAGTCCTCCTCAAAGATCAGATTGTGAAAACCAGACAACCTTGATTACTGAGCGCTGGGTGTGTTGAGAGAAGGCATTATGCCAGAGGCCCTCCTTTGTCCAAAGAATACTTGTCCAGAAAGAACTTTGTCCAGAAAGAATTTAAACATCCACATTCTAGATAGTCAAGACTGAATGCCTTATGGGGACTGGGTTTGGAGAGCTTCATCACAGAAGGGATGGAGCCAAGTATGAGGTAGTAGGCATGTACCATCATGGCTACAGTCAGCCCAAGGCTAGGTGTCAGCAGCCTTGCATAGTTGGCATGGAGACCAGGCAGTTGAACCAGTATTAACTCTGGGTTTGTAAGGAGAACTCAAACAATACTTTAACTGATTTTGTAAGTGGATCAGTCAGGGCAAAGTGTGAGGATCAAATGGGAACTTCACGAAAGCATCCTTGGCTCAAAAAGCCTACTCAGATATAATTCAGTAGTGATTGTTAAGTACCAGTTGTAGGTTAAATATAGTGATACACAATAGTCTATTCCCTCAAAGGATTTTCAATCTTGTAAGAAAAATGAGACATACAAAAAAAAGATAAAGAAAAATGTAAGCTATTTGAGAACAATAAAGATTTGTGCTGGATTGAAAGCAAGAAAAAAACATATGAGGATATCTACAAAAGTTTTATGGATGATGTCAGCTTTGGAGATAATTCTGAGAGGCAGAAGATGAGAGAGGAAGGAGGATATCTTTGTAGAAGGAATGGCAGAAATGTTCTGGGTTAGCCCATTCCCTTTAACCATAGCTGTCAGCATGAGGGAATCCAATGTATGTCATTTTATGTTCTGCATTAGGCTTAACCAACTAAATTTCAACATACCCTATCAAAAGCATTAAGCTTTGGTTAACAATTGATACTGTCACAGTGTACCTATTATGGGCTGAGGCTCAAAGCTTTCTCAGTTGAACTTTGGCCTATTGACTTAAATCTTCTTGACCCTTAAAAGAATCACTAGGCCCCAAGTCTGTGCCTGGAGTCTGTGAAATGCTCTCTGTGCCCTGCCTCTGCCAGAGCAGGCACTATGAAGCAGTCATAAAAGAAGGCGGGAGAATATAGGACAAGTCCTACTGGCCTGGCAAGGGTCCCACCTAATTCCTCATGACGTGTATAGTTCAGGTGACAGGTGACGGGTTCTCTAAGGTGTGGATAGGCAGTTAATTTCATGGAGAGTAGGAGGTGTGGGTACATCTTTTTTTTTTTTTTCAGTGGCACATTATCTGAATGATACTCATTCTTTTTTAGTCTGGACTTCACTCAATAAGCAGATGTTATTTTAAAATAAGCACAAGCCACCAGACAACACTGATCTGGGTCTTTTATTTGGAGGAAAAGTTGGTTGAGAAGCGATTCTTGGACAAAGATTAGCTGGAAAGAAAGATCCAGCAGGAAGAGAACTGCGAGTTTCTTGGCCTGGCCTCAAAGAAAGCTATGCCGTGAAAAGGCTCCTGGTCCACTGACACACAGCAAGCTGAACAGGACTCTGATTCTTCTTTGGAGGAGTGGAGGAAAAAAGAGGAATTCTCTCATTCCGGGTGTTTGAAGGATGGCTTCCCAGCTTCATCAGCTTCGGGTCCTGGTGTGGAAGAACTGGCTAGGTGTCAAAAGACAGCCGGTGAGTTGAAAAGGGTTGGGAATTCAAGGCGTGGGACACTACTCCAGGCAATCCTAAAATGTAATTTTAATGTGAGGTAAAAAGAAATGCATTTAAAGGTATTTTTAAAAAGCAGGATATAAGATACTTAGAATTAATTCTTCCATCTGTCTTTTACCTAATGGAGCAAGTATTGACATGCTCCCAAAGCAGCCTTTTGATTTCAGTAAATTAAAAGAGTAAATCAGGACATGCCCTGGGCAAAGAAGAGGATGTGCCTTGTTGTAGGCTGAATTGGAATGAGTACTGAATTCTGTATTCATTCTGAAATGTTTTCATAATTTTTCTTAATGAGTGTAGTTAAAAATGGGATGAGTGAAAGCAAAATACCACTTGAAATCATTTGAAATGGGAAGAAATGTACTCTAAAATAAAAAACAATAGAAAGTTTGATTAAAAAGTTACGACATAGGACAGAAATAATTTGAAGGTTTAGTATAAAAAAAATCTTTTAAGAACTGGGGACGGTGGTCCCACCGGTAATTTCAGGCAAGAGAACTGCCCCAAGTTCCAGGTCAATCTGGGCTACATAGTGAATTCAGGCTAGCCTGAACTGTATAGTGATACTCTGATGCAAAAGACAAAACAAAACAAAATGTTTCCAAGGGAATTATATCTAAAACATCATTTAGGGGATGGAGGATTTAGATCAGTGGTTCCGCTGCCTGCCTCTCAAGTGCAAGGACCCAAGCTCGATCCCCGGTTAAATAAAAAAAAAAAAAAAAAAGATCATTTAGTAAAAATGCCAAATGAAAAAGATAATGAGGCAGGGAGAGATAATCAATGTATATGCATCTCATGTCTTAAGATTATTGATACCCATAGTCTGTCTCCTTTTGCTCACTGCAACATCTTGTTTTGTGCTCTTACAATAAAGTTACAAAGTCAGCTATTAGATCCTCACTGATAGAGTTCAGTGAGATCCGGGGAGGAACTGGTTTATGTGAATTGTCATATATTCAGATGAATCTTTGAAAACCAGGAAAATAAAAAAAGATACTCAATATACTTCTTCTAGAGGTAATTCCCAGCCTCCATTGAGTAGTATAAATATGCAAATAATATGTGTCACAGAAACCAACATTTCATCTATGCATTTCATCCAGGCTGGCTGGCTATGCCTGAAACCTTACACAGTGTTCTGATGTATGCTTACTTAACCTTGTGAACTTGATTAATAGAATTTAAAATCACAAAGTGTCATATGATTGGATGGGTGTGTTGGACATAAAACTATGAAATCATTAATGTTTGGTTTTCTTTAGCCACAGATAAAGCACAAAAGAAAAATTCCCCATCATTATCACATGGCTGGCTCTAGGTGGCTTTCACCAGGGAAAGAGGTCCTGTGTATGTGGGCATAGTCAGAGTCCAATTTCCCATTATATCATCTGTACATTAAATGATATACTATTATTCCCACATAGCCAATCTCTAAAATGTAGTCTGAGAAATAAGAGAATAGGATAAGCAAAATGCCTAGTTTTTATTTTTATTTTTATTTTTTAATATTTGAGGTTGCTTTTGCTTAGAACTGATTGTGAAGTAGATGTATCCCTCTCTCTTTTTTAAAATCAAAGACTAGAATTCTTGAATCTAAATGACTTAATTTTAGAGTTCCCAGAGAGATCACCGGTCTTATGCAAGGTCACCCACTGAATTTAAGGTTCAAAGTTAGATTTCTCCAGTCAGGAATCTTTTATTTGCATTCCCTACTTCTCTATTGCTCCTGAGTTTTCCTTTCCTAGTGTTTCCTGATTCCTGTTTAGAGTTCACCCTACCAGAGGAGAAAGCCTATCTGTAAGGAGGGCTTAGATATTGCCATTTGAAAATATTAGTGGTGGTATAAATTCTCAATTTTATTGAAAAAGTTGAATACTAAAGGAGAGTATAGAAAATGCAGTAAACACCAACAGAAATGTTAGAGAGCGTATAAAGATCAATTATATGCAGTTGCTACCCTGCTGAATTTATAGTTTAACTTTACAGATAATAGAAAAATGAAGGTACTTTCCCAAGGAGATGCATGGTAATAGGAAGTGTTGCTAATATGCTAGTAAATGACAGAAAACAATCCTAAGACAGTGAAGACCTGCAGACTGAACAACTAGATGATACAGGGTAAGAAATGACCTTCCAGCCCAGGATTTAGCTCAGTGGTTCTGCCTCCCGCCTCACAAGCGCGAGGACCTGAGTTCGATCCCTGGTACCAAAAACAAAAGCAAGAATTGATCTTCCATTAGTATGGGTCCTAATAGGCACACCAAGGAAGAGCTTCATATCTTCTTTTCTGATTAAATGTTTATAAAAGTTAAAACACAGCTAGATAAGAATATATGAAGAGTCTCTCAAAATATGATGTACACCTTAAAGACACATGATTTTATTTGTTATTTAAACTAAATAAAAAAGAATATATGAAGAAGACAGAAATCAGACTCAAATGTGTAAAGTGTTAAATTCACCATTCGTGGACAAGACCTCCCTTTATGAAAAGAATACAAAATTACAAAGCTAAATTAGTTATTGTTACAATTTAGATCTGCACTGTCCCCAAAGGGCCATATGTAGAAGGTTTGGTTTCCAGACTGCAGCACTACAGAGTATGGTGAAACTTCCGGAGGTGAGGCCCAGTTGGTGGAAGTAGTTTGTAGGGCACAAGCTCTTGAAGGGTACATTGGGACTTGAAGGGTACATTGGGACCTTTCCCCTCTCTCTTTGCTTCTTAGCTGACATGAGACCTATCAGCTTTACCACATGCTTAAGAAGGGATTTCAAATCTTGATGAAGCAAGCTGTGATTCTAAAATTCTTACCTGAAGATGAAAATTGATGCCAGTTGACTGTTTTCTTTTATAGTTGTTTAGCTAGTAAATCATGCTTTTATTCAGTTGGTGAAAGAACCAGCAACTGCTGCCATTCCTAAATTATGGATCAAGCCTGAATCTTCCTTTCACAACCTTGGCTTTCATCATACAGCTTCCTTTCACAGTGACTAGAGAAAGTAATAAAACCTTAACTTTAACATGGTCTACTTATTAAAATAATGCTTAGATTAGAAAACTTTAGGGTTAAACTCTAATTTCAAATTTAATTCTAATTCAGATGAAAATAAAGTAGATGCTGTACAATTTACATTATGTGATCAGATATTCCAGTCTCTCCCACTTCTTCTGTATCTAAACCATTTATTCTAATTCCTTTGAAATTGCCAAAATATTTTAGTTGTACTTATTGGTTATAATATCTGACACATAGTAGACATACACATCTTTAAAAATTTAGACAACAGATAAAAATGAATGAGGTGAAAATTCAGAAATGTGAGTGATAAAAAATAAATTAACTAATGTCCAATAAAATATACTGTTTCCATATACATGATAGAAAAGTGAACAATCTCAAAAATACATTTTAAACTGTAAGTACGGAATTCAGAAAATTTTCTTGATGCTAGTTTTTGGATGAGTAATTTATGTAGATAACAGTGTTGAGTAGCAGAAAGTCCAGTGGATTAAGACTCTGTGCCATTTCATTTCCTTGTTTTGAGAGTGAAACTATAGTTTATTCCAGATCTGAAGCGCCAACCTATAGTGAACCTTGGACTCCTCTTGCTACTAGAAAGTAACAGATATCCTACAAGACATCATCTTGTAGGACAATACAAAAAGAAAGGAATAGAAAGGAAGGAAGAGATGGTATTTTCATTGTTATGGAAGGTTGTGAAATTTTTATATTCAGGTTTGTAATAAAAAGTTAGGATTCTAGCTTATAGAAAGGCTTTTAAATGACTTTCAGTGCTCTTTAACATTAAAATAATTGTAAAAATTATTTTATTAGACTCAAGGCTGAGCTAATAAAAGCTTACTAATCAGATTAAAGAGGGCCAGTAGCAACTGTTTGTGTAAAAGTTTATCTGTATAGGTTTGTGATCTATATCTGGGTTCAAGCACCAACTGTACTGTTTGGTGGCTTCTGGAAAGAAATATGTAGTTTTTTCAAGATTGTATTTTTCCATCTGCAAGAAAAGTAACACTTTAAAATGAGGACTCATTCTAGGGAAGATATTTTGAAACAAGCTTTAATAGAGTTGTTGAAGATAGGAGTAGAGGAGACTGCTCAATATTTAAAAATATTTGCACAATTCTCATGTGGAAATGGAGGACAAACTAAAATGAATGATAGTCACAAAAATAAAGACTTTTACCTTAACATAAGCAAATCTGTCAAATTATATGAGTTGCCCTAACCTCACAGAATCATGAACTTCCCCCCTTAGAAGCACCCGGATAGCCACATAGCAGAGATGTTTCCTTAACTCTTGGTGGCCCAGAAATTCTGGACTTATTTCTGTTTAGAAATAGTCTACCTTCACCTCTTTCCTATCCTGTGTTTCATCTGCTTGAAGACTCCTACTTGTTTTCACCATTCACCAACATTTTATGTTTTCTTCTGCCTGGCACACTTTCATGTTTCAGGATTTAGACTCACTCGTCTTTCCCGGATGATTTATCGATCTTCCTATCATCACACTCTACGTTTCACATCATAGTGTTATCCACTACACTCAGTGTAAATTTTTTAAAAAGTCTTCTTTCCTCAAAAGACTGTAGACTTTAACTGCCCTGTCCTTGTGCCTGGTGCCTAGTAGGTGATCAATGATCTTCTTTTGTATTAACAAATGTACAAAACACGTTCATGATGATTGTATTAGCTGTTGAACTCTAAGTTTTCTTAAGACTCTCTAAGACTATGAGTCCATGAAGGGCAATGTAGACTTTTCATTGTAGAGATTTTATTTTTGTTTTCAGAGTTAGGCAAATATCCCTGTTGAAATGCAGAAATTGTTTTCACAGTCAATATCATTTATTTTTGACATTATCAACTTCAAACTATTCCCAGTCCAAGGGTACAAATTTAAATATCTATAAGGGCAAGATAGTCAATGTGACCATGTGAAATATACCAAGCTTAATGAAGTAAGCAATGGTATATCTTGATATGATAAAGAACACATTCCCTCCTTTAAGGCATCCAGATCCCTTTAAAAATCACAAGGACAACAAAATCTGTGGGTGATAAACAGAACACCTCCATGAGTGTAATTCAACTTAATTTTACCAGTGTGTAGCCTTTGCTTTAGGAAGATCAAGATAAGTAATTAAACTTATGGAATCTCCAAATGATATTTTAAAGTAGTTTCTTCATTTAAAAATATATAGTAAATGGGCTGTTTCCAAGATATAGCTATTACAAACTGTGCCGCTATAAACATGGGTGCACATACTTCTCTGTGATATGATAACTGGATAAAGAAGATGTGGTTTGTCTATAAAATGTAATATTACTCAGCCATAAAGAATGAGAAAATAGATTCATTCATAGGAAAATGGATACATATTGAAGATATACTTCTAAGTGAAATAAATAAGTCACACATGTGTAAATACCGAATAGTTTCCCTGGTGTGAATAATCTGCAACAATGCATAAGATCCTAATAAGATTACTGACATTTAGAAATGGGAAGAAAGGAGCTAAAGGTGTAGGGAAGGTGGGATGGGTAGGGGAAGAGTAAAAAGGGAAAATAAAAAATGTGAGAGAATGAAAAGATGAAAATAAAGTGTTTGTAGATGGGGAGGGGAGGAGGGGGTGAAGGGAGGGCAGAGGTAAGGGGAAAAAAATGAGAATCAAGACCTGTCATGTAGAGGTACAAGATCCCAACAATGAATGTAACTATACTGTATCCCTAAAATGTACCAATAAACTCGATTAAATCTGAAAAAAAAATATATATAGTAAAGCTTGTTAATTTGAAAGCCACCTGTACCTTATTTTCTTCTTTGCCTTTTAGTGAAGTGATAAGAAAATAATAATACTAGACACAAATAGAATCAGACTAACAAGAATTAGAACAAAGGGTTGTGACAAGGTAATGGAGTAGGAGTGACCTAAATTGAAATTATATGCTTTGCTCAGATTTTTCACAAAATTAGGTTTGATGGATTTTCAAAATTTAAAACAGCAGTTCTTTATAAAGGCATAAGGCAAATGTTACTAGTTAATTGAATTCAGTTAATAGGCACGACAGATCTGCTGTTAAGGAACATTTGGGGGTGAATTTATATTTGATTAATTTGATGAATTGCTTAAATTTAAACTTGTAATGTTGAGTGGATGAATCACAGACTGTAAGATCACTGAAATGTGCACTGGCGTCATCATTAATTCTCCCAAATTTAATACCTGCATGCAGCAGTAAAGTCTTTGGATATAAAACGTGCTTATTTTATTCTCTTTTCCTGGCTCAACTTTTTGTCTATTTTTAAAATTAATGTGGATTTTCAAAAACATGTGTAGAGAGCTTTTAAATAATTTCTAAACTTTTATTTTGAAATAATTTCAAGTGTAATGAAACAGTACAAATAACGTTTCCTTCCAGAACCATTTGCGATTGGTGCCCCATTAACCCATTAGCATCATCAAATCTCCAGACCCAGTGCAAGCTTCACTGTGTGTCAGAACTGTCCCAGTTCAGAATCACAGACTGTATCTCATTTTCACATGTGGGTCTCCTTCTGTCTAAAGCAGTCTCTTGGCAGTCTTGGCTTCTCCTCGACTTTCAAGACCAAGACACTCTTGAACCTTCGTGGCCAGTTATTTAATAGCAAATCTGTTGTTGTTTCACCTTAAATGTCAGTTTATTCATCTTTGACAAGAATATCACGGAAGAGATTCCAACTTCTGCCCATTGTATTTTGTCAGGTGGTCTGTGATGTCCATTTATCTGATTTTGTGGGGAAATGTTTTGAGACTATGACTATATCCTTTTCTTCATTAAGCCTTTAATTCATTTTTCTGCTTGCTTATGTACACACACACACATATATCTGCATAGACTCATGGATTCCTAGTTTAGTCAATCATGTATTATATTATTATAGTGTATTTTAATATTTTAATTTGGCCAATAAATCAAATTTGATGTTGGATTTGTCCATATGCTGGCATTTGAACTCATCCTTGTCATTCTTCAACAGTCTCTGAACAGCATATCTATTACCCTTATGCATACCAGTTACATTTCTCTATCTTTAACAAATATTCTGTAGCTGTGACTTAGAAACTGTAACACTCTCATAGCAATTCTGACATGTAGTCCCAAACGAAGCTAATGTTAGCCAGATGTGGTGGTACATGCCTGTAATTCCAGCATTCTGAGAAACTGAGGGAGGAGAGTTGCAAGTTCAAGCCCAGGCTGGGCATCTAGCAATTCTTAAGAAAATTAATAGAAGGGGATTTAGCTCAGTGGCACTGCACCAGCCTCAAAGTGCAAGGTCCTGAGCTCAATCCCTGGTTAAAAAAAAAGAAAAGAAATTGAGTATTTTCAGGGGTAGGGCAAAAAAATGTACAAAATGAGGCCTAAAGAATTCCTAAAATCAGAAAGTAGACAATGAGTAACATATACATTTATACTGCATTTTAATTCTCTTTATACATTTTGGAAATGTGGAGTTTATATGTGCATTATTAATTCTAACCCAACACTGTAGAATTCATTCTAGTTTCTTTCTTTCCATCTTTGCAAGGGTCCTGATGGATAGTGAGAGGCCTGCCTTATTTCATGGGATTTTTTTGGTCAGCTTTCCCATGTAAAACTAAATATCTGCTGCTGTTTCTATTCTCTCTTCCCACTCTGATAGCTTGAGCACTGACTGAGACCCCACATCTGCCTGTCTCACTGTCATAGTCTCTTCACTCTGCTGGGGACCTGTTTCCCTCACTGGGTCACCGGGGCTCCCCAGTTCTAGAGGAGAATCTCACCTTGCAAGATCTCACTTAAGTAATTTTGCACTCAATTTTCAGGAAGGGAAGAAGGAAAAGAACACAATGGACATGTCAATAGAGAATAAACCCAGGAGAAATCAAAGAACACAAATGCCCAGCTCACTAAAGAATTTGTAAATTGCACAGTGTATATTTCCTTAGATATTGTCAAGAATACAGAGGGGTAGAATGCAAATAAGGTATAGAAGTAGTGAGATAATTAAAATATTGGCAAAAATATTAAACCTTTAAAAACTACTTTTCTCCAAGTGTTTAAGTAGCTCCTCAGTCTATGTGTGTAAAAATCAATATAGTAGCCCTTTCTTGAAACAAAAATGTTATGGCTCATCGGTTTAGCATTTGGGTGCTTGACATAATATTTCCTTCCAGGTTGCTTATGATAACATTTAGAATGGCATTGAGAGCAATCGTGCTGCTGTCGAAATGTAAATTTTGTTTATTTCTTGGTTTTGTGATTAATTTATCAATCTTTACACTCCCAAGATCAGTGTGGAGAGCTTTATATTTATTATACCTCTAAAATGAAGAATACAGAGATGTTCTCAAATCTCTCTACCCAGGGAAAGCTTGTTATAATAGATTTGTTTATGGGCTGTTGTTATTTTTGCCTTTAACAGAGAGAGGCAAACTTCTCTGATTTAGACCTCATGTATTTCCTAGGTTTAAAACGTGTCTAAAGCTACTTTCAGAATTTGCCAAATCCTTCATAAGAATCATCAAATTAGATCAATCAAAAATAACTTAAAGATATCTGATAATATATGTGTCTTATTTGCATATGCGTGTTTATTTGTTTATTGGTGTTGGTATGTTGATCTTAAACTCTGAATTCTCATGCAGTTGCCATAGAAAATTAATAGGCTCTTGTAAGAGTAGCTATGAGCACTAAGCCTGTGATTAAGAGGAACACTTTCTTTAAAGAATAACTATGGCTTCAAATACCAAACCAATAAATTTGCAAATGTTAATTTTTTAATCTTATTTCTTTATAGTCTACATTTCAGATGAGTCACATACAATATTACTGGTACCTTGTATCAAGGATATTTGAAGAACGGATTTATTTTTTACTATCAGAGACTAGGCTAGAGTAATAGCACAGCTTATATTTATGTGGCACTCATATTTTTTCAGCACTCTGGTGGTAATGTTTCCTCTGTGTCTAACAGCAGCACAATAATTATTTTAAAAACTCCTAGACTAGTGAAAAACTATAATGGTACATAAGATCCTAATGGTATAATTGACAATGTAAACTAGGAAGAAAAGGGCTAAACATGTAGGGGAAGCAGGAAGGGTAGGGGAAAGGAAATAATGGAAAAGAAAAAAAATGGAAATAAAGTGTTTGTAAATGGGAAGGGAAGGAGTGGGTGAAGGGAGGGCAGGGACAAGGGGAAAAACATGAGAACCAAGACCTGTCATGTAAAGGTACAAGATCCCAATGATGAATGTAACTGTACTGTACACCTAAAATGTACCAATAAATTCAATGAGAAAAAGAACCCTAGACTATCCATGTTGAGATTCAGATCTTTGTCCTCTGATCTACTTTCCAAATGAATATGAAAGGTTGGGCAAGTTATGTTAGCATTCCATGCTCAGAGAATAAAACAAGTTAGTTTTATTTTTATCAAATCAAGGGGTCCTTAGCATCTTTGATGCCATAAATGTCTTTAGCAGTCTAATCAAGCCTTCTGACAATAGTGTTTTTGAACTGATAAAATAAAATGAAGTGAAATGAAATTTATTATAAATAAGACTAATTATACTAACAGTTATAAAATATTAAAGAAGCAAATTTATGTGGCAAAATTTATTTTATTTTAACATTTATTTTAGCATCAGTTACAATGCTATTAATATCATGGCATCAAAGACAAGGTCAAGTAGTGTACCCATGCCTACCATAATTTCAACATAGTGATGTAAATTTTGGGGTATCTGTAACAATCCTCATGTGATTTAAAAATATCTATGATTTCTATTGATGATAAAGTCACAAATACTTCCAGTAACATTGTGCTTCCTTGCCTACATTCATCATTAATGAAAGTTTTAATTATAAACTAGAGAAAATAAAAATGTAATTTTTTATCCAAGTTTACAAATGCCCTAACATCTATCTGTTAAATTATTATCACAGAAACTTTCCAACAAAAAAAATTCCAGGACTTTATAAATAGTCTTCCTAATAAGGTGGGGTAGAATAGAGCTAGGTCCATTCTGATATAGTCCATGGACCAACAGTATCACCTACCTTTGGAGCTTGCTGGAAATGCAGAATCTCAGGCCTCACCTCAAGTCCAAGGAATCTAAATCTGCATGATTTGGTGCACACATTAATGTCTGAGAAGTGTGATTTTTAGATTAAGCAATTTGATCTGTCTGGGTACATTTCACCAATGATCAAATCAAACATCTTAGAATTCCTTAGACCTACAGTGAACCTCTTCAGTTTTTGAAACTTGCCTTTATACTCAAAGTCTAACAAGTTAGTGATAAGCTTACTCTTAAGGAAAATGGTGCTCTTTGACATACAATGGAGATTGTAATAGAAAATTTAGGTTAGGAATTACTAAAGGGTCAATAATTGATTACCCTTCAATTGCTTCAATGCGTTGAAGAGTCTCAGGTAGAAAGTTTGACATTTGCTGGAAGAAATAGGCTCTGAAAAGTGGAGGAGAAAAAGATAACAAGTTTGACCCCATAACCAGGCTGAAATATGTTTCAATTTTAACTTTATTAAATAAAGGCAAAGTATATTCTCTATGGTTAGGTTGGAGCACTATAACTGTTTGCATATCACAGTTAATGTTCTTTTGAATGTGTATTTTTTACTGCTCTGGTGTCAATTTTATAGATCTATAAAATACTAAGCAGTTTTGAACAGAATTATATATTGATAGGGAGAAAAAGCAGCTCCTAGTATGCCTTACAGTAAAATTCTCTGATAGAGATTTCAATGCAGTATACTATTTTTGAGCACCTATTTTGCACCAGGTAATGAAAATTCGTAAAAGAGCTGCCTGTTTACTTTGGGAACCAGGCAAAACAAACAAAACAAAACAAAACAAAAAACAAAAACAATGTTGACTGTTATAGTATTTTAAGTTCTATGATAGAAACAGACACAAGACCACAACAGTGGTCTGGGTTGGGGAGAGGGTTATTGGGAGGATTGCAAAGAGCTTCAAGCTCCTGTTTATTAATTCACTCCTCTACTCAATTATTCATTATGTTGGTTCATTCATTCACTGATTTGTTCAACAATATTTATTGTTCCATTACCCAATCTCATAGACTATTCTTCCTAGCTGAGTGTGGCACTGGATGCGGTAATATAGGTTTAGGTTGAACCTATGCTGGGTTTTACGTCCTGTGGAAAGTGTTTGGTCTTGTTCAATAGGCAACTGTGAAATTCCCAAAGACTTTTAAGTAAGAAAGTTACTGATCAGATTTGAATTTTAAGATTCCCTCTTGGATTAATCATAAGACATGACCAGAGAGAGAAATCAGAAGAACATTTCAAGGTTTTAAACCTGGAAAAATTATTCTTGTGAAGTATCTTGCATTTTAAAAACTTTCTCATTTCTTTCTTAATATTTATAAACAAATATCCAACTTGGTTTGGGTATTATAGCATGGCAAAATTCTTGAACTTAGTGTTTTTTGTGTTCTTGGTTTTTTTGGTCTAGCAATATAAGTAACATTTTTATATGTTATTATTTTGCAGTTTTGGACACTTGTCTTGATCTTATGGCCAGTCATTATTTTCATAATTTTGGCTATTACCCGGACCAAATTTCCTCCAACAGCAAAACCAACTTGTAAGTAGATGAAATTTATTTATTTCCCCAGTGTTTGTTTATTACCCAAAATTTATTTTGATACTGCTTCAATGTTTCCTGGTAAAATTCATTTTTTTGGAGTGCTATTTCTACTTGAAAGTATTTCTGTATATAGTTTGTGTGTTGTTTTCCTCTCAGTTTTTCAAACCAAAATATTGAATCTGTAATATCTACCTAGAAAAATAAGAAGCATGTAGAAGCCAGAACATATTCTAAAACTTTTCATAAAATTTTGATTCATTTATTATTTATATCATGAATCTTACATGGCATACACAGCATAAACTGGTAGCAATCTCAGTCTGGATTATTCTTTACTTTTGTAGTTGAAACTATAGACATATATTTGATCAACTGAACAAGGCAAATCCAGAGGACTATAAAAATCTCTTTGTTCTCTTCAAGACTGAGAGTTGAATGGCAGAAATGTGTCAATATGCTTTGTCTACAAGAAGATTGTTTTTTAATTAATAGTTTCATTTTGTCACTGCCAAATTATAAAACAGGCGGAATACTCGACTTAGTCCATTACCCTCCCCGCTTTTTTGGATACAGAACAGATATCCAGAAAGGATTCAGATAAATACTCAGAAGTAAGGATGATGTTTTTAAACCTCATGATCAGACAAGGGCTGTCTTGACCTTTTTTTTTTTTCCTATTAGGAACCAGTTTTCTTAGTAAAGGAGTAAACGTTAAGTTATATGTTATAAATTTCCCAAAGCTGCCATCACCAACAAAGCTTCTTATAAATCAAACTTTTGTAAATCAGATTGTATTTCAAGTAAATTATAGTAATTGGCTAATAAAAGAATCCAGTGCTGAATTATTTTATGAAAAGAATAACAAGCTAATGACTTTTTAAAATTACCTAGTCCTGAGAAACAAGAGCCCTATTTGAATCACGCATCTTCGGATAATTCAAAAGAAGATATCAATTCAATTGGTGTAAATTGTGTAAACTCTTGGTGCTACAATAAGTAATTCTTAAAATTTGAATAGCAGCTTTTTTCTAAAAGTTTTTTTTTTCTTTTTTTTTTTTGGTACCGACGATCAAGCTTGGTCCCTTGTGCTTGCAAGGCAGGCACCAGAACCACTGAGCTAAATCCCCAGCTCTTCTAAAAGGTTTCTACACAAGTCATTATATAGAGTTGTTGGTGAGATTTTATTAAATTGTTATGAAAACTCCAAAATTTTATTCTATTTATAGTGAGTATGTTAGCTCTTTAGAACAAACTGATCTCATTGTGTACTGTTGGAGTTTATGAATTTGTCTAGATCTCAGGTATACAAGATACAAGAAATAATGCATAAGCTTTGGAAATTATACATTCAACATATAAGCAGGGCAAATACTCTTTGAAATATCTTGCTTTAAGATGCTAATCATCAATTGCTAACTATATTGGTAGGACTTTAATGCCTCCTTTCAACAGCTCATTTTTACCAATTTCTTTTTTTATAAAGGATTTTTCAGTTACATAAAATTCCTCTTGTGAAATTTCCAAAGAAGAAATACAAAGTCTAGGGATGACTTATCTCAAACTAACTGGTGCCATGATAGCATGTAAAGACACTTGGGGAAATTATGGACCACTCTTATAACTCTACTAAATTAGGAAGAAAAAAGTGGAGAAACTATGTAACATTTCCTCCTAGGCCTAATCTAGAGGGCTTCAAAAAAAAAAAAAAAAAAAAAAAAATAATATTTGAAAGGAGATGAACAGCTTTAAAAAAAAAAACTATGGACCTATTATCATATTGGAATAGTAATTAGCTGTAAAGTGATTTTCTGTAGATAGGAAAGAAAAAATATATGGTATATTTCAAACACCAAAAGTGTATTTGATAGCCATGTCCACAATATGAGCCTCAGATTGGACGCTAGCTTATTGGTTTGCTATCAGAACTGAAAGCGACCCTCTTGCTTTACACATTAGTAATTGGAACCCAGGAAGATTTTAGTTTACCAAAATTGAATTATGTGAGATATGGAAGAAAGGTATTGGAGGCCACCTTTCCTTTTTCTTTGTTCATGAGATTTGTAACCATATCTTCCTCTCTCACACACTAATTGTTCCTCAGTCTGGAACTTATTTTGGTAAATGAGAGCTAAAAAATTATGCCCAGTTTTAATTCATCTTATTATCAGTAGACTATAAAATGTACATTAAATTGTAATTATATAAAATTGCTGTTCTGTAGAACAATTCAAAGAAACCTTAGAAGCAGTTCTCTCTCTTGTGTTAGAGAAGGAATACCTTCCAGATGATAGTTTATTTAGGTAATTTTACTGATTTAAAAAAAAATCTTGTGTTTGTCATACCTAGCTAGAATCCTGAACAACTAAAAATGTCTCAAGAATGATAGTATGTATTTCTTGATCTTATGTGGCATGCCAGCCACTTAATTTGGTAGTGACTATATTGTTCGTTCATAGTAGAGACAACTAATGTACAGTGAAACTAGGCAACTTGACTAAGATGGCACAATGAAGAAATAGTGATGTCCAGATATGAACCTAGGCAGGGCACCAGAATCTAGTTTTATATTCTTAGACTAACATTCATTACATGTAATTTTTAGACTAAATTTTCATGTTATATCACTTAGATTTGGTAAAAAAGAACTAAATGTTAGAAATTGAAACTATCAGCACTTCTCTGTCTCTATCATGAAATGAAAAGATTTGGAGAGATGAGTTTCAATGTAGGTTTCAGAGTTGGCCTCCAGGTTAGTATCTATGTAAAGTGCTCTCTCTGTGTGATTAATTCTTTGCATCAATCTAAAGTAGTGTCACAGAAATCAGTTCTTGTTTCAGAGTTAAAGTCCTCACTAGACTGCAGGGCTAATTGGGCAATAGAGAAAAGATGACACTTTAGACTACACCCCTATTTCAAACTTGGCCATGCTGAGAACAAAGGTCGTAATTCCATTGTTAGTTCTGCTCCTGGAATAGGTAGTCAGATCTATAGGACTCGATAAATCATTCAGAAAAATATATTTAGTGACACAAAAAACTCTCTCCTTAGTGTTTGTGACTGATAAGCATCTGGAAAAGTTTGGATTTGGGGTAGCTAAGAAAGCAACTGCCGAGGAGGCGATCTCAATTGACACATACTGCTTACTTTCGGTATCATCTGCCTTCATTCACTCCCTTTTGTGTTGCAACAAACAGCTTAGGTAACCAGTCTCTGCAGACTGTAAATCCCCAGTAAAGAAAACCTCCCAAGCCTGGCAGGCAGGCCCTGGTGCTTCTTGTTCACATGGGGTGGAAATGGGCTGAGGAGCCAAGTTAGAAGTCATTCCAACCTCTTGATCTCTACACGCAGTGACTTGCTGAGAGGCAAATTTCAAAGCCAAACACCGTGCTTAGGAGCAAAGGCAAATGAAGCAACATAAACCTCCGCAAAACTCATTTAGACTGAGCCCAGCTGAAATGTGCAGTATGTTTGTCTCCTTCCCATCCATACATGCACAAACACATCCATACATTCATACATGCAAATGCAAGAAAGTCCAGGCAAGCAGTTCTTAAGTATTAGAGGAGTAATTTTCAAAGACAGTAAAATCCTGCCGTAATGAGATAAGTAGATGCCAAAGAATGCACTCATGTCAAACAAGGAGTTACCATTTTTGTGTGATATGAATGGAAAACAATGTTTTCAACTGCTTAAAAATAACACTAAAAGCATAATGGAAATTCCACTAAGTACAATCATATATTGAATGAATCCCCATATACCTCAAGGCTGTCAATTTTTCATGTCTTTGTTCCCGCAGAGGATAGAAATTCAACCCACCACACGTTGGTAACTGGTAGCTGAAAGAAGCCAACTGAATTATATCCAAAATTCTGTTATTCAGGTTTATTCTAAATGCCATCCATCCAGATATGACTCAATCTGACTTCGTAGCATGGCTTTTGATAAAAAGTGTACAAAAAGTATACTTTTTGTCTTTAGGGATGCATAAAGATAATAGTAAGGGTGGACAAATGTTTGTCAAGCATTGTTCTGAGTACTTCGCATATATTATCTTAGTTAATATCACATAATTTTTTGACTTTTGCTAATGAGAAAACTGAGGCACAGAAACGTTAAGTAATCTATGAATGTTCACATGTTTACCATGTCCCAAAGCCTGGATTTTAACCAGGTATTTTCCTGCAGATAGGTGGTTTTATCTATGTCTTGGGTGTCGAGTGGCAATCCTGCAGCCTGGATAGTATCTCCTTTTTCTTCCTCATGCCATCTGTTAGCAGGATTATAGATTCAGTTAGGTTGGAAAGTGAGCTCAGTAGGCTTTTCTACTTAGCAGCAGCTCTAGGAAAAGTCCTGAGGAGGAAGACAAGTTATTGGTTTACTGGTGGCTTGTGGGAGCCATACAACTTCTTCTACCCTATGATGTCCAAATTGCTGAGAGGAAATTATTGCATAGTCTGGTGTTGAAAGAGCCTCAGAGGCATCTCATGGGGAGGGTTGTGACTGTCCGAAGAGTGAGGCCTTTCCTGTGGGATGTATCTGGGGAAGGAAAGACAGGAGTGTGTGTACAGAATTCCAGGGTGTACCTGCTTCCCAACACATGCATGGTTTAATGGTAAAAATAATTGAGGGACTCATAGTGAAAAATTCTGTTGTCTTGATTGGCTCAAAATTTATAGATTGAACCTGCTGCAAAAGTGAACTCAGTTGGTTTTTCTACTTGTCAGTCGGTCTAGGAAAAAACATGCAAAGAAGATTGAAATTATTGATCAACCAGTGATTTATGGGATCCACATAAGTTGTTATATTTATGACAAAAGTTTTTGCACTGAGAAGATCAGGATTTAGCATCATTAATCTTCTGCTGGTCATTGTCCCATGCAATTTCTCCATTCTCATAAGTTTCAGGAACATTAGTGTGTCTCTCAAATTAGAAACATCTGAGTTATCTTTGACTTCGCCCTTTCCTTCACCTGCCATGACCATGAGCTTTCAAGTCAGAAGCTGTCTTATGAAATGTGTCATCCTTTGGTTCAAGACTCTACTATCTTGGACTTAGATTATTTCAGTAGTTTTATGAGAGTGTGTGTGTGTGTGTGTGTGTGTGTGTGTGTGTGTGTGTAAGCCCTGCCTCTAACTCTTCTCATATTTCATCATCAAATAATTCCTCTAAAATACTCCTCAGGTGTATTGAGTTTCACTTCCTCTTTTTTTACTTTCAAGACCTTCATAATCAGGGTGCTTCCAACCTTATGTTCTTTCTATTCTACAATAAGATGCCTGTACTTAAATAGCAGGTATCTGAGTGTCCTTCTCATTCCTTTCCTAGTCCCACATCATTGCATGTGCTCAGATCTCCTCCTCCATGTTGCTAAAATTTAAGCTCACATGTAAGCTCCTTCCTGCCTTTCCTCCTCACCCAAATTCCAGTCATCTCTCCAGCATTTCGCTCTTGTTAGCATATTGGCCTGCAGTTGTATTTGCAGGCCTAATTCTTCCTTCTTGACTCACTCATCAGATAGTACCTTGACAGCAGAAATCATAACATCACACAGTGCTTAAATCACATTCAGCATGATTTCTGACACAGGGAACAAAGTAGGGATGGAAAAAGTCAAAATCTGATATATTTTAGAAGGTTGACATAGGAGATTAGATTATAAAATTCACCCAAACATGGATTAGTTAAAAAGAAACCTCAATGTGAACATGAGATGGGTAAAAGGCAAACAGTTAGCTTTTTTTTTTTTTTTTTTTTTTTTGGTTTGATTCTTTACTTCTCAGAGATGCATGTGAACCTGACTGTACCAAAAGAAGTCACAATCCTTGTGTTGAGAAAGGAAAATGATTATGAAACCCCATTACTCCTCCCCCACTAGATCACCTAGAAATTTCTGTCATGAATATTTGAAAATTCTGAGCACATAGGAAGAATTTTTTTGTACTCTGCTTCTTGCTTAACAAGTTTCAGAAATGCTAGAACAGTTTTTGAATTTCACAACCAAGGCCTTTTCCTTAAATCAAAAGTTAAAGACTTTTCTGGAAACCTTACTGACTCTCTACCGGGCAACCTGAAGATGCAGCCTGTGAAATACCTAGCACTTTGCGCCGAGACGTCCAAATCCAACAGGAAGAAGGAGAATGTGAACATGCCCCACTATTCCCTTGACTCTCAGGCGGTGCAGATTGATACATCCTACTGACGGGCAACATGGCAGAAGGATTTCTCGACCAATGCCCTCTTGGACTCAGTGCATAGAGTTGCATCAGAGAAGCTGAAATTCCTCTGAAGTGCAATGAAACTAAGTTTATCAAATAGAGAAATAAAGACAGAACAGCTGTTGATGGCATAGAGGCAGGCTGATTTTATTTTCTGTCTCTTCTGTATCATCTCCATTTGGGGGGATCTGCCTGACAAGTTTCCCAAAAAAGAGAGCAACCCTAAAATTGGCTGGGGGTGGGGGGCACCTGCCTTGCTTTTCTCTCCCTTCATAATGAGCAGGGGCCCTCTTGTTACTCTTAGGTGGGGAATGCCAATGCCCAATATATGGTACTAAAGATGAATAATTGATTATTTAAAACTCTCTTACAAGTACCATAACATTGCAGTGGTTGCTAATATCAGATGGTGTTCCCAGATCCTTTTGATGCAAAGAGCCAGACTTAAAAAGTCATTTCAGCTGATTCCCCATTGCTTACCCTGGAGCCCAAAGCCCAGACACGGGCTCACAGATGAGGCCCTGCCTACATGCTTGGTTGACCATATTTTCCCAAGTGACTTTCATTAAAACTTTCTTTCTCAGCATTACCCGGGAAACCTGGCCTACCTGACCTTAAGTCATTTTAGTCTACTCTCACTATTCAAGTCTTCTTATTCTTTTTGATTAGGTCACACCCTGTCCTTTACCTTTGATAAATGAACCAGAGTATTTTTAGAGTAAAGTAGCCCTCCTAGAAGAAATGCCACAGCACACAATATTCTCTGGCTTTCTGGTCAGTTAGGATTTCAATGTGGATTAGATAAGAATGCTCCATAATATTTTTATATTTTAAAACATAAAACCTTGATGTGGTTTTGGTATATAGTTACATGATTTCACTTACACATAAAGTTGTTATCACTGTAAGAGGTCATATAGAATTGAGAGCGCCGACTCCAGGCCCATACTACCTGACCTTGAACGCAAGCTGTGGACATTGTCTGTTGGATCTCCAAGGTTTGTTTTTCACATCTGTGTATTGGAGCTAATTACAACATCTCCCTTATTGTTGTGAGAATTAAATGAACAAATAATCCTGAAATACATAGAAAATTGGTTGGTGCAGAGTAACAGTCACCTTAGCAATGAATATTATTTTATAATATATTGTTTATATTATATTACATATGTATAAGTTACAGCTTCATTTATGGAATATAATTAATATAATTTAGTGTCTCAAGATGGTTTGACAGATGAGGAAACTGATGTTCAGAAAATTGAAAGACTTGACTGAAGTTTCCCAGTACATTTTTTTGCCATCATCATTTATTAATGTCTTAAGCCTAGCCCAAGGAAGCCAGAAGTCTTCAAGGCTTTCAACTTTAGAGGAGAGCAGAAGTATTTCTGATACAACAGTGTAATGTGAAAACCCCACAGTGGAGGGAGGTCCAGGAGCAAAAGTAGAAAACACGATGGAGTCAGCCTTTGCCTGGGGTTAGCCTGGGACTGCAGCCAGGCAAGTGCAGCACAAAATTCAAGAGGGGGGTTGGCCAAAAAAATCAGTGTTTGAGATCAATTATATTTCAATATAATTACTTCAGAAATAAAAATCATTGCAAAAACACTATGATGAACAAAGTATCAAATTTAAAATATACTAGGATCAGGGTTATGGATTTCTTTTTTTGCTTCAGCTTCAATGTGGCTCACAAAGCACCACCTGGAATATCAGGAAAGGCTTTCCATAGAAGTTTGATCTTAGCAACAATTTAGAAGGGTTAGTAGGACTTTATCAGGTAGACAGGAAGCACCTTGGTATTTCTTACATGGTATAAGCAACATGGGAGGAGACAGAGGATAGGAAAGAGATGTGCCAGGAATTAGGAGATTGTCTGAAAAAGCACAGATTTATTCAAAGTGTTGGTAAAGAGCCAATTAGCCAATAGCAAAATTATTAGATTTTATTTCAGAGGGGATGAGAAGCCTCTGAAATTTTTTACCACGTTAATTTTATTTTTAAATATTTATATATATTTGTATCCATGCTCATTAATAAAAAATTCAATAAGGTAATAAAACTAGTCATGCTGTAAAAAGTGGAGGTCTTGCATAATCTTGCCCTTGACTTTGTTAATATTTCAGTGCACATATTCCCTATACCAAGCACACACATATACTCACTCACACATGTGCACACACAAAACAAACACAAGGCCCTGGGATCAGATGATATTTTGCATTGTGGATGCAGGGTGGATGATAGAGAAGTGGAAGCAGGTGACAGGTTGGGCATGAAGTTCTAGGGCCTCACTAACCCAAACCAAAAGTGGTTTCCTCATTTGTCTGCTTCTCATCATGAGAATGAAACATTGAGGTAGGTATGGTACTTTCAAGAAAAGAAGCATATTTAGTTCCTGGGTCTTGATTCAATGGTATGATGCTAGACAGAAGCACTTTCCAGAGCCATCCTAAGCAGGAAGCACGGGAGCACGGGTCAGGAATCACATGGCCTTCTGAGGGCAACCCCAGTGATCTCAGGATATCTGTTACTATTTGGATCCGATACAAACCACAAATGCAACTTCAAGTTCAAAAACTACCTTTTCTGGTCTTCATTTTTCATCAGCTCACCATGGTGAATATGAACCAGAGAATGGATTTCAGTTTTTGAATAATTTCATAGAACTTGCTTTTACCTGAGTTATCCTGCAGCGTTGCAGTGACTTCCAGCATTCTCTGCTTCATTCATTCGGCTCTTCCACTGCACTGTAATCTTTAGGATATCAGAAATTCAGACTACTTTTCATGCCTTTTGTTGAAGATAACGTTGACAGAACAGTTGAGAGGAGGAGAAAGCCTCCTCTCAGAGAGTACTGTCAGATTAATGACAAAGGATAGAAGTGTTCACAATTTCCTGAGCAGGTGTTCCTCCAAAATCATTTCATGGTTAAATTGCATGCCCACAGGAACCCAGTTTCTCTTAAACAAGTGCCTCACACTCTAGCAGATTAACACTGTGCTTCTGATTTCAAGGGAATGAGAAATTTCAACATCTTTTCACTCATGAAATTGCTGCCCTATGTGGAAATGGTAGAATTATCCTTCCAGAGATTTGTATCTATAAAGGATGTCTCTTGGGCTATAAAGGCTAGGACTGCTTCCTGTCCTCAGGTTGCTCACAGTCTAACGGTGGAGTGCAGAAACACACATGAAAGGCTGTATGCCATTGCACATTTTCAAATAGTCAAATACAAGCAAGTATTTGGTACAGTACTTTGCACATGACAGGCATTCATACATTTATAGATCAAGAGGGACATGTAAGTGAGTACTCAGAAAAATAAGTACAAAGTAGATGCAGCTACTACACAAGTGTTCAGGAAAATAAGTATGAAATAAGTATCATTAGCAAAAAAAAAACAAATTTTTTTTTTTAAAAAGAGAAGCTTGCTTCAAATTATGATAATCATTAATTACCCCATGAGAAGTGAAGAAGGAAGGAAAAGAAAAAGAATTACCCCAGGATTAAACTATGGTTTTGGAAGGAAAAAAAAAAAAGAAAATATAACAAGAAGTGTAGGAGGGTTTCAAAAGAGGAAAAGAGCATGTTCAAAAACCTTGAGGGAGAAATTCTCAGGGGTTAGTGGCTAACCATAGGGCGACTCATTTGATACAAGAGAGTGTTTTGCTGGAGAGTAAAGGAAATCAACTTTGGTGGGGATGGATCATGTAGGAGTTTAAATACTAGACCTAAAATTGTCTATTTTTATCCTGTAGTAATGAGAACACTACAGCCTGTAGGAAATTTATTTAGTTTTATGTTTATTAACATAGATGGTAAACTAAGGGGAGCTAGAAAGGAAATAATGATTATTTACATTCACCTAGATGTTATTATCACGGACTCTATGATATCTATCACTCTATAATGAATTTCCCTTCTCCCAAATTAGTGGCAATAGCAGTAAACACTTATCTTCCTTCCTGTGGATTAGAAACTAGGGTGGCCTTAGCTGTAGAGTTTGAGCTCAGAGTCTTTCATAAGATTGCCATCAGGATTTTGGCTAGTGCTATTGTCATCTTAAAACTTGACCAGGGCCAAAGTAGAAGGCTTACATGGCCCAAAAGCTGGTACTGATTGTTGGTTAATGGCCTCAGTTTCTCCCTGCAGGGGCTTCTCCGTGGATTGCTTGAGTATCTTAAGTATGACATGACAGCTGACTCCTCAGAGCAAAAAATTCAAGAGACAATAGATTAGATGCTGTCCCTTTTATGACCTAACCGTGGAAGCCTCCGATCACCTCTTCTACCACACTTTGTACATTAAAGGCAAGTCATAAGCCTGACCCATATAAAAGGGAAGGAAATTCGGCCCCAACTTACTAAGAAAAATTCCAGAGATTCTATGGACACATTTTAAATCCACTATACAGACTAATAAGATTCAGTGTTGCAATGAAAGCACAGATGAATATGCTCAAAATATTCAACCTCATCATGACAGTCTTTATTGCTTTGACCAAACTGCTTTCCTAGCACCTAGCATAGTGTCTGCGTGCTGAGGCACTCATTAGTTTTTGAACTATGACTATATAATAGATGAAGACATTTGTTTTCAGAGATTTACTGACAGACCTTGGTATGTGTTGAAGCCAAGATTTAATTCAATTTGATTACACACATTCTCTTTCTATTCACTGTGTGATCTGTCAAATAGAACCACTCCTGTCTATTAGATAGGCTCACCTTGTTGTTGGCATAGCTAACAGAATCACTCTCTGGAATATTGCCTGGCACTGAGTGGTCACCCTCCAAATATTTGTTGAACAAATGGATGAATTTGGAGCAATAATAATTGAAAGCTAGAGGTATAAAGAAGTCTGTTCAAATTTACTCACAAGTCAATGGAAAACTGAGGAATACAATGTAGAGTTCTTGTCTCTTGGGCAGGTTATCATTTTGCCATATTTATTGAAAGGGCACCATGTTTAAAGTTTAGAAGTTAGATACTAAGAGTAAAGAGTATATGGAACTCCTGTGGTTGGAGAAGATCTCTGAATCACTCATAAGAACTCTACGAAAAATGAACTTTATATCACTTCAGTACTGTTTTGGACACAAACTTTTAAACAGTGGGAGAACGGTGTGTGGGGGTGGGGGTGGAAGTGTGATAAGTAATGACCAGCTGGGATTCCTTCTATAGCAGTAGAATTAAGCGTAGACATTTAACCCATAAAAAGAAATGAGTGAATTAGGGTACTTCATGCTACACATGATTTGTCACATACCTTGCCATAAGGCTCTAAAATGATTTATTCTAGAAAACTTTTCTACCAAAGTTAAACCTAAATTGATTTCTCATGGTCCCTTACTATTTTTAAGAAATTTTTCTTTTCCTGGTCACTAATTGCAATCCTATCTTCTATATCTGAAATTCTATCTTCACATTGGCTCATTCTGCTGTGTAAACTTCCAGTGGAGCTTTTGATCTCCTGGAAATCTGTGTGCATATGTTTTATGGATTCCATTTCTTTCCTACATTAGGATTTCATCATGTTCCTCAGCTCCTCTATTTTTTTTTATCTGTGTCCACTCTAGATTTATTAATCATGTCTTGCACTATGGGTACAATCTCTATTGTTATCTGAGAAATTATTTATGATTATTTGTGATTCATTTTTTCCAGATCCTCTTTTGTTGCCAGTTCAGGGAGTCTGCATTGTTGAGTATCAGATTTTTCCATCTTGTTTCTCTTTGGGGCTGCCTTATGTGATCTGGAAGTCTGATTTGGGGATTTGTTTCCATGTCAACAGATACAGCCTGCTGTGTCTTTGTTGAGGCAACTCTTTGCTTACTCAGTGGTCTTCAATTCTCAGCAAGCCACCAAGAGGCATTTTTCTGCTATTCACCAGCACACCAATTCCTGGGTTTAGAATGGTGGCCTTATGGATCTTTGAGCTCATCTGTTATCTGGGCAGGCTTCTGGCTGAGGCCTGAGCACACTTGGGATGGTATGTAGGTGTGCCTCTTGCTGGGGCTTCTATATACCTGTTGCCTGAGAGGGCCTTTGGCTGGGGAATATGCTCCCCCATTCATGTTATTTGAGCAGGCTTCTGGCTAGGGTCTCCACCAGATAGAGTATAGGGCTGAGCCTCTGAGTGAAGCTTGTGTGCCTGCGTAGCTCTTTTCCAGGCACGCTCTTGGCTGGGCAAATGGGACAATCAATTCCTTTCACAATAGTATCCAAGAAATTGAAATACCAACGAGCCTCACCCTAACAAAATAAATCAAGGAACTCTACTATGAAAACTATAGCACTCTGAAAAAAGACATTAAAGAGGATATCAGAAAATGGAAAGATGCCTCCTGCTCCTGGATAGGAAGAATCAACATAGTGAAAATGGCCATGCTTCCAAATATGCTATATAGATTCATTGAAATCCCAGCAGCATATTTCACAGACCTTGAGAAAACAATCCAAAAATCCATTTGGAACAAGAAGAGACCTAGAATAGCGAAAGCAACTCTAGGCAATAAAGACAAGGCAGGATGTACCACAATCCCCAACTTGAAGCTATATTACAAAGCTACAGTGATTAAAAAAAATAGCATGGTATTGGAAAAGAAACAGACTGGAGGACCAGTGGAATAGATTAGAAGATGCAGAAATAGCTCCAGACACACTCAGCCACCTTATCTTCAACAAAGAAGCCAAATACCCTCACTGGAGAAGAGATAGCCTCTTTAATAAATGGTGCTGGAAAAAGTGGGTTTCAACTTGCCAAACATTAAAACTAGACCTATATCTCTCACCATTCACTAAACTAAAATAAAAAAATTTAAAGATCTAAATATTAAAATGGAAACACTAAACTGGCTGGAATAGAAGTTAGGTAGAACGCTTAAAGATATTGGTGTAGGAAAAGATTTATGAACAGAACCTCAGTTGAATGTGAACTAGCACAAATAATCAACAAGTGGGATCTTTTCTTATTAAAAAGCTTCTGCCCAGCAAGAGAAATGACCAACAGCATGAAGAGAAAACCCACAGTGTGGGAAAAATTTTCACCAGCTGCTCCTCAGACAAAGGTCTACTATCTAGAATATATAAAGAAATGTAAAAAATCAGCCCCCCCCACATTTAAAGACCCAATCCGAAAATGGGCATCTAAAGTGAACACATTTCTCAGATAAAGAAGTAGAAATATCAAATAAACATATGAAAAAATGTTCATCATCATTGGTCATTCGAGAGATGTAGGCGAAAACAGCACTGAGATTCCACCTCACCTCAGAAAGAATGGCTACTATCATGAAATCAACCAAGTGCTAGTGGGGTTGTGGGAAAAGGAACCCTGCTCCACTGCTGGTGGGAGTTCAGACTGGTGCAAATCTGTGGAAATCAGTATGGAGATACCTGAAAGAACTAGGATTGGAAGTCCCATTTGGTCTAGCTATTCTCCTGCTGGGTATCTTCCCCAAAGAATTAGGAGAATCATACCACAGTGATATATGTGCACCAATGCTCATAGCAGCACAATTTGTAATAGCTAAAACTTGGAAGCAGCCCAATTGCCCATCAGCAAGAGACTGGATAAAGAAAATGTGTGTGTGTGTGTGTGTGTGTGTGTGTGTGTGTGTGTGTGTGTGTATAAAATGGAGTAATACTCAGCTGTAAAGAATGAGAAAATAGAGTCATTTATAACTAAATGGATGCACATTGGGGCAACACTTTTAATTTAAATAAATAGGACACACATGTGTAAACACCAAAGTTTCTCTAGTGTGAGAAACTGAAAGTAAAAATAAGGACTAAAAGATATAATAGTGTAAAATAGGAAGAAAAAGTGCAAAGGGGAAGAAGAAGTGAGAGGGCCAGGGGAAAGGAAAGAAGAGAATGGAATTAATATCAGAAAATGAAAAAAATGGAAACAAAGTTTTTGTATATAGGGAGGGAAAAGGGATGGGGAAAAATAAGAATGAAGATTGATTATGTAAAGTTACACATTTCCAACAGTGAATGTCATTATATTGTATACCTTAAATGTACCCATAAATTAATTTTAAGAAAATTAAACCTAAGTGCTTTGAAAACTTCACTCACCTTCACAGAAATCTGTGAACTTTATTTAACTATTTTCAGATGTTCTGATAAGTAGCTCTCACAAACCAGAAAAAGAAGTACAAGAACTTTAAAAAAAAAACAAAAACGTAGATTATATTATTTTAAGAACTAAAATTTAAGGTTCTTATTTTGATAACTTATTTCTAATTTTATGTAGAAGTCTGGCAATGACTATATAATCTGGTAGGTAAATAACCAAGACCAATATGTTTCACAAGAAAGATCGATCTGGAATTTATTATTAAATCTGTGTTAATATTAGCAGTGCTAAATATAGCTAGATCTTGAGAACAATAAAGTCAGTTTTCCTGAAATGTTAATGTGGATAATATTAAAATTTGGCTCAAATAAAATCTATACTTGATCTTAGCCAAAAGGCCGAGAAGTGATTACTCACATAAAATCTAAATCAAATAAACAATAATGAATAGGGTTAATTTCAAGCATTAGGAAATTTACTTAAGCCATTAGAGCCATGATTCCAATTCCCATTTTGACACATAGATTTTCAGACACTTAGATGTGTATACTCCTTAACATTTTATCTACTTATTAAACACTTGTTTATTATAGCACCATACGGAATCTAAAGAACACAAGGTTCTTAGATTGAAAACATATAATCAAGTTGTGGTGACTCTAAACGCTATGGTCTATTGGAAAATCAACTCTGGTTGTAGGAACAAAAAATGCAAAAAGATTTAAAAAAAAGCACAAGATCTTCAGAGTCTGGGGAAGTTAGGCAAAGTTTAATATTGTAAACAGGACTTAAATTGAACCCTGGGGAAGACTGATAGAATAGTTGAATTTGCACGGAGAGGAATGGAGAGTTTTTTAAAGGAAGGAAGAACATGAACTAAATTCATGATGGTGAAGATATAATGCAAATGGTGTTATATTGCTTCTGGGAATCTTCTCTGAACCACTATCCACCCCTCCTGTACAACTGTATTTTACCAGATATGCATGTATTTATTTGATATCTATACTTTTGGTCCTCTTTCCTGAGATCTGTCTCTAACACTGTACTACCAGATATCAGCAGTGCCTACTATGTGATTCTTAGTAGATCAATAAATGGCTCCCCTACTGTTAGATTCCACTGGGCAATGAATGAGAATGGATAAAATAGAAGCAGAAGAGCTAGTAGCTCAAATACCAGGATGAAGATGTCAAAATGTCTTTTTCTGATAAGCCACAAAGAAGGTGTGTGGCAATAGGAATATGGTGTCTGGTGCCTATTAATCAGATAGAGAAGAGTAGATCAAGGTTAGCAAAGACTGGTGTAAGAAAAATAATTATAGAGTTATAGAAATTACAGTGGAAAGTAGTGAGCTCTCTTGCTAACATAATTAAAGAAGAAAATAGAGAAGATTAAATGATCTTAAAGATACTGGGAAGAGAAAATTAGTAGGACTTGGAGATTGAATTTGTGGAGCCAAGGAATAGTATAAAATAAAAGCACTTTCTGGGAGTCTCAGAAAAAAAGAACAGAAATAACTAACAACAATCCTTCATTTGTAATGTTGTCTTTCACTTCTTGTATTATACTGGAAGATTCATTGTTGTGCTTTCTATTTTGCAATGAAAAAATCAAATTCTTAGAGAAGTAAATATAGCATATTTACTTAGGTATTTGGTCAAAGAATTCAATTCAAGTACTAGGTTGACCTTTGTGACCTTGCGAACTCACTTATCTTTTCTGTTCCTTAGGGGCAATGAAACTACCTATGTCATAGCATTTACAGGAAATTAAATAAGAGAATGTAACTAATATAATATTATATGAAAGGTAATTCATGGTATGTGCATATAGTAAGAGTTCAATAAATGATTACCATGGGTAGATAGCTTACCCAAGGCCAGAGAGCTAGTAAGGAAGAGCTTCTAATTTGAAATCATATCTTCTTTATGCATTTGTCACACTGTTATGTTGCTGCGAGAGAACAAAGTAAAGTCACAGGAGACTGTGAGAAGATTAGTTGCTTATCACACAGAATCTCACTTGCTTATTGCAGTCCATGATTTAACAATCATTGGTCTGGTGTTTGGGAAAAAAAATAAGTTAATGGTTCTTATCTTTTGCCCATCTAAATTAAGCTTTGAGAAGGGGCACAATTTTGGGGGGGGGTTATCCTTATGCACGAGATCATATATGTGAAATTGTGCCAAGAGAAACACATTGAGTAAAAAAATCATCTTAATCCCAAAGGAGTAACACTGGGGGCAAAAATAAACTTGAAACACAGCTATAGGTAATCCAACCAAGAGTAGGTGTTAATCCGCTTCAATTATTTCTATTTTATGTCCTGGCTTCCCTATGGATACAGCCAAGATCTGGAGTACCAAAGTTTCTTTTGTAATGTTCTGACCCAGAGTCATTTCTTTTCTCTTTAAATTTGCATAGAGACTTTCAGCCTTTTGCCTTTTTCTTTCTTTCTTTCTTTTTTTTTTGAGGGGGGGTGTCTCACTGTGAGTTCAGGCTGGCCTTAAACTCACTGTGTAGCCCAGACTGGCCTTCAACCTGTGGCAATTCTCCTGCCTCCCAAGTGCTGGGATTAGAGGCATACACCATCAAGCATGGCCTTTTCATCTTTTTAAATGAGCATGACACTTAGAAGATATTTAGTGACTATTTCTCAAATAAATAGATGGGTAGAGAGATGGATAGATGGATGTGTATATGAATGATTAATGGGAGTTTCAAAAACAATACCAACTCCCTTGTTGCTCCTGACACTCATCTGGGGAACCACTGTTACCTCAACAACACTGTCCAGCATTACTGTGACAAATGCGTGATTATACTAGGAATAGTCTTTTATTCCAAGAACAGTGTCTTCTTTTTCATTTCCTTTGCCTTAATAAAACCAATTTTGTCTCTTCCCATTTATTAAAATATTAGTTTGGGCTGATGACAAATAACCCCAGACTAAGCCTCTGACAGCTTCATTTCCAAATCTCCCAGTCAATTCATAAAAAATGAATCTAATCCAGCTCAGTTGTTGAAATCTAATGGGTTTTCATTATGTTAGACTAACCCAATTGCAATATCTTAAGAAAAATAATCAAGGAAATGTGGGTTCATTACAGGTTTTCAAGAAATCTTACTCTCAGACCTTTGTCTTGTCCTTTTCCCAAACTGGGCTTTGCAAATGTGGGGTGTGCATCCACTGTCATCGAGACATCCCAAACTGAAAAATAGTCATCGTACTTTCCCTTCACTCCCACGTCCTTCTGTCACCCAGTCCTGTCTATTTATCATTGCAAATGTCATGCAAAACCCTTTGTTTCTGTTTCTACAGCTATAGCCTTAGTTCAGGTCTTCACCCTGTCATAACAGCAATTGCTTTTTATCTGACATTCATGCCTCATTTCTAACCCCTTTCTGTTTATCCTTTATATTGATGCCAGCTATTTTCCTAAACACCTATCATCTCCCTGATTAATATCCTCCTGCATCAACATTACTTTCAGGATAAAATCCCGGTATCGTGTGATAGATTAGACCTTCCATGCTCGGACCCAGACCTACCTCATCAGAGCCACCTCTCACCACAACCCTCCCATCACTCACAGCCACAGACTTTACACTCCAGTCGTTTTCAATGAACTAAATAAGAGAAATGCTATTTTTGCATTATGAGTGGTATCTAGAACATTCAATCATGTGAAATTCAGGAATCTGTTTTGCAAGGATAATGAAATGACGGGGTGAGCCAGTTACTTTATATCTGAATTCAAGTTACTTACTGCATTATCATGGAATTTTATTGTACTTCAGGCTCCTCTAGGGTTTTCTTATATTCATGCTTTTGCATATATTATTCTCCAATGCCTTGCCATGCCCTCAGCTAGCTCCAGCTTGTCCTTCAAAACTTATGGCAGGTTTCATTTTCTGTAATCCTTATTTGCCCACTCGACCAGCTACCACTAAATTGTATTAAAAATTCAAATTTCAAGGGCCAGAGATTTAGCTCAGTGGTACTGTGCCTGCCTCACAAGTGCAAGGTCCTGAGTTCAGTTCCTGGTACCGAACGAAAAAAAAAAAAGTTCAAATTTCAAACTTTAATAGCATACCCTGTGCAGGCCCCTATCACCACAGCCAGCATTATGTCGATATTATTACTCAGAAGCATGCTTCTCTCCTTTATCTTCTTCTTTTTTGGTGGTGGGGGGAACCAGGGATTGAACTCAGGACCTTGTGCTTGTAGAGGCCGGCATGGAACCACTGAGCTAAGTCCCTGGCCTTCTCTCCCTTATCTTCTGACACTACCTCCACCATTACACAAACTCCCACACAGAGCTTATAGGACCAGTTAGGGTGAGAATTTTATTTTTCATATTTATACTTGTTCTTAAGACTAAGTTGAGTGGCAATCAGTGAAAGAAATTTGTGATCTAAATAAAAGCTAAAGTCCCATATTGAGATAAACCATTTGAATAACCAAGTTCGCACGCTTTCCAATCTGTTAAGGATATACTAAATTGGTTTGGCAATTTATGATTATATGGTTCTTCTTGATAGGCAGTATTAGTAATTAACTGATAATTAGGGAAAGGTGAGCTCTGTGAGTCTTCTTCCTCACAATCTTGCTGTTAGGTGGTATAGTTAACAATGGAAACAAGCCTCACAGTTTGCCACATATGAAAGCACTTGTTAACAAGTATACACAAAAGCAGCCCCATGAACTTGTTCATGAAACTCAACAAAGTTTCCACTTTTTCCTTGTCAGCACTTGAACAAGGACCTCGCCGGCCAAGTGTGTCAGAGGCACAGCCAGCCATGCTTTAGCAGCAGTCAATCTTGGCTGTAGAATTCCCTAGGCAGTGGTGGAGCACAGGATTGAATGGGAATTCTAGGCTACATGTGTTCTGGACAATATGAGGATCTTGGGTTTGCTGATTCTTAGATCCTACATTTGCAAAGGTGCAGATTCCTTCACAGTGTTTGAATTCCCATTAATTTAAATTTCCATTCATTTCATTGATGAAAACTTCCTTCTAGCACCCATACACTGCCAAACATACTTCAGGGCTGACTGAAGTCTATGTAGAAGAAGCATTTCTTGTAGAAATGGCTCCTACTCTCCAGGTAGCCCTCATTTAGATTTACTTCTCCCTAGACTGTGTGTGCTTGATTTTGGTACTTCAGATGTTGAAAACAGCCCCTGAACTATAGACTAGAATTAACCTAAAAGCTATTTAGCTATTGCTAAATTATAGGCTAAAATTAACTAATACACTTAACCAGCTGTAACCTGATATATTTAAAAATAAAGTACAGATCATCTTGGATCATTTGGGCAGTTATGATGGTCATTTACCAGCCCCCTCTTGAACACAGGGGATGATAACTGCTGCCAAGAGCATTAGATGCTTGATTGGCTATGCAAATACTCTTATGATATGTCTAAAGATAGTTCCCACTCCTTCCCTATACTCACCCTCAGTTACGACCACTCATTGTCTTGTCTTCCATGCAAGGGTCCTGATTTCTTTCACCATATATAACTATGACATAAAGGGCCTTATATAACTATGACATAAAGGGGCCATAGTTCACTCATATTTGGGGTCTGTCAGTTATTAATATTACTTGCCTCCTCAAGTACCTATGAGTTTAATGTCCTTGTGGAAGCTGATTGATGTTTTTGGTGAACACTTCACCCTTCCTCCTCTCCTTTTTTTCAACAGTAACTCTGGTACGGTTACTTACAAATATGCTTAAACACCTATGGAATGAATAAGGGACAGTCAAAGTTGCAGAGGGAGAATCTTATCCTCATGTGCATAGAGTTAAATGAAGGAGACAGACTTGTTTATATAAAATGCAAATTAATTTAGGCTAGGTTTTGATAAAATAAATCACGTAAAGTATATTTGTTTCAAAAATTAACATTTACTGCGCCCAGGAATATAGTAAATCTTGTACACAAACCATTCATTTTATTTGATCCTCAAAATACCACTCTAAGCTAGATTCCATTATTTCCTTTCTGCCCCTGAGGAAAGAGGAAATGCAATCCATTGGCCAAGGTCATACAGAGCTGGAGCAGGCTTTGAGTCCAGGCCTGGGCTAACACTACACAAATCTTTATTATAACCTGTTGCCAAAAATATTTTGAAATCTTGATCCGGTTCACTTAATTTCAATTTATATTTAAAAGAATGAAAGTCTGGTACATCTAAAGCACTGTCATCGAGATGTGAGCTTTATAGCACAAGCTTTTCATTTAGGCACTGAACACTTTGTCATTCACTCATTTGTCCATTTGGCTACTCAACAATAACATTCTGAGTTAGTCTCCAATCATATTATGTCAGATCTATATATGGCATACTCTGCATATATAAAACTTGCCAGACAGGCGAATTGAATTTCATGGGCAATCCAATGAGCACATTAATCTTGTATACAGTTGGAAATTAACAGTTATGAGAAACTTCTGGCCAACCTCCCTGTTTTGACAGTTAGGAATTTCTATTTGTGGGCCAGAGATTTAGCTCAGTGGTGCTGCCACCTGCCTTGCAAGGGCAAGGTCCTGAGTTCAATCCCTAGTACCAAAAAACAAAACAGAACAAAACAGAATTTCCATTTGGCTTTCGTGGTTGAAAAGTTTTAGTCTGTAGCCACTCAGGTTAGTAGAAAACTGTCTTTGTCATTAGCATTTGTAGTTTCTTCTGTAGTTGTCCACTTTTGGTTTTAAAGAATTAACGGGAAAGCAAGGGCAATCATATTGCTTAATTTGGATCACAAGGCAAACAACTGTTGTGATTATTTGACACTTGATAAATAAAAGATCATTGTACTTTATTTGTATTTGAAATAATGTGATCTAGAAATATGAGCTGTGATTCACTTGTAAAAATTGCTATTTGGGTGCAGACCAAAATTATTCTTTATGAAAAAAAGATAGATAGTAAACAGAGAAACTTCACAATGATAAAATGGAAGTCATAAAGACCAAGCTATACGAAAGATTCCATTTTTAAATAATTGTTTAAGGAGAGACTGTTCTAACAGTTAAAGCTGGGGCACCCAGCGTGGTGTATCACCTACTTTTGTTACTAGATTGAATATTCATAGTAAAGACACGGTTTATCATGTAAGTTTATCTGCCTTCATATACCCATCTGAACTATTGTTTTGGTCTCATTGCCCCCCAGAGAGCATCATGGTGGTAAAATACATAAGATTTTTAGTTAGCATATATTAGATAAACAATAGAAAGCAGTCTTACATGCCTCCAAATGATAAGTAGATATGGGTAAATTTATTTTTTCTATTTTTTCAAACTATGAACTCCCTTTGTTTTGAACCCTGATGTCTAATCCTGTCATTCTTACATCCTACTCATTCCATCCTACTTACATCCTGCTCAAGTCAGTTCCCAGACTTTTTTTCTGTCAAACTTTTACATGCCACTAGTCAGTGCCCGACACTCTCTCTGTGTGGTGATTCTAAGGGTTAGGGAGTAATAGGCAGTAATCCTGAATGTGGATGTGTCAGGTATCCGATGTCTAAATATCTCAGGTAACATAGTCTATTCATCTAGTTTAAGTGCACACATCTCTGGACAGCCATCACCATATGAAGTTGAATTAGTGGTAACTTTCATCAGCTTTCAGATCACACAATATATGCAGAAGATATGGTGATAGAGTATGGGGCTTGAAGTCACAAGTCCTATTTAGAGTTCCAACTTTGTTTACTTATAAATATCATTGAGCTTTTACTATTTAATCCATAAAAAGAGAAATGGAACCTATCTCCCATGGTTATGTGAATGATGCTCAAATGAGATGCTGTTTGTGAAAGTACTTTTAAAACATTAAGATACATTACAGTTCCATACTGTTGTGCATGTTATAATTACAGTGAGTGAAAAAGAGACCCCTTGACACAACTCTTTAACAGATTATATGTAATTTCAGAAAACTACAAGCAAAGGGCTTGTGTATGGAAAGGTGGGTCAAAGACTTGAACATTTATGCATCAGCTTTTTCAATGACTTTGTAGACCACTGATTATCCTTCACATCAGCCCAACCTTAAGACCATCAGGCTGGATTCAGTGAGGAGAAAGAAGGCAATTATTTGAATGAGGATATTGATTGCTCTGGGCTTCAGTTCCTGTGAACTCTGTAGCACAATTATTAAAGTATTATTGCAGAATATAAACAAAATGGTTCATTCTAGTAGAAGAGAGAGACATCCTATTGTTAAAAGTTAGTAGTAGGGGGTGGGGATTGGCAGGAATCTTAGTCAATATTAAGCTTTCTGCTTTATCTTGAAGGTGGGAGAGCTGCTCAGAAAAGAGGGCATTAACACACCAGGAAGAATTGACATTCGGTGTGGTGTGTATATAACATGTAACTGCCTAGGACTTATGATAAAGGAATCAGGCTTTCATCTGAGGCTTGGTGTGACACTATTAACAAATTATGATTAGCTCAAGTGGCACTATTAACAAGGATAATTCATTAGTGTAATAACAAGAAATTATCCAATAATTCAAATTGATTTTTTTTTTAAAACTTCAAGCCTGGGATTTGGCTCAGTGGTTCTGCTGCCTGCCTCGCAAGCCCAAGAGCCCACGTTCAATCAGTACCAAAAAGAAAAAAAAAATAAAACTTCAAGATTCTTTATTGAATTCATAAGGAAGAAAACTGCATCTTGAGTCTTTCCTTCCTGAACTTTCCCTGTCCATTATCCTAGCATCTTCTCTAGCACTCTCTAAAAATGTGTTATGTGTGTGTCTGTTCTGTGGTGAACTGTAAATAAGTATCTCAGTGTTTAAAAATAATGTGAGTAGGGGAATGATGTGATCTCTTTTATTTAAGAGGAAAACTAAATCTAAGTCCCTCCCTCCATTTTTGTTAGCTTGCTTTACTAGGAAGTGAATACAAGTACTATAGACTCCATTAAGATAAATTTTTAACTGGAGCTTTTGAACATAAACATACACAACCTAAAACAGGATAATTGCTATCTCAATTGTCGTGGCCAGCAACTGACACCATAAAATGAAGCTTAGGGTAGGAAGCAAAAATTAATGATAAATCAAGTCATTCCAGATTTGATGAATAACTAATGGGGGAATTTCCCAGGACTGGGGCAGAAAAAGATTAAAGACAATATAGTTTTTTTTTTTAATTGAGTCTTTTGGTATGTTTTAGGTATACAGTACAGTTACATTCATTATTGGGTTCTTGTACCTTCACATGAATGGCTTTTATCTGGAGTTAGCCCTTCTCTTAAGCATGCTAAGTAGACAGTGATGAAGTTACACCAATTTTGATATTTGAAAAATGAAGATCAGTTTGAGCTTTCAGATGCCTTCCCTGGTTCATTTCTATTAGGTATCATTCTCCAGAACTAGTGCTGAGAATTTGATATTGAATATTGATTAGTAAGGTCCTCACACTTATTTATTCTTTCAGAACCAGAAAGGAGCTGTTGTGATTTCCAGATTCTAATCCCTCATTTTCATATAGCAAAGACTGTCTGTAGCAGGATTTTCTTGTGTATTAAGTTGCAGCTCTCTGCTTCTTTCACTCTCTCCATGTATTGAACTGGAAAGAGAACATGGTGTGAAGGATGCAATTTTTGTATCTATTATCTCTGAAGGTGAGGCACTTGAAGACATTGTCACATCCTTCTGTTCCTCTCCATGTTAGGCTAAGAGAAAAGGAGCATCTGCTTCACTGAGACACAGAAGGGGCTCCAACAGTCCACTAAATATGCAAAAAAGAGACAAGAAGGGAGAAGCAACATATACTATGTCTACTTCACATGCCAATTCACACTCTAGTTCTTTGAGTTATTGGACTTAATTTTATTGTTGCATTAGAGAAGTCTAATTCTGTAGGGAAATTTGAAAATAATGAAGAGAGCTTCATTGCCTAGAGGTTATTATTAATTAGATATAAATTTTAGGCATTGATGGCTCAAAATGAGGATGGGGTGACTGTGGCTTATTTTGCTACCACATCAACTCCATTTTTCCTGCTCTTTATTCTCCCTACAGGTAAGGGCAGTCATAGTTCTTTTTCCCAGAAACAACTCTTCTGTGTTCTAGATCTTTGATACAGATTTTCACTGAATGAAGGAACTGTCTTGAGCATATGAATGGGTAATGATGGGTTTGTGGTGTAGACGCACATGTTGGAAAATATTCTCCCAGGAAAGGATGATGAGGAGGACACGTATCAGCTGCAACGGCATAAGAACTAAGGTTTTTAAAAGTATGAAGGGATTTGGAGGCAACATCACCCATGAATTCCCTGAGAGCTTCCGCAGGGTAAAATCAGATGAGTCTATTAGATGAGTATTCTCACAGACAGGTGGACCAGGAAGAAGAAGGTTAAATGCAATCATGCTGCTTGATCCTGTGTTAGTTTTCTCTAAAAAATGGTGGAGCCTGCTGAGCTGAATTTGCTAGTGAAAGCAATGGGAGTCAAGGGGAAGAAAGTGGCACTGCTTCTCCTGGCTGTTGCTTTTTAAAATCAGAAGAAACTAGAATCAAGCTGAAACACTGATAAAGCCACATCACTTACCATTATTTGTGTGAATATCTTTGAAGAGCCTCCAGCTGGCTAATGGCTAACCTGTTGTTCACAATATGAGGAGAGAGATCTAGGGAAATCACCTTAGGAACAAGCAAATTTTTACTTTTGCAGAGAAAAGTAATGACTTCCTGGGCAGCTCAGCAAACTTAGAATAATTGTAATATATTAAATTGTGTCTTTCTAACATGCTGAAAGTCTTTGAATGGATTAAGTGAAATCTGTTGTTAGGAAAAGCCAGTGGTTGGCACTTTTTTGTGATCTTTCCATAATGCTATGAATAACGGTTCCATTATGTAATTTAAAATATAAACTCTGAAGGGATTAAAGCCTGAATACTATAGAGATACTGACATACTGGTGCCTATGGTGGCACGATTCACAATAACTAAGTTGTGGAATATGCCTAGGTTCCTGCCAACAGATGAATGAATTTTTAAAAATGTGGTATATAGCCATGATGGAGTACTATTTAGCCATATGGAAGAATAAAATCATACCATTTGCAGGACAGTCAATTAGATAACATAGTGTTAAGCAATGTAAGTGAGGCTCAGCAAGACAAGTATCATTGTCCCATGTGTGTTATTTCATATGTGAGGCATGAACACAGAAGGGAAACAAAAAGAAGTAGGGGTGTAGGGGGAGGAGAAAGGCAAGGGTAAAGAGGATTTAAGGAGATGTGGATATGATAAAAAAATTGCTAAAATGAAGCCCATTACTCTGCACTGATAAAAAAGAATACAAGCAAAAAAAATGTGTTCATTTAATGAAAAATATCCAGTAATGAAGTAGACTCTCAACAGCAAAGAATATTGTTTCTTCTTGTGGTTTCGATGCCAAGGATTTATACCACTGGGGAAACAACTGTGAAATTTCAGAGAGTAGAACAAAAATAAACATAACGTTTTCCCATATGAACAAATATGAATTAAGAAAAGCAATTTGGGATACAGTTTAATAGTAGATAAAAGGTCCCATACCAGGAGAGTTCACAAAGCCAGGGAGATAGGCAAACATGTAGAACAAGAGCGTGACATTCAGTTTGAAAAATGGGTTGACTTTCGGAAACCTAGAAACAATTAAAATATATTTATTAATAATTCAGAAGAAATGTAAATAAGTGGTACATATTTGCCAACAATGAGAAGTTGGAAGGATTATGAGAAACTCTTAAAGGACTTAATTAAGTTTGGTAATGGGGTAAACACAATAGCAGATGATACTCAGCGGAGAAGACGGAGGTAATACATAATGAACCGTTCAGAGTCATGCATTTAATGAGCTCTGCATTAGCATTCTTCTCAGGAAGAGAGAGCTCAGCTCATCCTGGTAAACAGGGCAAAGAGGACAGCGGAAAACAGAAACAAAACACCTAGGTCAGTTAGTTATCAGCAAGATTTGCTCAAAGAAGATGGGACTTATTGACAGAGCATTGTTACAAAGCTCTACTTTTGGTTGGCTTGTAGGAGAGATTGCCTTATAATGGGCTTTCTCTGGTTTTTCTGTAACTAAAAACCTTCTAGTTATGGCCTAATGCAGTTCCACTGGATCATCATTAAGAAAAGTATGAAGTATTTAAAACACATTGGCCAGCATAAAATAACACAGAACTACCATTAAAATAACACATATCCCCTATGCAACCTTATCAAACGCTAACATTTTAAAGCCATATCAGCTTCAACATTTATTTCTTGTTATTGTTTAATAGGAACTGGACATTAAAGGCATCGTTGAGGCCCCTGTATAAACCCCTCCTAGATCCCATATTCTCCTTGTCTTCCTGTCTTCTTCCTTCCATTCCTGAAGGAGATCATTATCATGAATTCCTTTCGTTAACATTCTTTTGCTTGTTTTATGTTTTTATTATGCATTTATATACCCAAAATATATTCTATAGTATTATTTTGCAGATTTCTAAAATTTATATAAATAGTATCCCACCCTTTTAATCCTTTATTATTGTATATTTTAGGCTCAGTATTATGCTTTCCTCAGCATCATGCTTGAGAGACTTACAGGTATCTATGCATAGAAGGTACATATGTCATAACCTAGCTGTGGTCTTTGGATGAACATTTAGATTCTTTTTAACTCATACCATTGTGATGACTCTTCCTTTATATATATCCTTGTACACATGCGTGTGTTTTTCTATGGTACACACTTAGAATGAGGCACATTTTAAACTTTGTAGAATGAGACCCAATGT
This sequence comes from Fukomys damarensis, assembly GCF_012274545.1. Classification (NCBI taxonomy): domain Eukaryota; kingdom Metazoa; phylum Chordata; class Mammalia; order Rodentia; family Bathyergidae; genus Fukomys; species Fukomys damarensis. Next base: position 114,963,338 of record NW_022900928.1, on the reverse strand, counting down.
TTTCCACAGTCACGTCTCCAATTTACTTATCCCCACTATGGAGTACGAGTTCCCATTGCTCCATTGTTTCTATTCCTCTAACACTTGGTGTTGTCAGATTTTTTTTTTTTTAATCCAATCTGGGGTAAAATGGGATCTCTTGGCTTTAATTTGTATTTTACCAAAGATTTAGTTTTTCTTAGGAAAAATGAGATCTAATTTCTATTCTAATTTTTTTAATTGATAAATTTTGAATCATACAACGTAGGAAAATAGTACTGAGGGATTTTTCTCAGCTTTATTTTTTTCCTCTTTAATGAGACCGTGACTTTGATGAAAAGTAGATCTGCATAGAGGGAGAAAGTGAGTGGTACGTTGTGGGTTACAAAGCAAGCCATGGGTCACGTAAATTGCCTCTTTCCAATTGGCAGGGTTCTTGGTAAGGGACTCTGGTGGTGCAGGAGAAAAGTGAAGTCTGACAGGCAGATGGGGTTGCTACCTGTCAACGGTGCCTCTGGAAAGAAAATGCTGTAACACACATTTTCCACTGGCAGTTTGTCACACGTATCATTTGTAAGTAGACAGAATATGAATACCAAAGAGCTAATTATTACACAGGCTTTTGAGGAGTGATAGGATGCCGAGCCAGAGGAGTGTCCCCAAGCATAGATAATCTATTTATTGGAGAAGTCACTAAGCTTTTACTTTAATTGTTTTCCCTATACAATAATTCCAGCAGTAGATTTTATTGGCTTTTATTTTTACACTATCGCACACAGATTTGACTCAGATTTCCAAATGAAAAAAGTCATTGTTAGTAACATATCTCTGGAAGGATAATTACTGAAATTCTTTTCTCCATATCATTGCTCTTAATGGGTTACTGAAATCACATTTTAATTTCCAAACATAATTTTCATCTTAAGTGCTTAATACTTCAACATGCTAATGTCCTTTTACAGGAGATTCTTTTGCTTGTAACACTTGTGATTGATGGATCATCCAGGCCTTTTTCCCTGTGTAAGTGAAGAAATTGACTCAAGGTAGAGGGTCATCGACGAATAATAAATCTAGGATTAGAAAGGCTTTTTTTTTTTCTCATTCCTGTACCTGTCTGGTATTCCACTAAGTGGAATAATTCCTGAAAGTTCTGCCAATATGTAGCTCCTGGCAACAATTCATAATTTAGCTTAAAGTCTTGAGGGAGAAGTAGGAGGGGTCATTTTTCTGACAACTTTGCAATATTTTCATTACCTTGCTCAGTATTCCATACACCAGGGTGTTGGAGGCCCTTCATAAGTGGTGAGGAATGAATAGTACTTCATTTACCTCTTGGAATCAAACACCACCATCCCCTGCCTATGTTATCCTTCAGTCCCTGTGATAATGAGTCATTTTCATCAGAAGTCATGTGCTGGGGGCAGGGGTGCAAATACACTAGCAAGCATTGAAGTAAGGCTCTTGGTTTCTGAGAGGGATCATTTCTGTATAGGAAAAACTATGCTTCTCCCAAAGACATTTAATTTTTATCTTATTTTATAGACATTGAGAACTGGGTAAATGATCACTTTTCTGTAGTGCCTTGGGCTGCTTAGGACATTTGGATCCCAATTCATGACCAAACTCTGAAAACACACACAGACTCAGGGCATGGATCATGGTATGGACTTTATTTTTTCTTTCCTACTCTCATTTGCTGTCTTTCTAATTTCCTTGTTACCTTATTTTTTTCCCCACTGTAGAGTGTGTACTTTGATAAGCCTCCTCAAATCCTTCTGGAATGAAATTCCCTTTTCTAAATTGTTTTAGAGAGAGCTTTACTGAAGGACTCCCACAAATAGTGATACAAAACACCAGGGTGCTTACCAAATTACCATATTTAAGCTTCGTTAGTGAGTTGACAGTTTACAAGTAAATTTTAATAGGTCAGGACTTGAAACCAAGAATTTTCTTATGTAAGTTTCTTCCGACAGAGAAAAGAATAACAGTTTTCCAGTTTCCAGGTCCTTGTTAGCTGGAATAAGTAAAATCATGGATTAAGGCATTTTTCCCAGTGTACCCCACTGGAATATTCAGTGTACCCCATTGCATAAGAAAATATGCAGTGCTACCTTAAAACCACACAAATTCTATTATCACATGTAAAATATGGTATTAACTAGAGTTTTTCCGATTTTTAAAAACTGAACTTTTCAGTCTTTAATATGCAAATATATTCTGGCTTTGCCAGAAGTGGAGAGTTTATTTTCCTATATTTATTTGGCCCCAGAGCCTGGTTTATGGAAATCCCTGATGCTCCCTGACTTTCCACTTCCCTAAACCTAGTATAACACCGGAGAGCAGAGTAGGAGGAAAGGAATTAAATCCAGGTAATTCTGTTCAGGCTTTGTGTGTTTATGGTCTCCAAGCCTGGGTGATCTACCATGCAGTTAACCATTAATACAGCCAGTACCAGGTTTGCCTGCTATTACGCATGGGCACAGTCATGCCTACTCTGTGTACACATTGCTCAACTCATCCCTGATGGGGGCAAGAGGGCATTTTCCTAGTTGAATGCATCTAAGAGGATTAGGAGACTCAATTTTAGCAAGAGAATATCCTACAAAGAAATGAATGTCTAAGGTTCATTTTTTTCCCCCTTGTAGCTTTAATTTAGAGATAAAAGAGAAAAGACAACTGATGAGATTTGGTTTGTACAAGCCGTAGCAGGGAGTTTTTTTGAGATGACACTGTGAGTCTTCGTTACTGAAAACAAGTTTGGGAAAAGCAAAATAGTGGTTGCTATTAGGTCTATCTAACAAGACTCACAGAGCTTATTAGCTAAGATGACCCCTGGGCCTCAGCATTCTTTGCCATGTGGGTATATTTTGAATAGCATTGGTGAGATTCTTATTTTTAAATTTCCCCAGATTCAGTCCATATGAGAGTCTATTACCTACAATAAGTATGTTTTTGTTATGCCTCTCAGCCTTGAGAGAAGACATTTTGTTTAAAATTTAAATAGATCAGGCCATAACCTTTGGAATTTCACCACCAGCAGGGGGTCCTTAACATTCAGGGAGCAGAAGGTACATTCTGCTGTGGACGGTCAGGTGGGATTATGGAGACACGGGGCCAACCATCCATTCAAGTTTATATTTAGGATGAAAGAGGCAATATCCAAAGCAACAGCAAGGTCCTGAGTCCAGATTAAAAATCCTTTAAAATCTTCTTTAAAAATCCTTTTCTCTCAAAAAATGATAGTAACAAAAAGTCAAAAAAATATATATATATAAAGAAAAAAGCAAAAATCTTTACCCACTTCCCCTTGCCTGTATTTCATAGCCAAAGTCCCCAAATGATCTTTGCTGGTACACTTTTTGTGCATTTCAACATCTGTCTCCTTGGCAGCAACTCTGAGAGGTGTGGGTGCTGTGGGATGAATACCAGCTACAGGATCCACCCAAAGAATCCAAGACTTGTTCTTGTCCTCCATCATGGCAGCCATTAGATATAGGCAAACGTTCTTCTTGAATATACCTTTTGAATGTAGGAACTCCTTGCTTTAGGGATAAGGCATTTTGGCTTAGCCCTCACTGCCAGCTACTATCCACATTTTTGCCACATTTTTGAACTTGGAAAAGCTCCTGTCTTATGAAGCAAAACTTGCCCGGGGAGAATGCAAAAGAATGTGTCATAGCACCACACCCACTGAGCACACAGTAATTGAAGCACTGCACTAGTTGATACAGGTACATATTATGAATTATTAGGGAGAAACACACATCATACAAGACTCCTAACCATTCAGTGGCTCAAGCAGACCAGGTTGAGCAGTGAAGCCTCAGTTACTGAGTAATAAACAAGATAAATGACGCAACGCAGCCTGATGAGCAATGGTATCTCATGGTTCTTTGGGGCTTGTCATCTTTGGTGATCACAGGGCCTTACACAAGCTTTATCTAACTCATCTTCCCTGTGCCACACAGGAGGCAAGGCCCATTATCCTCAATTTGGTGGATGTGGAAACAGAGACTTTAGAGAAGTTAATTTACCTCCCGTGATTCAGTGATTCTACAGCAAAACCAGAGACATATTTGCTTTCCTAATTCTCAGACTGTTATTCACTTCAAGCTGCTGAAACTTAGCTGAAACATTAAATGTCATCATTGTCATGTGTCTCGTGGTTCTGGCTCCATCTCTGGCATTTTACCAATAATAAACCTTGGCCAAGTTGCCTGATCTCTCTGAGGTTATCTTCCAAATAGGTAGAACGCCTATCCTTCTTGCTGTACAAAATTGTCCCGGGGCTTATGTGAAATAATGTATATTAAATTTCTTCAAAAGTCAAGAAGGATTTCTAAAATTATTGTTTTAGTGTTTGCTCTCACATACATGGCTTTTTATACTTAATATTTCTGGGGGTTTGGAAAATAGTGTCTTTTATGTGCATTTTATAATAAAATGTTATTAGCTTGAAAATCAGGGATGTTCCTGCGGACTCTCTTTGTCCCTCCTCCCTACTCCATAATAACAGAGTTATATTTTTAAAATGTTAAGATAGAAATATTTTTTAAACAGAAGAATGAATCATATTTAACACCTTAACTTGTTGCTAAGCATGCAGGACTAGTTCAGTAAATATTTATTGAAGATATGATAGTGTCTTCACTGTGGGGTAATAAACCCAGAGGTAGCTGCTATAGATGTCAATGTGAGTGGGTTATATTTTCAGAGAAACCAAGGCCTAAAAGACTTATGAAAATAAATATTTTTATTAATCTCCTTATTTTGTAAGGCAAATGAATATAATGTAAGACTACCCATTGAACTTACTACATCCATCAAATATATCATAAGATTGGACTTGAAATTGGAAATTTTGTCTTCCAAATAATAACACACACATATATTTTATGTTAAAGGTCTAAATCATGCAGTCTACTTATGATTTCCCAAATTTTTGTTCATTCATTCATTCATTCATATATTTAATGGTTGCTTAAAGCATGCTGAGAATTGTGCTAAGGACTATGTCAGGATTTCTGTCTATTATTTTTCTCCCAAATAGCCTATTCTTTATCCAGTGACTTGAAAAGTCATGTGTATATCATTCACAATGTTAACTATGTCTTTTAAAATATAATTGAGAAAAAAATTGCTTAAAAGCTACCAGCAGAGTAAAAAAAAAAAGATTTGTTTTAATAAATTATTAGAAATATACTTCTGAGATTATTTTCCTTTTCTATATTTTCTTTTTTCATATTAGAATATTTAATTGCTTGTGTTTAATTACTTGATGTTTTTGGATCTGGTTGTTTCATCTACTCTCGTTATGGTGTTCAGTTTTTGTGATGCTTAGCAAGGACATGTAGCATTTGTGTCATCAGAAGGCCTAATATTTATTCTGCCAATGTAACTGTGTCCAAAATGTTACAGTATAACGCCTCAAATGAGAAACTCTATATATTTTTAGTCAGAATTTTCTCTCCAAGATTTATTGTTCATTTCTTCCCTGGGGTAAAAATTAAATTCCTTTCACCTAGAAACACAAAAATACCAAGTAGGTTGGGTTCTGACCTGCTTTGAGGAAAACACAAAGAAACACAGTGGAAATTATCCAACTCTACCTCTACTACAATATCTACAAATGTCACCAAGGCAGCTTACAGAATACTTCCTGAGCCTAATGATGTAAAATGGAAGTAATTCATTACTAAAAAGACTCCGACATTTCTTTCTTAAATAATACAACAGAAAATATCACTTCTCTAAATAGTGCCAATGAGCAACATGCTCCATGCTCATGAATTTACTAAAAATTCTACTAAAGTAAAAAAATTTAAAAATAAAGTAGTTAAAGAAAGATGTTGGGAAACAACTATATTCTTAGTTACGTCAATGTAAAAGAATAGAAGGAAGATGGGGAGCAGCAAGAGGAAGAAAAGGAAAGAAATGGAGATTCAGTAAAAAGAGGAGGTGGTGAGTGGAAAGGAAAATAGAAAATATTAATAAATACAAATAAAGGGAGATGAAGTAGATTGAGTGCAATGAGAAAAGAAGAAAAAAAGGAAGGGGAAGAAAATTTAAAAAAATGAGTGAGGCAGGAGAAAAAAAGGGATAAATGTTAGTAAAGATTATCCTCCCACGGGTACAGTAAATTGGAGCCCATGGGCCAAATGCAGCTGCCTGTTTTTTGTTTGTTTGTTTGCTTGTTTACATTTGATCTTAGCCAAAAGGCCAAGAAGAGATATGTGCATGGTGTTTTAATAATACAAGTAGGCCTGTTTAATGCACACATTATCCATGACTCTTTTCATTTATTTATTTTCTTCATTGAGTTTATTGGTGCATTTTTTGTATACAGTACTGTTACATTCATATTTGGGATCTTGTACCTTTACATGACAGGCCTTGGTTCTCATTTTTTCCTCTTGTCCCTGTCCACGGCTCTTTTTATACTACAGTGGCAAAAGTGAGTAATTGTGATGAAGATAATACAACACACAGCTAATATTTGTGTCTTTAAGATAAAGTTTGTATTCTGCTGCCTGCCTTACAAGAGAAAGTTCCCAAGTTCAATCCCGATACCAAAACAAAACAAAGCAAAACAACAACAAAAATAATTTGTTATAAAAGTTTGTAGTCTAATCTAGGGGTACCCAAACCTTGACATAAATCATCAGAATTACCTAAAGAGGCCAAAAAAAACACAGATTATGGAATCCCACAAACTCTAGGATGGGGAATTCATACCCTCCCCCCCTACACACTGTGCTAGGGATTGAACTCAGCTTTGTGCACATGCAAAGTACACACTCTACACTGAACTACATCCTTAATCCCTGAAATTTTCATTTCTAATAACTCTGCAGATGGTGCTGATGTTATTGTTCTAGACCACAATCTTCAGAATCTTTCATTCATTTTCACATTATATCACGCAGATATTGCTCCAAATAAAGGGCTTTGTGCAAAAAAAAAAAAGGG
>NW_022900928.1:114942325-114956325 GCF_012274545.1 Fukomys damarensis | reverse complement strand
TAAAGGGCTTTGAAAAAAAAAAAAAGGGAAAAAAATAAAAGCTTTCCTTACATAAATATTGATACCTTAGTTGACTGTTCTTCCTCTTCCTCTCCCTCCCCCCTTCTTCCTTCTCTTCCTCCTCCCTCTCCTCCTCCTCCTCCTCCTCCACCAGTCCTTGAGCTTAAAAGGCAGGCAGCAGAGCCACTGAGCTAAATCCCCTGCCCTTGGTTTCATTCTTGCTGCAAGGAAAAATGCATATGATATAGTTTAAATCTTGGTTGATTTGTGGTTTGTTCTTAAGTTTGTTTTGTTCTTTGGTTTGGCTCAACTCTGTAAGACAGCACTGAACTGCATTAGTGTTAAGCTAGGACTGTGCTAGTAATGTGGCCCATCTCCATTTTAGAGGAAGGACCTCTCCTCATGGGAGGGGGAGCTGGCCTACTGCCTCTTTTTGGTGTTATGGAGAAAGTAAGTGGCTTGGGATTTTATTTCCCACCACCTGATCCCACTTCCAGACTATGTTGATGTCTTCTGAATCTGACCTCCACGTAACTGGTTGTTTGTTGATAGTTTTGGTCCTGATGATTGGCATAAACACTGTTCTGAGTGTGAGACCTTGAGAATCATCATCATATCAAGAACTTTATCCAACCTAATATCCCTGGCAAGCCCCTAAGATCTCTTTTTCTTCTTGTTCTTCTTCTTCTTTTTTAACTGCTAGTTGTTCTGTGGCTTGAACAGTTGAGATCTTTCTGTTTTTTTCTTTGGTCTGTCCTTTGCTGGGGACAGGGACATTTAATGATTAGCTTTGCTTCCTCCTTTGAAGTTTTGAGAAAGACAGAGAAATGTTTCCTCTATTCTAGCATTTGGGACTATAAAGGGAAACATTATTTTAGAAACTGAAAGTGCCAAGGATTCCTTCCGAATACGATAAGTTCAAGTTAAAATTAGCAGTCCTTGAAAACATTTAGTGGTTTGATTGGACTGTTGCTCTGAGTGGCTACTTCCTTCTACACATAACTGAAATGGGTGGGAAATTAAAAAGTCCGTTTCTTTTCACAAAGAAGCTATGCAAAAGTTGAATTGCTTTTAATTCTGATATTTTAGTTCTAGAGGATGTCTGGGGTTTGTAAAAAGTTACTGAGCATGAGAAAGTAAATCATGGATGTGAAGGAAGGCGTTATATAAATGCATGTTTCTTGCCTAGCATAGTATATGCGTACAGGAGCTGCTTAATCCATCAGTGCTGTTGTTGCTTCAGTAGCCCCACACCTCAGTAAGTCCAATTCTTGGTTAAAAGATGATGATCAAGTAAAAAATTTGACCATCTATGTTCTGCACGGTGCTGTGAGAACTAAAACTTGGGTTACCCTGAACCAGTTCCTCATTAGCAGGATCCCATTATAATAAGTTAAATATCATTTATCAAAAATCTGTGCAAAGCACTGACTGTATTTTCAACACCCCAGAAGCTTATTTTTAAAGAAACCCTTGGGATGAATTTTCTGAAAAGTAGGCTTATCTTCTATCCAGTATCACATCAAAGACTGTTGTTGGTTTAAATTCCTTCAAATTCCTTATTCCTTAAACAAGTCACAAATTGTAATCAATGTCAGGAACGGTGACATTGGGTGTGAAGTGCCACCTTTTCTCAGCTCTTCTTTCCATTCCATCTTCTTCTCTCGTCTCCTTTTCATGTTGCTTTTTGCTGGAGCTCCCAGTGATTTTAGGACTGGCTCACCAGCCAAACCATTACACTGATAAGCAGCATAGGAACAAGAGATGCTTAATAAGCCAATGGGAACATCTGTCCATGTTTCTGTTGTCCTTCTATCTCCTGTTTCCCCATTCAAAGAAGATACTGTGTGCGTTTGAGCAGGGACACGCCTATTTTCAGACCTGTACTCACTCAGACCTGTAACCTGAGTGAGTAGCCAGAGGTAGGATCCGTGTAAGAAGGTGGATTACCATGAACAGTGAACTTCTACTACAGATTTATAAAGGCCTTGCCCTAAGCAGTTCATCATGGCAGAATTTCACAGTAGATAGATGATGTGAAATGTTACAAGGAAAAAAATGAAAATAGGAGGGAAAAATGGAAACAAAGCTTTTGCACATGGTGGGGCTTGAGGGAAGGACTGGGATAAAATAAAATTTATTGAATAAAAACAATAGTAACAGGCAACTTGACGGTTTTTCTCCAGCTTGTTCAGGGAGCAGCACAGGAAAAACATTGATGGAGATTATTGTGGGTTCACTGCAGCCTTTCTTGGGCAAAATACCCATCTTTTTTTCTGCTCAGAAGGTGCTAGTGAACAGCTCAGTGAATTTAAGCTCTGTCTGATGTTTTTCAGTTTTCAAAACTTTCATTCATACTAGTATTAGCATCTATATTGTTCTCTTATAACTGCTATAATAAATTACCACAAATTGAGTAGCTTTAAAAATAGTAATTATTATTTGACCATTCTGCAGGTTGGAAGTTGAGAATGAAATATTAGTGGGCTAAAAATCAAGAGGTCAGCAGGGCCACGTGTTTTCTGGACTTTCTAGGGGGGATCTATTTTCTTGCCTTTTCTGACTTCTAATGTTCTCTTTGTTCCTTGGCTTTTGATTCCTTCTTTCATCTTCAAGGTCAACAATATAGCATTTTCCAAAATCCCTTTCTTAAAAAAAATCCTCTTTACTTTTCTTTTGGCTACCTCTCCGATGACACCTTTCCTTTTATTTCCAGTTTTCTTTCTTTATGTAGGTATACATTTAAGTTACTTGGATCAATTTTCTCATTATTATACTTTCTGCCAGTATATAAATGCACACTCATGTTTCTCTTAACATTTTTTAAACGCTTTGCTTCTTTCTCTTTAAAATGAAGACCGACATGACTGACACTTTTTTAATAGATTCAAGAAGAAATTCAGGTTTTGTTTGTTAGCCTTCAGTTTGGAATTTCCCTCCCAGTTTCTAGACTGTTTTGAAAGTTCATGGTCTCCATATTTTCCCAAGGGAGGAATCTAGAGTTTTAATATCAGACCTAATTATGAAAAGATTTGTATTTTACAGCTTTGCCAAATGTCTTGCCATTATTACATTTTATAAAACAAGCATTAAAGTAAATGTAATAAAACCATTTATTGTTACAGTTGTTTCCTATTACAAATTTTGGGGAAAATCTGCCTATTCCTTCATATTAATTGCTAGTATTTTTAAAAAGGAATAAGTTCTGTGCATAGAATAATTGAAATATTACATTTGGAAGGGACAAAAAGTGTTTACTGGTACAATATCTGAAAAGTTGGCCACATCTATACACGTTTTGATTGCAGAAGTAGAAATATACATTGTGACAAAATAGTAAATATACAATAAAAGTGAATAAAAATTATGTGAAATATATCACCTAGGCAAAAAAGCCATCAAAAAGGTTTTTTTTTTTATAATCTTTCAGGGTTTTATTACAAATATGTCATGGATAAGGACTATGTGTTCATGTGCTTTTAAAATACATCTGTTGTCTAGTCTATTCCTTTACATGATATAAACTTTTTTCATATTAACTGGAGTTTTATTGGCTACAGTATATTGTATTGTATGTATACCATGTGATTTTTTTTTTTTTTTTTTGGTTTTTTGAGACAGAATCTCACTATGTATTTGATACTAACCTGGAACTCACTATGTAACCCAGGCTGGTCTCGAACTCACAGCAATCCTCCTGCCTCAGCCTCCCCAGTGCTGGTATTACAGGTGTGCACCACCATGCCGGGTACATGCGATTTATTTTTAAAACACTCAAGGAAATGTTCTCTTTTTTTTTTCTCATTGAGTTTATTTGTACATTTTAGGTATACAGTACAGTTACATTCATTATTGGGATCGTGTACCTTTACATGACAGGTCTTGGTTCTCATTTTTTCCCCTTGTCCCTGCCCTCCCTTCACCCCCTCCTGCTCTCCCCATTTACAAACACACTTTATTTCTATTTTTTCATTTCTCCTATTTTTTTCTTCCCTTATTACCTTTCCCCTACCCTTCCCACTTTCTTCTAGCCCTTTTCTTTCTATTTCACATTGTCAATTATCTCATTAGGATTTTATGTACTATTATAGTTTTTCACACCAGAGAAACTATTCAGTATTTACACATGTGTGACTTATTTATTTCATTTAGGAGTATATCCTCAATATGTATCCATTTTCCTATGAATGAATCTAATTTCTCATTCTTTATGGCTGAGTAGTATCCCATTTTATAGAAAAACCACATCTTCTTTATGCAGTTTCCAACTGATGGGCACATGGGCTGTTTCCAAGTTTTAGCTATTACAAACTGTGCTGCTGTAAACATAGGTATGCATATATCACTGCGATATGATCCTTTAATTCTTTTGGAAAGATACCCAGCAGAGGGATGGCTGGGTCAAATGGAACCTCTAGTCCCAGCTCTTTGAGGTATCTCCATATTGATTTCCATAGTGGTTGCACCAGTCTGCCCTCCCAGCAGCAATGGAGAAGGGTTCCTTTCTCCCCACAACCCCATCAACATTTGTTATTGGTTGATTTCTTGATAGCAGCCATTCTTTGTGGGGTGAGATGGAATCTCAGTGTTGTTTTCATCTTCATCTCTCGAATGACCAGTGATGTGGAACATTTTTTCATATATTTACTTGCTGCTTTTACTTCTTTGTCTGAGAAATGTCTGTTTATTTCAGATGGCCATTTTTGAATAGGGTCTTTATATTTGGGGAGGCTGTTTGTTTTGAATTCTTTACATATTCAAGCCCTTTGTCTGAGGAGCAGCTGGTAAAATTTTTTCCCACATTATAGGTTGTCTATTAGTTCTGTTGATGGCTTCTTTTGCAGTGCAGAAGCTTTTTAATAAGATGAGATCCCAGTTGATTATTTCTGCTAGTTTCTGTGCTACTGAGGATTTGTTCATAAAGTCTTTTCCTATGCCAATGTCTTCAAGAGTTCTGCCTAACTTATATTAAGCAAGTTTAGTGTTTCTCTTTTAAAATTTAGATCTTTAATCCACTTGGATTTTAGTTTAGTGCATGGCTAAAGATAAGGGTCTAGTTTTAATCTTTGGAAGGTTGAAATCCAGTTTTTCCAACACTATTTATTAAAGAGGCTATCTTTCCTCCACTGAGGATGGTCAGTTCCTTTGTCAAAGATGATGTAGCTGAGTACATCTGGATTTGTTTTTGTGTCTTCTAGGCTGTTCCACTGATCCTCACGTCTGTTTCTTTGCCAGTACCATGCTGTTTTTATCACAGTGGCTTTGTAATATAGTTTCAAATTGGGAATTGTTATATCCACTGCCAAGTCTCTGTTGCCTAGGATGGCTTTTGCTACTCTAGATCTCTTCTGGTTCCAAATGAATTTTTGGATTCTTTTTTCTAGTTCTGTGAAATATAGTGTTGGAATTTCAATTGGCATTGCATTGAATCTGTAGAGCAGTTTTGGTAGTATGGCCATTTTCACTATGTTGATTCTTCCTACCCAGGAGCAGGGGGTATCTTTCCACTTTTTTATATCCTCTCCAATATCTTTTTTCAGAGTGCTGTAGTTTTAATATAGAGGTCTTTTGCTTCTCTCCTTAGATTGATTCCTAGATACCTCATATTTTTGGATGTCATTGTTAAAGGAATTGTATCCCTAATTTCTCTCTCAGTGAGTCTATTATTTGTGTACAAGATGGCTCTTGATTTTTGGGTGTTGATCTTGTATCCAGCTACTCTGCTAAAAGTGTCAATTAAATTTAGAAGTCTTTTGGTGGAGTTTTTTGGGTCTTCAGTGTAGAGTATCATATCATCAGCAAATAATGACAGTTTAACTTCTTCCTTTCCTATCTTTATTGCTTTATTTTCTTTCTCTTGTCTAATTGCCGTGGCTAATGTTTTCTATGAAACATTCTTGAAACTACTCAGCTTTCCCATTGCTGGGACACAATACCCAACAGTAACAGCTGAATAGAAGAGAGGTTCAATTTGGCTTACAGCTTCAGAGTTTCAGTCCGTGGCCAACTGGCTCCAAGTTAGAAACATCATGGCAGAGAAAATGTGGAAGAGCAAAGCTGCTTTGTCCCAGGCAATCAGAAAGCAGCACAGGGGAAATGGTACCGGAAACAAAAAGGCAAGGGACGTAGTATCCAAGGCCATGGCTAAATGACCCACCAGATACACCCCGAAGTATGCACCACCAATTCCCCAGGTGGAATCCAAAGCCAGTCACATTGACGTGCCACCTTAGCCAGTACAGTACCTTTAAGTATTTCCTCAGAGTAAACCCAGAAAGAGTAATCAGTGGGGCCAAAGATACTTTTATGTCTTTTAATTCATACTAGCAAATTTAGAAAAGTCAAGGTAAAACATCCTCCAGGTGTGCTCCTATGGCATAGTCCATGTCAGTTGCAGAGGTAGGGTAAGCTCGGAGATCCTAGACAGTTGTATTGAAGAGGCAATTTGATGAAGTGAAGTTATCACCACACTTTTTTCTCTTCCCAACAAACATGTCATAGTGATGCCAGTATTATTTTTTTAATCCAGGTTACCTCGCACCTCGAAACCTTCCTAGCACTGGATTCTTCCCGTTTCTGCAAACTCTACTCTGCGACACAGACTCTAAGTGCAAAGACACTCCCTACGGGCCCCTAGATCTGCTTCGCAGAAAAGGGATCAGTGAGGGGCTGTTTAAAGACAGGTGGGGCCACTTCCCAAATGTGTTGAATTTTTTTGAGAGATTAAATGTTTTTTTTCCTTATGAGAAAACTGTCTTGTAAATCTGTCCTGTAAATATTTATGACTGCATTTTCCGTGGTGATGTAAATGTGAAAGCACAAGGTAAGTACATGTTGGAATTGCTATGATTTTGTGAGCTTGAGCATACTCCAAAGTTTTGCCCTTTAAAATGAATTACACTTTCTATCCCACTTCGCACTGTCAATGACATATTGTCCTAAGACTCACTCACAAGCGTAAGATAAGCTGCAGGGGTATTATCTCCAAAAAGAATGACACATTTCTATCACTCTAAATGGCACTTCTACACATAATAAAAACCAGAAAGCCCAAATAAGAAAATTAAGGGTCTCAAAATTCAAAGTAATAAAGATGAAAGTATACATAATTAAACAACCAGCTTTAAATTAGGTTAATGTAAGTTCCATTTTATGAGGGGAAAAGTTGCTGAAGAATGAAGATAGGAATCTAGACCATTTATATAGCCTGATCTCTTATAACCACAATTTTCCTTGTTGGGATTTTATACCTAAAAATAAATCCCAGGAGCCTACTTGTCTGTGGAACTGAAAGCAATATTATAATTTTGAGTCAACCATGAGATAATTCTGTTAGAGATTATTTTCACAGTAACTCCTGAGAAAATATTACACTTATGTATAATCAGAGATATTTGATTCCTAAACTTAAATATTAAATTCCTTAGCATGTAGCATAATTTTTCTTCCAATGACATCATCATGATTTTGGTCACCAAATAATGTGGCTGATATTTTAAGAGAGAAGAATTTCACGCTGCCTAGCATAAAATATGAACATGTCAAGAATTGTCATGGGGACCTACCTGCCTGTCTGCGATCACCGGCGGCGTGCGCGTGAGCTCCCGGCCTGCGCGTGAGCTCCCGGCCTGCGCGACAACAGACCCAGGAAGGACCCAAGGACCCCAGAGGGGGTTTTTTTCAGCTGCCTGCCTACCTGCCTGTCTGCGATCACCGGCGGCGAATTGTCATGGGAAGCGATTTGGGACAATTAATTGTTGGGCTGCTAATTCACACAAAATTCTGTTGTTTTGTTTTGTTTTGTTTTGAGACAGGGTCTCACTGTGTATTTGAGACTGACCTGGAACTCACTAGGTCACCCAGGCCGGTCTTGAAGTCACAGCAATCCTCCTGACTCAGCCTCCCAAGTGCGGGGATTACAGGCATGTGCCACCACACCTGCTTCAAAATTCTGTTGTTTTAATAAGGAAATTAGGGTTGGTGCTTAGAATAGTTCTGATGTTCATTCATTAATTCATTGATTTATTCAAGAAATAATGATTGAGATGTTTCCATATCACAGGCACCATTTCAAGCACCGTGATACAGAGGTGAATAAGATAGTCTCTCTAGCTCTTTGTTACTTGCATTTCAGTGAAAGATCATACAAAAAATAAACAATCAAATAGATAAATAACATAATAACATAATAATTGTGCCAGTCAGAAAATTAAATAAGTTAAGAGATAGTAAATTAAAAAGTAGGGGTTGAATATGTTGGCAAGAGGGCTGGAAGTGCACTCTAATTGAAAAGAAGGGAATTTGCCTAACATATGCAAAGCCCTAGGTTTGGTCCTAGTAGTGAAAAATAAAACAGTACAACAACAACAACAAAATAAAAAAAACAACCATTAGGTGGTAAGAAAAATCCTCTGCTTGAAGGTAACTCTTGGGTAGAGACCAGCAAGGATGAGGAGGCACCCTTAGCAGCATGTGAACATCTGGAAGAGAATGATGATCCAGAGGTGGGGACAAATCCGAGCACTCAGAGGAACAGAAAGTCAGCTAACATGGGAGCAGCATTGTAAGAGATGATCAAAGGGGAAGGGGATGTGTTGACAAGGAACACGAGAAAGAGAGTGAAGATTCAATCAGGGAGGAAGAGGTAAGTAAGATGATTATTATTTTTAATATAGCAAGAAGCCATTGGGAAGTTTTAAGCAGGAAAATGACATGATGAACTGTTATGAGAATAGCATGCTATAGATGAATTCCAACATTCTATCATTGTATGTTTCGGTAAGAGACCAAATCTGTCTAGAGCTTATACCCTCTGGTGCAATCAGTGTAAAGTGAGGGAAAAGGAAGGATAGCATTCTCTGTTGTTGTAGAGATGAGACTCATGCAGTCATCCTTGCATGAGTGACCAATTAGGCACGATTTATGCCAGCATTTCGGCAGGGAAAGAAGAATATTAAATCAATAGCAATAATAGGAGATAGTGCAGTGAAAAGTGTCAGAGGACCTCTAAGCCCATTCTCTCCATACTCAGTGTAGAAAGAGAGCTTTTAGCTGGACTAATAACAGCCAAAAGACACCAAACCAAAAAACAAAAAAACAAAACAACAACAACAAAACCTTCATAAAGAGATGTAAATGAGATGGACATTTTGTGAACCAAGCCTTAAAAGATATATGGAAAACATTAATACACATTATTTACAAGTTGGATAGTTGGATTACAGTCCTACCTGGTAATTTCTCCTTTAAACCAATTTTTCTTCATGAAGAGCTAACTATGAAGGGAATAAGCACACACGTAACACACACACACACACACACACACACACACACACACGGTAGATAATGTATAAATATACTTCCTCCAAAAGGAATATTTTTTCCATGTGATTGTATAGTGAATCTAACTCATTGGAGTTGAGTGAGACATTGTGTTGGTTTTGGAAGTAAGATTAAAGTCCAGGTTTCTTTTCTGTTGATTTTTCTCTAGACAGCTGGTCATATACATATTTTTTACTTTTATCCTAACCTCCAGGTAATTTGTGTAGCTCAAGTTGTATATTGCTGTATATTCAATATTTTCTTTTGAGCAACCAAGTAATTGGAGCTTAATTTAGAAAATTATGTACAATAATAAATTGTATTAATGATATTCCCACCATGCTATTAACTTTTATGCTTTATATAGCCCTGCAGTGAAACTTGTGCGTGGTTACTGGTAAACCATTCCACTAAATTGCTTCCTCCTGGTGAAGAAAGATTCAACAGCATAGCTTCATTAAGAAACAAAACAGCCTTCTTTTTCTGTTCTGTAAGGGAAGAAAGAAGTGTCACTTTTGTTTTCATCAAAAGAGGCCCACCATGTTTCTTTTAATAGACTAGTCTTCTGAAAGACAGGATCACACTGCAGTCACTACTTACTGGCTGACTGCCAAGTGTTTTGATGTGATGTTGCTTTTGGTACCAACCTTCTGTTATTAAATTCATATTTCTCTAAGTATTAGCTTCAGGATGAGGTGCTTTTTTAAAAAAATCCAACACTGTACCTAGATATCTGAAAAAATAAATGACCACATTTATGGTTATCTTGCTCTTTTGCACAATAGATGATCTGACATCACAGATCTTACCCTTGTCCTTCCCCTATCGTGCCTCTAGGAATATATCAAACAGCGGGAGCCCCTTGGTATACCATTGTTCACACAGTTGGTGCATGGCAGAGATCGTTCCCCAGGGCTCACGAGGTCATTATTTGGAGAAGTGATTCAACAGTCCTGCAGCGCCTGGGAGAAATTGCCTCTACAGATGTGCTCCTTATCCTGGTTGATGCTCATCATGAACCATGGTGTTTAAATTCATACCTTTACTCCTATTATATAGCTCCCACAGAACTTGAAAAATAGCTAATCCAGCTTTATTCAGGGATAACTTTTTATTTAATATTGAAAAATATAGATGGATATAGAAATTAATCTAAAGACATCACTGGCAATGTACGACAAGTGGATGCAAATCTGATGTTTGCTCTCACTTGACTACAATGATGAGATAGGACTTATAGGTCTCATATGGTTTTAATTTTGAACTATAACCATTCAGCTATAACTATAGTTATAACTATAACTTTACCTAGAATTAGTGTAAAAAGAAAGGTTAAAATTTATTTTCTAAGAACAAACAGGAAGAGTATATTCATTGCCATACAGGCCAAACAGTTCATTCATTCAGTGAGAATGATTGAACATAGTATTGTACAATGTTCTAGAGACTATGCAAGTCACTGAAGATACAGAAATGAATAAAACACCTTTTATGCCCTGCAGAATTTACAACCAGGTGGGAGAGACAAGACAATTGGTGAATTACTTATAATATAGTAAATGTGATGAGTATTTGTTTAGCTCTCACTATGCCCACAACATTAGAAACAAATGGAGAATAGTTACACAGGTTTTTAAAGACCTCATTTGTGCCTGGGGAATGTGGGTCTTACTGTTGGGTAGATTGTTGGAATGGAGGTAGGTTTGGTGGGGGAGGATGTCACGACAGTGCTCCCAGAGGCCTTTAAAGATGTGATCAGTAAGGATGGCTAGCCTGTACCTTAGCAGAATAAAAAAAGATGTACTTGAGATAGGGCCTGGAGAAAGAAACTCAGAACTAGGGGAAAGAGAAAGATAGTGGGAGGCACCCTCATGGTTGACACAGCGGAATAGGTACGTAGTGTTGCTTCTAATGGTGATGGAGGCAGTACCAATTCCCTTGCAGGACTGCCAAATTAATCTGCCTGTTTTTATAGTGGAATCGAACATAATTTGCACATAGTCATCAAAAAGCCCCTGTGAATTATCTCCTCCCTATTCCACATTTCCAGTATGCATCCATCCCCTAAAACTTTTCTTCATCTGCCCAGATAGTGCCTCTAGAAACTTAGATATTAACTTGTTGAGGTTACATAACTCCAGCGTCTTTCCTAAGAATATAAAAGACTCTAGGACGGGATAAATTAAAGCACTTCTCGATTTTTTATTATAGCTGGGCCACTAAGAGAGAGATATGCTTTGAAGGAGGACAAACCTAGATTCTATCTGGAGCATGGATGATCTTTAAAAATTGAAGGTCAGAATGAAATGCAAGATAATTAAAATTTCCCTATGCATGTCTTGCTTTGGGATAGCCAGGAATGATGGCTATATCAAATGCTGAGAGATCTTCGATGATCACCTGAGGGGCCTGAGTCTCTATCTGTAGTCAAAGTCAATGATATCTGTCACCTGGAGCTGAAACCATAAGTGGGCTTGCAGCATATTTCACATCTTCTTTCCAGATGTCACTACTTACTGATATAAATATAATTCTGAGGAAAGGGGAAAAATATACAGAAAAATTTAACTAACGCTTACAGACAAAAAAAGTTACAATTTTCTTTCCAGAAGTTGCTATATGTCTGTTTCCTAGAAGGGATTCCTTTTATAGACAGAACTTACTGTGACATACACAGATACCACCTATCCAGGTAATTTTTCCCTCTCACAGGAAAAACTGACATCCAGTACAAGTGCATAAATTCTACCTTTATGGTAGTATATATAAATGTGACATTTCCCAAATGCAACTGTTGGTAGACATGTCTGAGAAGAAGTCAAATCTATTCTGGGTTTGGTTTTCCTCCTAGTGTAGTAGATTCTTAAAAACAAGATGTTTCCTGTATTGGATTCCTTTCCAAAGAGAAGAATAATAAGTGCTACTGAGGCAAAGTCCTTGTCTGCAGCAATTTCAAGGAAAGGGCTTTGGCCAACCCCATGGGAACATAAATGCAACATAGTCCAATAAAAGTTGGTTGAATGATGATTTGATGATCTGAGTCAAGCATTCTTGGCTCACTTTCAGAGTTGAATTTTCTAAAGTCACATGAACCATTGGGTCAAATTCATGGGGCATCTTGGCTTACATAATCCTTTAATATACATCCCAGAAATATCCAGTAAGAGGGAGATTCTATGTGACTTCCTCAGAGCTATTATTTAGAGGTCCTGAGTAGAATTTTTAAGTCTCTTGAGTTGGTCTTGGGGAGTGAGAGTGGGTTAAAGTCATAACTGAATGATTTCACATATTTATCACAGGCTAGTGCAGGATTTCCCAGCCTGGGCACCACTGATACTTGGGATAGATAATCCTATATTATGCTGTACATTTGTAAGGTGTTTAGCAGCATCCTTAGCCTTTACCTCCTAGGTGTCATTAGCGCTCTGTCCCTTACAATTGTGATGGCCAACTATGTCTCTAAACATTGTCAAATATCCCCTGCAGGGTGCAGGCAAAATTGTCCTGGAAAAGAACCAGTGGTCTAGTGGAAAAGTAAAGGAAAAATGTTAAGGTAGCAAAGTCTTTCTAAAGAACATAATCTACAAAATTACTGTGATAACTCACATTTAGGGGCTCTGCCACATGTTCTGATTATCCCCTGTGGCATGTCCTTACTCAGCTATTGCCCTTAATGTATTGTAAACCTTGGTTTTCTTGTTTGATTTGCTCATTATAATGCATATAAAAGGAATTTAATAAATGTTGATGAGTTAATGAAGGGACATGGCAGGTATAGTATAAGATTCCCTGGGTGTTTCCCCTTCCAAGGAAACTTGCCGAATCAGCTGTATATCAATGGAGAGTAGGCCAAAGCCATTTAGAAAAGATGCTTCTTCAGCCATTAGTTGTTTCAAGTGATACAGTTTATTACAAAGTACACAGTATTTGCCATGTGCTAAACATCCTAACATCTGCTAATGTAGTACAGTGTAGATTTTTCTCAAGAATCTGCCAGTGTGAGAAGGGGAAAAATTGATCATTACTACTAATAGAAATTACTTTCCTACATTGATAATGAAATTTTAAAACCCCATAAAATGAAGGAGTTATACAACCCTGGGCAAGGTCCTATGCCTCATCCTAATTTACTGGTTAATGCTTGCAGGTTCCAGGACTATAAAATAATAGGGTCCATCCATTCTACATTTTTGAAGGTTATAGAATTCTAAGTAGATTATTTCTCTGACAAAAAGCTAATGACAACGAATGCCTGTGATAACTGAGCTCACACTGACACCCTGTACACACATCTCTTTTTATATCGTACTCACAACTTTGTAAGATAGGTGTTTGCAGTCCTAGCGTGAAGATGAGAGAGACAAAGGCTGAGATCTTTGAGGAAGAGACAGAGCTGAAATTCCAAAGAGCTTTTTCTTCCCCACCATAGCAGAATAGTCTGTTTATTCAATCTGCCATTGGATCTTGAAGTCCAGTACTTACTATGCTATGAATTGGGAATTTAAAGAATGATACACGATGCCTGCTCCCAAAGATATCACAGCCTAGAATGGAGAAGTAGTGCAATAGTTACATATGGCTATAAACAAGTTTGCACAAAGTAATTATGTGAAACAATGGAAAGGATACTACTGTCTGTCACCTATCACACCAAGAACTTTATGTGTGTGTGTGTATAT
>NW_022900928.1:114896899-114942147 GCF_012274545.1 Fukomys damarensis | reverse complement strand
GTCTAGAAGCATGACCATGCTCATTAGAAAGTTCAGAAAATAGCATTAGTTCCATGAGACTGGCTTTCTTCTTGAGCTCCCTTAGTAATTTTACAGAATTAATTACTTTTTTTGTTTGATGGAAGCAATTTGTATTTCAACTTATATCCTTAATTTACATTTCTTATCCATATACTCTCTGTTACTCATTTATGTTGTGGTTTCCATAAAATGGAAACAAAACAATTTTGATGTCTAGTGGAAGTGGACACATGCCACTGCACCACACTTCGTAAATGCAAAATAAAATTGAGGATATTTTTCAGGAAGAGAAGAAGCAAAACACACAGGATAGTCCAAACCCTCACTTCCGCAAAACAGGTCACATGATAGGATAGGAGCAACTATGTCACCATGGATATTTCCTGGTCTAGGACAGGTCATCTTAGCAAAGGAACCTTTCCTCGTCTGGAGACGGGGAATCGGTTCCTTGTCTAGAGCAGTCGCTTCACTGCTGAGGCAGCTCAGACCTGCTAAGCCAGATGCTTACTGGGAAGGAAATGAGCTTGTGTTTTGGTGTTGAAAGAATATTGGTAGGAAGACTAGAAAACGAGAAGGTCAGTGGATAGTTCTCTGTGGAGCAGATGAAGCTTCTGCTTCTCCTCGAGTATGCTATGTTTTAGATTCCAATCACTTCTTCAATCACTTTTTCTTCTTTGTTTTGTTTTCTTCCCCACATCTA
Organism: Fukomys damarensis; assembly: GCF_012274545.1. Lineage (NCBI taxonomy): Eukaryota > Metazoa > Chordata > Mammalia > Rodentia > Bathyergidae > Fukomys > Fukomys damarensis. The sequence continues at coordinate 114,941,426 of NW_022900928.1, read as the reverse complement.
TTTATTATTCAGTCGACTTTCTCTTGCTCAGTCATTGCTATTTTGTCCTTTGTCATTTTCTCTTTCATTTTATTGCTGTCTCTAGCCTTAAAATTTTTATGAAGATGGTTTTTCATTTTATTTTCAAAATGTGTTGAGATTCAGTAGTCTTCCTTATAGTATTACAAGATGAATTGAAAAGAATTCAAGGAAAAGAAAAGTAAACCCAACTTTCTCAAACTTTCTGAAACTTCTTTTTGAGAGAAGGAACAAGGTTCAGGTCAGCTCTTATTTTTATCTGAATGGTTTTCCTATTGAAATAGTCAGCATAAGGAATGTAAAAAGATTTAAGGTAATACAGTCATAGTCATGAATAATTTAAATATGTATTAAAATGCAGAACTCTTGGAACAACCAGTACATTTTAAGAGGAATACTGAAAAACAATGGAGAAGAGAAATAAATATTATCACCTCTTATCATGAAATGAATGAAGAAAAAGAATATGTACACAAAACATAATTTTCCATTTAAATCACAGAAATCTTGTTTCTAAGAGTCAAACTGAACCACAGTAGTAGGTAGAATTCTTGCTATCTTTGTGTATTTTAATTGTGTTTTTTAATAAGTGGTTACAGAAAATTCACCAACTTTCCAGAATTCTTAAAATTATTCATTTTTAGGTGTTTCTATTGATTCATCTTTGAAATGTCTACGATTTTTCAGTCACTTTTATATATATCCAGCTTTTCAAGAAAATATAATTATCTCTATTTCTATAATCAACTAAACAGAAAGTGAATTTTTAAAAACGAGGATTACTAAATTGTGGGAAGACTCAATAATATTTTCTTCCAAAAGCTAGTGTGATTGTATCATACAGAAATTCCTGGTAACGTGATGCTATTATCATTGCACATTCTGTACAACTGAAAATCTGTTTTAATGTTATTCCTTTCGTATCTGTCATAACCCAGTTTTCTCAAAAGTAAGCCCAAACAGTGATGACACTAATCACAATTCCTGGAATGCACAAGATACTAAATAAATGTTTGGCTTTTTCCTTCTTCCTTGAGTCTGTTTTATAAGTATTAATCAACTTGGAAAAAAAATCTTTAACAACAATAATTTAACATAGAAAATTTATTTTTCTTTAATTGTTGACAAATAAGTAGGCCTTTGTTTCAGTCTCTCTTGTACTCTTGTACTCTTACCTATTTGGAAACATCCACTTCTGTAGACAAAAAAGTCATAAATATTTTAAATATTTAGCTCTATTTTTTCAATTAATGTCCTTTCTACAAGATTAAAACAAAAATGATTATGTGTAAACTTTAGGCCATTTTCTTTGACCTTGTAGGAAATTTTATTTTTGTTGTTGTTTTTCTCATGAGTTTATTGGTACATTTTAGGTATACAGTACAGTTACATTCATTTATTTTTTTTTCATCATTGAGATCTTGCACCTTTACATGACAGGTTTTGGTTCTTATTTTTTCCCCTTGTCCTTGCCCTCCCTTCACCCCCTCCCCTCCCCTTTTACAAACACTTCATTTCCATTTTCTCATATTTTTTTTCTTTTCCCTTATTGGCTTTCCCCTACCCTTCCCACTTTCCCTACACCTTTAACCCCTTTCTTCCTATTTCACATTGTCAATTATATCATTAGGATCTTATGTACTATTATAGTTTATTCACACCAGAAAAACTATTTGATATTTACAAATGCATGACTTATTTATTTCACTTAGGAGTATATCCTCAATATGTACCCATTTTTCTATGAATGAATCTAATTTCTCATTCTTTATGGCTGAGTATTATTCCATTTTATAGAAAAACCACATGTAGGAGACTTTATATATTCTTTGGTGCATGATTAAAGGGATTCTTCCTCAATGTCCTAGAAGGTAGATCAAAAATCTGGAAGTTATTGGATAATCTGGAGTCTGTCACATAATACATTACTTAAACTAACTGAACTGAATGTAGATGAAGTTACAGAGTTCTTGCTTTTTCTTCTTTAGTGAACTTAGGAAAAAATCATCCAACCTGAAGAACAGCAATTTACCACTGCAGGGCACCCAAGTTCCAGACAGAGGACACACATCACTGGGTAAGCTGACTCTCTTCTATAGAGTTTAGAATAGGCCTTTTAGAACAGGGAAGGCCTAATCTCTAAAATGTTTATACTTCAGACTTTACAAACAGAGGTGGAATGGTTAGAATATCCCTAAGAGATCCAAATATTCCTCATGGTTTCCTGAAAGTGATGGTATAATTACGCAAAATTCTTCAGAATAATTTCAAATTAAGTTCTTACTGAAATATTCTATAAGAGCAGCAACTTAGATGTTGAGAATTTCACCATGTCCTAGAACTGACTCTGGATTCTTGAGTTGTCTACAGTTAGATGATCTTGGGCTGTCCAGAAAACCCAGTAATAAAATTGCTAGAAAGTATCTTATAGATTTGTCCAATCTTTCCATTTTACAGATGAGGAATATAAGGCTCAACAATGTTAACTGCTGTATCAGTAGTCTTGCAGAAGAATTGTTATTAGACTAACTTCTTGGCCACTGCTCTTTGAGCTGTGTGCTTCTTCCTCCCACTTAATGCTCAGTTTCACAGACTTCAGTGTGGTTCTTTATTTGCTTCACAACTAGGAGAGTAGCTCTCAAACCTTTTTTGTATAAGAAATCTTCCCAAGTTACTCCCTAAAAATAATGCTTCCCAAACATTACACGTAGGTGATGCTGATGCTTGTGTTCTTCAAATCTATCTAAAACATAAAGCTCTAAGGCCAGTAGACTATTTTACATTCACTTGACAAATATTTATCAGGTGCCTGCTGTCATGGGTTGCAGTCCTAGAGACTGAGGATGTATTAGTGAACAAAATAAATATTGTGTCCTGGAATATAATAGATGCTGTCGGGGGGAAAGAACATCTTTTAAAATGCCATGAAATATTTAAGACACTATAATATTAAATAACATTCCAATCCAAGTTGATGGGCCAAATGAAAGAAGTCCTGGGTTAATGTAGTAGGAACATGATGGTGAATGATTTTGAAGAGCTAATGTTCTGTTAGAAATGATCTGTGGATGTGTAGCTGAGTAGGTTAAAGCAGAGTGGAAATAAGGTCATGGAGTTATGGTCCAGTAAGCTTTGTTTCGCTCAGCAGGCATAGATTGTGTTTTTCCCCCTGGCCAGTTATCTCACACATGTATTGCCTTGGCCTAGAGGAATCAGCCCCACAGGCACTAGAATAAGCATAAGCATTAATGGTGAATTATTGGTATCTTGGATACTAAGACTGTGAGGGTAACAAACACTCAGGTACAAAATTTATAAAAGTTAACATACTGGCTTACTGAAAATCCATGATGTCAATATGAATGCACACTTCTTGTAGCTAATGCTCTAAACCCAGAAAACTCTACCACATTATAAATAGTACTAGATGAGGCCACTTTGGGAATTGCTTAATTAGAATATACTGTAGTCTGAATTAATTGCTTTATCCCATTTATTTGATCTGAAATATCATCCAGAAACCACTTTGGGGAGAGAGAATGTATGATCCTAAGCAGATTTCAGCATCCCAATTGGATAATTAAAACAAAAAAAAAAGACCATTATCACCAGATGTGCATTGGCAGATTCTTTAAACAGATGTTGGATATAATAGATCTTTTGAGCTAGTAGAGACACCTCAAATCCTTCAGGCCTGCACAGAAATGATTCCCTTTATGGGGCAATAATATTGGCGATGAAGTTTAATGACATAAACTGGAATAAAAGCAAATGATGTATAAATGATTGGAGGAAACAATAGGAGCAAACCAAAACTATCACAATTTTATGTAGAAAGAAAATCTATGGAATTTGCCATTTTGCCAATATCGAAGTTTCGTGAAAGAGGCATATTTAAGCACATTCTTGCTGTGGGGTTTATGAGGAAAGTTAAAGGGGAGTTATGGATTCTTATGTGATTGTGCCCCTTTTTGTGTATGTGTTTAGAATTCTAATTTGTTTTTTCTTCTCTAGCCACAATATTTCCCAGTCCAGCTTCTGATTTGGAAAGTACTGGAGCACTAACTTTCAATGGTAGTCAAGTGCTTGAATGGATTCTTGGTTTGGAAAAGGTAACTTCATTTAGCAGTGTAATGGGCAGAGAGTAAAGAGATCAATCAAAGACCCGTTAGGTTCACAGAGGGGTCTCTCACATAGGAAGATGTTTGAAGCACCTTTCCCATTTAAGTAATATTTCAGGCACATTCTTTTCTTAGGCACTCTTCTCTAACAACCTAATTTAAGATGTGGTGAATTCCTTCAGTTCTTGATTATTTATTTTCCTTCTCAGTAAGTCTCTTAATTGAATTTCAGGTTTTTATTTAGTAAGAAATTAGGTGGCCTTATATATGATCTTTTAATTTTCTGAAGCAGACAAGAAAAACTGAAGCTTTAACATTCTTTTAATTTGTTGCTTCATTCATATGAAAAATGTCTTTGGAAAAATTAGAGCTATGGGAAATATCTCCTCTAAGTAGGAAAAACCTCTTACCACATTTTCTAAATTTTACCAATGGATTTTTCTCCATTTCCTAGAGAGATGACTTTATGATTTCCCAGATTGCAAAATAAATATAATTTTTGTAGGAGGTGTATACTCATTGCCTGTGAGCTGTGTTTGTGTGTGTGTGTCTGTGTGTGTGTGTGTGTGTGTGTGTGTGTCTGTGTGTGTGCAGGGATTTTAGGAAATTAAATTTGAATGGCTGCAAGCAAAAAGTACCTGTCTGTTAACTACAATCCCCACTTAAACCTGCTGTCTCACAACCAGTCATATTCATGCATTGAAGTTATTTGGCTGGCCTGGATGGTGGACATTGAGTCTTGCTTTATAGTCTCTTCAGAAATGATGAGAAGATCATTTGACAGTTTTCAGCATGGTACATTAGAACATTATCATCTCTCTTCTGTCATATTTATACACATATTTTAATAATTCATCCACATAGCAATAGTTTTTTCCATCAAAATTGTGAGACACATCTCTGACCTTTATTCACATTCTGATGACTATAACCACTAATACTTAATCTCTCTTTATTAGTGATCCTTAAATTAACACTCTGTCAACTCTGAAGCATCTCAGTAAGCTGAATCTCAAAAAGCATCGTGCCTGAATAGTTTCTCTGGTGTGAAAAACTATAATAGTACATAAGATCCTAATGAGATAATTAACAATGTAAAATAGGAAGAAAGGGTCTAAAGGTGTAGGGAAAGTGGGAAGGGTAGGGGAAAGCTAGTAAGGGAAAAGAAAAAAATATGAGAAAATGAAAAATGTAAATAAAGTGTTTGTAAATGGGGGGGTGGAGGGAGGGCAGGGACAAGGGGAAAAAATGAGAACCAAGGCCTGTCATGTAAAGTTACCAGATCCCAATAATGAATGTAACTGTACTGTATCCCTAAAATGCACCAATAAATTCAATTTTTAAAAAAAGCATGGTGCAAGAATGGATGCCAGGAAAAGGTACCATACTCACCCAGGGAAATCTACCATTGCTGGTTGAGATAGACTCTACCATTAGTTCAGATACTGAGTCCAGTTTATGAATATTTGAGGTCTCTAAAAACTACCTGCCTGACTGAGGAATCTTTTCTATATGCCCAATTAATTCTAGTCTAAAATTTTCCCTAAATTGGTCCTAGAAAGTAGGGGAAATTATTCTATTGAATTCATTTTGTCCATATTGGTTCGAAGAAAAGTCTTGCATTAGGTGAATACATTCTTTAATATGTAGAATTGGTAACACTAGTCTCAAAAGTGCAGTTTTATTGTGTCAAACTCCCTAGTTCTCTTTTTCATATGGAATGAAATTTCAGAATTTTGTGAAGCAGCACAAAGCCATACATCTAAGGGAGATAAGTAAAAAAGAAATGAATTTTATATGTATAGATACATAATTTTAGAGTAGTTGGGGCAGGAAAGGGATGAAAAAATTAGGATGACATATTGTTGCCTATGTCAGCAATCCCTCAGAATCCCCTCTCTTTCTCTCTACTGCTTTCTGCAACTCTTGCAAGAATAAGCACAGAAATCACTTGGGAGTGAGTTTATGTGTAATGCTAGACAAAGATACGGATTAATGACTAGAAGACCTAGCATGTATAGTACATCCTAGATAAGTGGATCCTGTCTTGTGCCATCATATGTAGAAGTTCAGTCACTGGAAGGCAGAGTGTAGATTTTGTGATACAGATTTAAGGGGATAATGAAGTTGGACTTCACCTCACAGGGTGATAACAATAAACTTTAGAAAGATCCCCAAAACACTTCAACTAAATATATGTAGTCCATGCTGTGACGACCTAAACAAATGAATGGCAATGAATGTGACCATAGTATAGCTGAAAAGCGTACTGCGCATGTGACTAATTTGCACTTTTGAATATCTAGGGGAATTATAATAATTCTATTATAAAATAATTTTTCAACTATTGCTTTTGGTTACTATACTTACCTTACATATATTAACATCTTTTTTCATTTTTTCTTTCTCCCTATGAAACAAATGAAACATAATCCATTTTTCCACTTCTGTAAATAAACACTTTTGTTCCTAGGAATAGACCTTTGAAGGTCCCTCTTTTGAATATCTTCTAAAGATTGCGGCCAGTTTTCTAGGAAACGTCACAAAGAATTAAGATACTTCAGTTTCTGCTGCTCAATGCCCAAGAAAAATGAGTAGGATTTTTTGCATTAAAAAAAAAATTGATGCATTTAGGTTTTCTGGTAAGTGACAGGAAGTAAGTTCAGTTAAATAAATCATATGTAAACAACTTAAATCATACTATAACAAGACACACCACATCCATACATACTCTCCACACCCTCCATTGTCTAAACAAGGTGAATTTTATTTAGTTTGATAGTTGCGTTAGTAACATAGGACATTTAAAATGGCTATTGTGAAGAAAGGTCAGTTTTCTTGAAGACTAGGATGTTTTAAAAATCTACATCTACTAACATCATTCCACTTTTCTCACATGTCTTTAGCTAATAAAAGAAAATTCAACTTCAGGAGATATACGAAAAGAAGTGTGTGAACGCTATCCAGGATACAGGGCAGATTATACCTTCTCTTGGACTGCTGTAGGAAAAAATATTTTAAACAAATTTTGCCTTTCCAACATGACAGTTTTAGAGTCTTCTCTCCAGGAAATGAAAGAACAGTTTTCTCAGGTGAGTGTAGATCTCTTCGTACACCCAAAATCTCATAAGCAATTGAAGCAGTTGTACAGTTTCCTCTCTTAGATCCATGAAATGCCTCAACATGAATCAGAGAGGGAGTTTGTAGTCCAAATGGATGGGGAAGTGTTGCATAATTTTTCACAATGACATCTACACACATTGTTTAATGTTAAGTAATGCTCATTCATCATTTAAATGTGCAGGATTGAAATTATTTCAAAGCTGAATTAGAAATATTGAATTATGGTTAATGTAGATACACCTTTGTCGATGAAATATGGCTTCACTCTATGGAGAATAAAAATTGCTTGTTTGGGGCTGGGGATTTAGCTCAGCAGTTTGGTGGCCTGCCTTGCAAGCACAAGGACCCGAGTTCAATCCCCAGTACCCCCCACCAAAAAAAATTGCCTGTTTTCTCTCAGATCTGTGAGTGTGACTATCCAGGATACAATGCAAGTTTAATAATTAAACTATCAGAGCAACAAAACTACCAGGAGTTAGAATAATGTCTTTTCTTTTTCTCACTGACCTCAGATCTAATTTACACAAGCTGCATTCTGAAACTATATATTCCCTCACTAAAATATCATATATTAGAACCAACGACATTTACTATGGAATGCTAATGACCACTTGTACATACTACTCTTAAATGAAGATGATGAAAATAAGATACCAATGATTTACATTTAGCAAAACCACATATAGTGAAATAGAAAAAAATTTAGAATTGTTTTGAAGTTATACACAGGAATAAATAAGCCATGTCTACTTCTAATATTTTAAACTTGATCCTCTAAATTTTATTAAAGCTTTTTAACTTTTAAAAAATTATCTTTCTGCAATCTGAATTTTCCAAAAGAACCAGATTAGAGACATTGCATAATAACCCCAATCCAATATAAATCCATTCTTAACAAATTTGCCAATTATGTAGAACAGACTATGTGGTCAAAATACATGTTTAAGATTATTCTGTTAAAGTGAAAAACCTTGAATTAATACTGACTGAAGGCTCATTTTTACTAGTATTAATGAGCTTATTAAGAAAAGTATTTTGAGTTGAAATATAATGAAGAAATTACATTACCTCTGAAAGTACTAGCTGGATCCCATGATCTAGAACAAGATCAAAAGTCATATTTTTTGTTTATAGTACTGGATGTGATTATTATGTATGTTCACTCAGTAGCAATCACTCATTATAACTAAAGTGTCTTGCATTGCAAACAGAACTTTGGAAATAATTAACTGCGTAATTACATATTTAAAATTCTAATAGTAAACTTTTTTGTGAATATATTTCTCAATGTGAATGTATATTATGAATATATCTGTACTATATTTCTATATCTTAATTGCTTATATATTAGTTTTAAGGGTTCTCCACCCCAAAAATAAAAGCTTTAGTAAAAAATAGAGAGATGACTTTTCAGGTGTCGAGGAAAAATAGAAACATTACTTAGAAGCTAATTTTGCTTCAAGAAAATAGCTTTGACTTACAATATACAATTTAAAATATTTTATAAAAATATACCTTTGTTAACAGAACTTTAAATATGCCAATTTCTGGATCAATAGTGAAAACGTCCAATTATATTTGTGAATATTAGAAATGATTATTACATTTTTTTCCAAATAAATGAGTAAAACTCTGAAGAAACTGCTTATGTGAAAATCTAGATGTTTGACACTTTGAAAGACAAAAAACCATGGGATTATAAATGTTGAAGTATCATTTCCTGTGCTTTTATTTTTGAAGGTATCAAGTGATCCCACTAACCAGAAGCTGGTGCTTCAGGATATGGTCAAAGTCCTGTCCTTCTTCTCGAAAGTGCAGGAGCAGACAGCCCTGTGGCAGCTTCTCTCCAGTTTCCCAGATGTGTTTCGGAATGACACATCACTGGGCAATCTATTTGATGTTCTTCGAAAGGCAAATGGGTAAGACAATGTAAGAATTAAATGGAATGTTGCTGTTCGCAAAGAAGTCTTCTGCTTATTAGTATTTCCTGTGAGGATTCCTCTTAGGTGGGTACTTTAACACAGAGCAAATACAATTTCAGGACCTTACTTCAGATTGTAGCAGCAAAGACAACTGGATTAACTAAGCAAAGAAGTAACGCACATCCACAGCTGCCAAGTTCATCAGAGTCCATAACGAGGTGATGCAGCATACTCTTCCTAACAGCTGTGTTGTCTCTTGGTATGGCAGAGTGTCTGAGAATGAGGTATGCTGCAGAATCAGTGCAAGACTAGATCAATGACTCAGGCTCATCCAAGCACAGCCTGAGCTCTGTGCATCTACCACTTTAACTGACAAAGGATACAACATCGCCAAGTCACCTTGAGGGGTTTGGCCTCCCTCACCTGTATCCAGCTTAAAAGTGATCTTTAGCTTTGTTTGGTATATACATCTCAAGGATTTAAAAATTTTTATGAAAGTAATTGTTTTAAATCTTGCTTTTCTCATAAAATCGATTTCAGCATGGTCAGAATTTAGAGTTTAATGGGCAGTGCTTAGGTTTGGATTTCCTATCTAGTCAGTTTGCAAATGTGCATTAAAAGAAAACAACTACTACATCAATAATTATTGACTATTAAATGACTATCACATGTCAGACTACATAGTGGGCCCTCAATATATATTATCAAATTCAATCTTAACATAAATTCATTGATTATATAAAGTAACAAAGTTTCATAAAAATCAAGTATTTGCTGATGGTGCAGTTAGGAGAGTTTGAAACTCAGTTTTCTAACTCCAAAACCCAGCCTGCTTCTTCACAAAGTCATTAGTAGTATGGCATATTCTACTGTAAATGTTAATCAGAAGAGATTGCACTCACCTTTGTGGTGCTTCCAAGAGCTTATATCTGTTCAAGATTTTATAACCAGCCCCACATTGTACTTTAATCTCATTTGATTTTCACAGCAGTGTTTTGGGATTGAGATCGCATATTCCTATTTTAAAGAGAAGGAAAAACTTTATGGAGATCGCATGTCCTCTCCAAGGTTCAACAACTACTAGCACAAGGCAAAGCCAGGAGCTGAACTTAGGAAAGGCAAATCCAAGTCCTTTGTGCTTTCCATGATGGAGTATCATAGCTGAAGTACAGAGAGGAGAAGATAGTATACCACTTAATTCTGTAGACTGTCGCTTGTTTTAGCTTACAGAGAAATTTTCAGCCACCCAGAATTTTGACACTTGATCTTCTCCCTCACAATGATAATCTGTCTTGAAAGAAAATAGATGAATCAGTTAGAGGTGGATGGCAATCATTTAAATTGTACTGTGTAGCAAAGAAAAGGGTCAAAATAATATGCAAACCACAAATAAAATATCACTGCAAATTCAATAGAATGGGTACAGTTTTAAAAGTTGCATAATCTAAAGTGTTAACAAAATGTAGACTGACAAATTCTCATCTGTTGCAAGTTAGAGTAAAAAATGATGCAATTTGGAAAACAGTGTGATATCTTTTAATGTGGTGAAACAATAGATACTTATGTAGCACATTCTGTGCTTGAGTTGTAAGCAAGAAAAGGAATCAACTCAGAGCTTATTCCTACTAGCAGAAACTTGAAGGGAGCAAATATCTATAAAAAGAGTGGATCAAAAATAATGGTACATTACTACTGTAGCTTTGAATTCTACTCTGCAACAAATATGGGGAGATTATTTCACAAAACTAATGTTTGATTTCAAATAATGTTTGAACTAATGTTTGTTTCATTTCAAACTTTTAAATATGTTTGGATCAATTTGAGTATCTAACTTTACCTCTTCATCTTTAAATTTAATGAAATCTAAATACAGAGTAAGATTTTTCAGTGAAAATTTAGAATCAGCATCCAGGTGTTTATAAGTATAAAGCACGTGATGAACTGGGGAAACTTGGTACAATAAAAAGGTTAAGATATTTTATTAATATTTTATATTGATTAAATTTTGAGAAGATGAAAGTTTGAATATATGAGGTTAAATAAATTGTATTAATTTTATTTTAACTTTCTTTAACTATTAGAATATTCAAATAAGTTCCTTGCTTTTTAGTTTATTGGAACATCCTTTGAAAGTCAAATCTTTATTGTTATTTTTAATTAAGCTGCCAGTGTCATTAAAAGGCATAATTTCCTCACAAACCTGTAATTTATCATCAAATTATGGTCTCATTGGCTTATTTTACTTTTCATTGAGAAAATAAAAGTGACAGATTCCATAGAAACTTTCATTTCCTTCAGCAGCTATTATTTTTTAAATTATAAACTGCATATATAGAAGTCAGTCACCCAAATCAGATTATATAATGTAAAGCATCTCAGTTTTCTCTTGTTACTGAGACAAAATACTAGACAGCCAAAGTTAAAGGGAGAAAGGTTTATTTAGCTCACAGTTGGGAGAAGTTTCAGTCCATTATCACCCGTCTCCAAGGCAGGGTGGTATGGCAGACAAGTATCACAGAGGAGAAACAGTTCATGTCAGGCAGAAGACAGCAAAGCAAAGCAAATCAAGGGCTCTAGCAGCTTCTTTCTTCCCCTTTTATATTATATCTACGCTACTGGGATTAAGGCAGTGCCAAACCAATCAGTGGACTGATCATAAACCATTAACCCCACCATCATACACTCTCAATTCAGCCACCTGTGAAAAAATCCCTACCTATGACCACACGAGACTTTCGGGGGACATCTAGACACAAACTATGACATGAAATTATGACAGAAATTAGGGGAAATGAGAAAGCTCAAAAGTCAAGAACGGTATATGAAAAAATGCACATGCTTTTCACTTTTATGAGGAAAAGGTTATGCTGAGATACAGGTCATAAAACTTTAAAGTTATCTTTATGCATAAAAGTGATTCATTTGGATAACTTCCACTTTCATATGATTAAGAACAGAAAAAAAATCTATGAAGAAAATAAATATATCTTAATCAATGGTTTAGAGGATTTCAGAAAGATGGGGGCCAGGTGTCAGTATTGTTAGTAAAAGAAGTGCTCAAAACACTAATGTTTTATTAGCAATATTAATAATGTGACCAGTTTAAATAAGATTATTATATGCTAAGTATTTGAAATTTTTACTGTGGTATAACAGATCAGGTGAGTTAGGCCAAGTGCCAGGGTGCAAGGTTGACCAAGATCTACAGCCTGAGTCCTGCTCAACTGGTGTCTATGGGTGGCAGAATTCGGAAGCAACTCAAAGTCTTGGAGTCAGCATAAAAATGCCTGTGTCAACTGTCACATATAAAGAGTAAAGATGAAAAAGATAGTCAGGACAAACATTTGGAGCATAGCAGGTGTAATAAGTTAACAGTGCTTGTGTTTCTGTGCATACATATTCTGCCTTTCTCCTCTCAAGCATGCCAAGACAAAGTTTCTAGGAGAAACACATAGAGTGAATAGAATGTATGGTTTGAAATTAGGTCCTAGCTCTACTTATTACTTGTTGGTTAACTTTGTAAGTCATTAAACTTTTGCAACTTTAGTTTTCCCATCTGAAAATTATAAGAGAACCAAAATTTAAATATATTTGTTTAAATATATATACATACATAATTTATGTGTATTTACTTAAGCACACATATCTCATACGTATGTCTCTATGTTAGAAACTAGAGGGTACTCAAACCTTAGCTCTAAACAGCTTTCATTTATATTCAGGAAGCTAAAACTAAAATGATTTTAATAAAAAATTTTTAAAAGTGCAAAATGTTATAGAATACTGTGAAATGTATGCCCACATACTTGACATATTGTTGGAGTAAGCATTCAATTTACTGATTGACAGGGAAAAAACTATTAGCTAATTTGTACTACATTTAACTTCACAATGGCAAATTGTTAACAAAAGCCTTTTGTTCTGTGACTACTCAAAGCATTGACTCAACCTTGATTGTTGATATAAATTACACTATCAGCAAAGTTCTGGCATATTTGTGTAGGTGCAACATTTCTTTAAAAATATGATAATGATCAGAAAAGGATAAAAACGCCCTTTTTCACCACATTGGGTGTAGTTGGTGGCATACTCCTGTAATTCCAGCTACCAGGTAGATGGAGGCAGGAGATCAAAAGTCTGAAACTGCCTGAGCAATTTAGCCACCCAACTCAAAATTAAAAAGTCCATAGATTAGCATAGTTCTAGAGCTCTTGTCTGTCAGGCATGAAGTCTTGCGTTTGATTTCCAGTTCAGTAAAAAAAAAAAAGTTTCTTAAGTAGTTAATTGATTTTTGAAGTATAGAATGAAATCCTGCAAAAGAGAACTTTCTCATTCTCTACCCCATTGTGGATTGACCATCTTATTGGTAACACACAAAAGCTAAGAAGACAGTACCAATTAGTATGCATATGAATTTCAAACTATCTTGGATTAATGCCTTTTGGCCACTTGGAGGAAAAAATACAATTTTTGATTAGGGCAAGACCCATTTTTCCCAAAATATTATCATATGTTTAGCAAAAGATAAATATTTATAAGTCATTTAAGCAATAATTATTCCTTGAAAATGGGATCCTTTATCTGAGCTTAATTTTTTTGAGCTTGATTTTTAATGAAAATAACTTTTAATATTTATTTTTCCTTTAATTAAAAAGGGTATCCTTTTATTGCAAGTTGCTTTTCTTAACCGCTTGTTTATAATTTTTAGCTGGGGAAAAAGGATGGGAACTTTCCTCTCTTATTTCAAACTCTTTGCATTCTGAAGCTTTACAGTCCTAGAAACATAAAGCTCTCTATTCTGGTTCAAGAACATTTTTGTAAGGATTTTGTGCATGAACAGAAAACATGTAATTAAATTAAGAAAGCAGCATCTTTTTTAGAATAATTTTCTGTACTGTGGTCATTTTCTCCTTGAATTCCCTTTTGTTTCTGTCTAAAAGCCTTGAAACACTACCTGATGTTTTGTTTTGTTTTGTTTTTTACTTGTTAGGATGCTGCTGGCCCTGCAGAAGGTTTATCCTCAAGTTGAAACTAATGAAGGTTTCAGAACCCTTCAGAAGTCTGTTAAACATCTGCTCTACACCCTACATTCCCCAACTCAAGGTATTATATTTCAATCTAACTGTATTAAATTCAATGTCACAAAACCCATTAGATACATAGAGCAGAGTGTAATCTAAGTATTCATGTATAGATGATATTATTCTTAGGTGGGGACATACGCTACGAATAAATCCAGATTTCCAGCAGAAGTGGGCAGAAAGGAAGAAATAGCTGAAAAGGCTTTCAAGGTGTTTTACTTATGTGAAAATGATCTCTGGGAGCATGTAAAACTATGTTTAGATGTGAGATGTAAAATAAATATCAGGGAGTAAGCCTCAACAAATAGATTCCTGCTACTAATTTTTGGAACCAAATTCCAAATTGAATTACAAGATTTTTGCCCTCATTTTTGAACTTCGGTTTTTTTAATAAGTAGGAATTTTTATTGGTAAAAAATATACCCTCAACTAACCATCTTGACAATGCATGATGGACACCTTACCGTGATTGAATCAGAAAATTCCAGTCACCCCCAGTAAAATAAGGTGCAGCAAATTGCACACATCAGCAATTATCACTTTTGCACCTGTAGAACAGCATGATCTACTATCCACATGGAAACACACAGTGGGTCTACATGCAGACACATACAGACAACAGTTTAGGGCTACAAGGAGTAAATCCCTACTTCCAAAATAAATGTTGAGTTCCTGAATGAATGTAGAATTATGCTTTCTTAGCTGAGTTTGTCAGCTTTTAAGTATTAGACTTTTACTTTTTGCTTACAAAGTAGGCAACCTGAGAGGATAGGACAAAAGCTGATTGTTCATTGTTTTGTCTTAAAATTCCAATTTTCATATGAGAAGCACATGTGAGAAGGCTTTGCAGAAAGTGATAACTGGAAGGTCAAACCTACAATTGGATACCAGTTTCTATTAGACTAGAGATTTGTATGTCTATATTTACAGAATTAATTACTAGCTTGCAAGATTGATTTGTTGTTAAATATAGTGGTCTTGGGCTGAGGATTTAGCTCAGTGGTGCCACCTGCATTGTCTTGATGAACATTAGAAAAGAAATCTTACTCTTTAAAAAGTCCAACCAGAGAATCAGACAGTGCACTAGAAAATGTTAATTATTTCCTCCGTGTTTTTTATATTTACATTTTAGCGACTTGAGGATTTCACATTTCTTCTTAGTGTTCTTTTCCTTTTTATCTTCAGACTCACACCTTCTAATTAACATAAATTAAAGTGATAAAGTTAAGATGTTTTTTTCTAAAGGACAAAAGCTCACCTGTGCCTTAGAAATCAGACAAGTAATCAGCACTTCTTACTCACAATACAGTAAAACACTTTTCTTGGTGATGATGTAACTCTGTTTTTAATATTTAACAAAGGCTGTGCCTGACTTCTGAATATGCTAAAGACGTTGCCAAGTATTAAAACATGTCATCCCATGGTCAAGATGAGAAAGAAAAACTCTGGAAAAAACTCTACTCTTGTCTGAAAATTTTGTCATGCTTTTTTTTTTATCATGATGCTGTTACATTTTCTTTGTATCATTTCTTTTAAATTTCAGGCACTTATGATTTCATCAGTCTGGGATAAAAATATATATTCACTTATGTCTGTTCCTAGAAGTCATTAACCCCCACCCTCTACTTACTCAAGCAGAAACTTTGTAACCTTTGAAAAATTTTCCCTAGATATTTCTGGAAGTCATTCGGTGAACTCAGACTTGAACCAGTGACACTTAAATTACAACATAGCAGTCTCTGGCCTGGCAAACAGTACAGCTATCTGGTATATTGCTGGGCTATCCTGTGCTTACGGATTTCATGGTGTTCAGTGGTATTACTGAAGTGATTATACTTTCTCCCCCTGTTCTACACCTCAGGGAAGCTGGAGTGGAGATGGTGTCTCATAACAGAGTTGCTAGACTCCTCTCTAAGGTCTATCAGGGTTAAGAGATTTTCAGTTTTTGCTTCACTCTCTCAAATAAGGAAAATAGTTGTTAATATTTATTATGACAATGCTAAGTGCTTTATTTTATTAAGTTCCTTTTAGTACCAAAACAACCCTGTGGGATGCAATTACTATCCTACCTGATAAATAGAAACTCACACAAAAGAGAGCACTTTGCCTATGTTATACAACCAGGAAGTATCCAGGCTGAGTAGAAAATGGATCCTTAATGCCTAGGCCCTTGGTATCACACACATCTTATTCTGGGGTACAGACATAATATATATTCACAACCTGACCTGAGCACTGTCCCCAGTCTCAGACACTGATGGAGTTTCGTTCATTGTGCCACACTTTTTCCTATATGGAAATGTTTTTTCACAGTCATCCTCCATTTCTTCTTCCCTATATCTGTTTCTGACCCAACCTGAATTATGAACACACCTAAGGGTTGCTTTGGTGGCCTCCTAGCAACCATGAAAACATGGGTTTACTAATGAACACCTGGGAAGAAGATTGTCTTCTGACTTCTTGTCTTGAAGGTTCTAATTTTCACTCTGCACCGGCTAGGATCCCTTGTAAGCAGTTAATAAACTCCAATATTCCTCTTTATAAAGTCTGAGTTTCAGGAGCAGAGATTACAATTTTGACTCATTGGAATTTGCTCTTTTGCAAAATTGAAAATTATATAAAATTACATTTTTTTCAGCTTTAATTGAGTTTATTGGTACATTTTAGGGATACAGTACAGTTACATTCATTGTTGGGATCTTGTACCTCTACATGACAGGTCTTGATTCTCATTTTTTCCCCTTACCTCTGCCCTCCCTTCACCCCCTCCTCCCCTCCCCATCTACAAGCACTTTATTTCCATCTTTTCATTATGAAATTACATTTTTAAATAGAAGGCAAACTTTACTGATTAAAAAAGGTTATTTGTACACTAGATGTCAGCGAGTACCATTTAAAAATATGCCTAACCTTACAAAAATCAAAGAACTGAAACCTTACTTTTTAATGTAACATTTTCCACTCCATTTAGGCCTATTAAGCACACTCTTTCTTCTGAGGTACTTTGTAGTCCTTAGCGGCCAGAGGGAAAGTTTCTACTTAAGTTCAGGGTCAAGTCTATCATTGATAATATAAAGTTAATTTCTATTAGTTATTCACTTTAATAGCTTGAAGTAAAGGAGAAACCCTTAACATCAAAGTATACAAATGTCAATTAACTTGCAAGCATTGCATAGGATTTCAAAGTGGGCAAGATTTGATTTCAGAAAAATGTTTTATATACTTTTACATTGCAAAAGCATAAATCTCAATAGATTTCTATCCTTTATTATTCTATATATGGATTCTAATAAGTGACTGGTATTACTATGGTTAATTAGGTTTATTTATTCTGGGCATTTCATATTTTTGGTCTTTTGGCTTACTGATGAATGCTGTATAGGTAGAAAAATTATAATCAGCAGAATCTTGAGCCAAGCAAAGGAAAATACTCTCTGCTGAAGAGGCAAATAAAAAAGTGCCCCTGCTCGTTATAAGGGGCCAAGCAAACTCTGCCTAAATATGAATGATACAGAAGGTAGGTGAGGAGGTTGTTAATTCTGGGATGGCCTTTTTACACACATGATAATTTAAGCAAAAATAAACAATCAGCATCATAAAAGCATGGATGCTTTCATACTATTGCACTGGAACCATTGAAGAAAACTTTAGGGTGTACCATCAAGAAATAGTGGAAGAACTCTTAAGGCTGGTAAAAAAAAAAGCATTCTGTGGAAAGGGCTGAGCCAATGTTAAAATGATAGCATTAAAACACACTGGATTAATATAAGGAATGACTAGTATCTGAAAAGAAGATTGAAGTAAGTGATACTATTTTTCTGCTGACTTAAAGTATTGGATTTAGGGTATTTTTATTTATGCAGTGGCCATTTAAAGAAGTTTTATTTTTAATTTTTCATGTGAATGCTATTGTGCACTTACTCTTTTATTAAACAATTTATACAGCAGGCTGAATCAGTGATCCATTTAACTTCTAGGAGCAGCTATTGATGTTAAATAAGATCTTTACTTTTTAAATTAATTATTTAATTTTATTGGTACAGTTAAGGTATACAGTGTAGTGACATTTGTTATTGGAAATTTGTACCTTTACATAATCCATTTTGGTTCTTATTTTTTCCCCATTCCCCTGCCCTCCTTTCAACCCCTCCACCCCTTCCTATCTACAAAGACTTTGTTTCCATTTTTTTCTTTTTCTCATGTTAATTCCATTCCCATCTTTCTTTTCCCCTACCCCTCCCATTTGCCCTTCTGCTTTGAACCTTTTCTTCCTATGTCAATTATCTATTATTCCTTCTAGTCTTTATTTATACTTTCAGTTTCTCACACTAGAGAAACTATTCAGTATTTGCACATACATTCTTTTTTAAGATCCTATTTAATGAATGCTTTGCACACCCTACACCTTCTTATTTGCAATGCCCCAGTACAGTTCTACTAGCATTAGCAAATTTCCATTCAAGCTGCCTCAATGACCAGTGGCTGCTTTTTGAAACATAGGAAATACAGATTAGCCATGTCACATATTTCCTAAGGCTGTATCATGAAAAACTGAAAGGCAATAATAAAATTTCTGGTGGCCTGTAAGACTGAAATTGGCTTCATTTGATTAACAAACCATGCAAAGGTCAGTATTCATTACAGCGTTTAAGAGTCACCTATGCAAACAGGTCTTGGAACAAAATAATGTAGAGGTTTGATGCACAGAGAAAGACCATTAAAATTATATTGATTAGCAGGTACCTATTTCATATAAATATCTGAAATATTTCCAAGAAAAAGAACATTAATCATTCTTTGTAAAATTCTTTTGTACAATATTTTCATATTTTTTGCATTTTCTTTCCAATAATCTGACTTGAGATGGTTTGGGAGGAAAACAAATCTTTAAGCCAACATGTTAAAGGTTTACTGATGTAGGTATTACTCCTTTAGGTGACTTTGAGAACACTTCCTATGTGTGGAGTGAAGATGATGGACGGGCACTATCCCCAAGTAGTCTGGCTGCACAGTAAGTCTCTGTTTATGAATTGGTAGCTGAATAAGCCATAAAACAGTTCATAAATGTATTTGTCAGGGTGGAAAAACTGTGGAGTAAGCTGAGAGTGCCACTGGCACACACCTGTAATCCTAGCATACTGGGAGGCTGAGTCAGGAGGATTGCAAGTTTGAGCCCAGCCTAGACAACTTAGCAGCTTAGCAAGACCCTGTCTCAAAATTTAAAATCCAAAAAGGGCTAAGTCCCTAGGTGCAATCTTTAGAATGGAAAAATAAAAAATAAATAGAAAAGTCAACTATCGACTAAGCAAAGGATAGAGCCAAAGCACTGTGAAGTTAAAACTTATTTTTTAAATTATTCAGTGATAGTTTTGGATACATAACACAGAAATGCATAACTAGAATATGTCATGATTTCACTGGTAACTTTAGGCCTGTAAGGAGAATGTAGTTAGAGGTCCAGTTTTCATCTCTTTTAAAATCTTTCACCATGAAAAATATATAAGTATCTGTCCTGGTTTAGGCTACTAGCAAAATGCTATAAACAAGGTAGCTTAGAAACAATAAAATAAGAGACACTTCATATAAACTACTGAAATTTATTTTTCACACTTCTGGAGGTTAGGAAATCCAAAATCCAGTTTCCAGCAGATTTGGTAGCAGATGAGGCCCACTAGGGTACATCGATGCTTCCTCAGTGTGTCCTTATGAGGCAGAAGTGGCAAGCCAGCTCTCTGTTCCACTATATTCCTATTTCTGAGAGTTCTGCCCTCATAACTTAATCACCTCCCAAAGGCTCCACTCTCCTCACCTTGGATTGAGCATTTTCTTCTCTCATTGAGTTTATTGGTACATTTTAGGTATACAGTACAGTTACATTCATCGTTGGGATCTTGTACCTTTACATGACAGGTGCATTTCAATATATGAATTGGATGGCTAAAGACAGACATGCCAAGCATGGCAGCTTCCAATGTTTCTTCTTATTTTTTTTTTTTTTTTAGTTTTTAAAGAATCAAAATGTTTTTATGCTCAATCAAAATAAGACAAAATTTATTTGCTTTTATTAGTATTTAGGTAGGCCAAATTATTTATAGATCAGTAGACTTTCATAAAAAGGACAACCCAAGGATAGGCAATGGAACTAACAGCAGTAACCATGATATCTAGAAGCCATCAATGGAAGCAGATCCATAATAGTTTTGGTAGAAATACAAGCAGTGGAGGTAGTAGCTGATTGAGGAAATTCCCATAGTTCAAGGCAAATTTACAGACTAGATGGAATGTCAGGTAAATGTTGCGTTAGCCTGATAACATTTTCCAAAATATGTTTTTGTGGTAATGGAAATTTGGATAAATAGAAACAGAAGAGAAAGAGATTAGGGAAAGGTTGAACGGTGTCCTATGTTACAGTTAGGAGGAGGAAGTTCTGCTGTACTGTTATACAGTAGGGTGATCACAGCTAATAATTATATACTGTGTATTTCGAAAACTAGAAGGAAAGATTTTGTATCCCTTCACCAGAAAGAAATGATAAATGTTTGAGAATGTAGGTATGCCCCCCAACCACCACCATGATGACTGACCCAGGTGCTCTTTCCAGAGCAACTGAGTCCTTGGACAATTTCCCTCTACTTAGGCTGCCAGCTTTCCAATTGTTGGGTGTTTTCAGCACACTCCTTATATAACTATCAAAAATAATAAGAATTTTTAAATCTCTTTGTAGTGAGACAAGTGGAGGCTCAGTGCTGATGCCAGGTATCTTTATCAGGGCCTGGAGGCATCCATAGCATTGACAAGGCCAGAGTCTCAGTCTTGCAAATCATGCAGCAAATGCAGTTAGGAGTTGACAGCCAGCTGACAGTTTATTAGGAGGAATTCAATACCTTAAAGATGGCTTTTGTTGTGATTGATGAAATTAAAGGATTTCTTATCTTCACACTTCCCTTCCATTCCCACTTTAAAATAGTCACAGAGTAGCAATAGTGGCACAAGATAAAAGGGGTTTTGAGAGGTTTTTGTCTAGAATTTTTGGAAGACAGTTGCTCAAAGCTACTTTTCCCTTCACAGCTCTTCTCCTTCATTATTTTTGTGCTAAAGTCCTTATTTTTATTGTGCATCTGTGTGTGTGTGTGTGTGTACACATAAGTGTGCACATCCATAGCTTTTCTTTCATAGTAAGCACTCTTGGGAAGTTGGCATGATTTTATATAAAGAACATATAAATTGAATAGTTTGAAGAACTTGCTGGGTGTATATAACAAAACGTGTACACATGAACTCTTACTTTTAAACTATATTAAATTCATTCTCAAATATCTTGACAATCAAGTATTCCTTTTAAAAGCAAAAGAGGGGCTTAGATGATGCTATTTCAAGGTCACTTCAAGTCCAACTGTTCTCTGTTCTAAGCTTGATAATGCACCGCTGGAAGCTGTTGCTCCAGTCCACGTGAAAGGTTAGGCCAATGTTTTGCTTCTGAGCCCTGCACCCTGCTTGAGCTGGCTCTGTACTTTAATAACTATGACAGAGAGGAAAAGGAGCACAAGGATAGGAAAGGCAATATTGAAAAGAGTTAAAGAGTTGGAAAGAGAGGAGAGAGAGAGAGAGAGAGAAGGAGGGAGGGAGAGAGTGAGTGTGAGTCCTCTTCCCTAAGGAAGGAAGGGCAACTGTCACACACACACACATACACACACACACACACACACACACACACACACACACACACACACACACACACACCATCTAGAGATGCCCCATTAACCACATCTCAGATAAATGTCCACTATTTCTGTAGCTTCCTAGATCTCTTTTACTTATACATTTACCATTCATTGCTATCAACTCAAGTGTGCAAATCATAAATGCCTGTCAGGGTGAGGGAAGAGTGGGATACAAAATTAAATGGATTAAAATCCCTTCAAGTTATTCACAGGAGACATATGTTGCTTTTAAAACTTATACTTACTACTATAGTCAAAATAAACGGATTAGTGCTTCCAAAAGAAAATGATTTAGTAAATTTACAATTGTTGCCATAGTTCCTTTTATTTCTGCTTTGATATTTTGAATTCTAAAATCCCATCTTCTACTTTACCTTAGGATCTTCTTTATGAGACTGCTTCCCATTTCGGTCAAAATATTTAAAGCTATTGTGCCAAAACATAGGCTCAGGGGTTTGTCTTAGGACAGTTTTGGTGATTTTTTGTCTTCGGCTGTGAGAACATTGTTTACCGTGACATTGATTTGACCTGACCACTGATGTCATGGGTGGTGGGACGGTCCATGAAACTTGACTATATGTAGACATGACTTCATATTGTATGGTTAAACTATCATATTCCTGGTTTTTAATAGTTATGATGTGATTTAGAAATTTCCCAGATAGATTTTTTTGTTATTTAGACCAGAAAACTTGTTCTGAGAATATATTCTCTTGTCTTTTATATGTAAATTGATAAGTGTCATTGATTACCTACAAGGAGGCGTTGATGAATAATGAGACTGTCAGAGAGCTTAAAGGTCTAAGGCAAACAAAAATATTGTTGTCAACAGTCTCTATTCAATGAGAACAAAAGTAAAGGGCTTTGGGAATTGGTTCTTCTGAAAAAAGTTGTATTGAAACAAGAGTCAGCCACATAAGTACTACACTCTGATCTTATTGACATATTAAGGACTTTTTCTGTCACTGAAGTTTGCTTTTTTAAGATCCAGTATCATTAATTCTCACCTAAAAACCCTGAGGCTTCTTTAGTATTAAGTCAAGCATTTTCCTACATTTACTAGCCATGTTACATCTCTCCTACTAGTACGCTAATAAAATCTGAGTTAAGCATCTGACAGGACTAGTTAATTTGCCAATTATATATTTTGATTCAAACCAGATGGTTTTCAAATCAAACATTGACCTTTGTCTGTATCTTTATTGTACACAGCATTCAACTGTCGATGCTAAGGGAAGACGTTACAAAACAGAGATGCAGCCTCACAACTGAAGTGGCAGGGCACACAACACCACATTACACACACACACACACACACACACACACACACTCAGGTAACATATGCCTCAGAAACCTTAGGTTATGTCCTCACATGGCAGCCAATTTGATGTGATTAATTTGAGAACAAATATATTCAATATAAATAAAATGCTTGTGGAGAAAGCAAGTGCTCAGAGAATCGAGAATAGTTTCTACCTTGTATTCAGGCTTGTTGAAGGAAAAATGTATAGCTTTGCAGCATTTCGATACCCTAGTCAACCAACCCCAAACAACCTTTGACTAACATGAACTCAACAAAATAACTTTGTTTTCTTTTTAGATGACTAAACATATATATTCTTTTTCTAATTCTAAAGGCTCCTAATCCTGGAAAACTTTGAAGATGCTATCTTAAATATATCATCCAATAGTCCTTATTTTCCTTACTTGGCATGTGTGAGATATGTGACTAACAATTTGGCCAGGGGATCACCAGGTAATACTCTTATTAATAGTACAACTTTGCTTATGGTTTCTCTTTCCATTCTAACATATTTTCTTCTAAGATGCTATCAGAGAAAAAATTTTTAGAACATATTTTTCATATGAGTCAGTTTCACTTTGATGATTTGATATATGTAGAAACTATTTACTCATATAATATTCTGTCCCTGCTACTTGTGCCAGCTTCAATATAATGGTCATATACGGGATCATGTAATAATGGCTCCTTGGACAAACTTTGCAAATATCCAGAGACATCAGGGGCTTGTATAACCCTTGTAGACATTTCCTTTGCCCTTAATAGTCTTAATTGTTACAGTAATAAGGAAGACTGCCAATACAGAGTTCCAAAAGGAGATGTAAGTTATATAAACAAAAGCATTTTTGTGACAGACTATTTTTTATTTATTACCCTCACATTTTATTTTCAATTCTTCCCACATGAGCAACTATGAAGCTTATAATTAAGTCAATTAAAAATTTTTTGAGAAAATGTCTATTTTCTCACAGACATACTTTCTTTTTTTAACACAGAAGTATTTTTGAGACTTTATGACAAGCAAATAGAACAACATAAAATATAAACCATATCTTTGTTTGCCATGAATGAATGAATTAAGGTTGGAAGGGGATATTTACATCAGAGTGATTATACAATCTACCCCCCAAAATACTTTATTAATAGATCCAAAAGTTAGAAATGGAAGCACATGTAGTTCTAAAAGAGCAAAAACTGTGTAACACCTTTGCTAGAGATATTTTTATCTCTAAGTAGAATGTGTATGAATATTATTAAAATAATGAACTCTATAGTTCACATGGTTCAAGGAAAGGTTAAATTTTTCCTCATGTTCTATTTATATTGAAGTTGGCTTTTATGTTAAAAAAAAACTTTAGGAATAACTCAGGGTAAATGTGTCTTTCAAATGTACTTCTCAAATGACCTTGCAATTCACATAAAGTAACTCTTCTTCCCTCTATAGAAAATCTAAGACTTCTGCAGTCTACGATTCGATTTAAAAAATCTTTTCTTCGAAATGGTTCCTATGAAGATTACTTTCCTTCAATTCCTGAAGTCCTAAAATCAAAAGTAAGCCACGAAAGAAATAAACATCAATGCTTCCTAGAAAACTTTGGCAAGATAATTTTAAATTTTATTTCTGACCTCTGTTTATAGTGATACTATTTTGACTGTAGATTTATGCTGGAAAAAAGATCACATGTAAACACACATGTTATATAATGTGTTTTTGTAATCAGTAGAGAGCTCTACATAAAATGAACCAGAAGAGCCTAATTACAGTACATGAATATAAAAAATGGCTAATAGTACAGTTATCCTGATAAAGTTGCATTTTTATTTTTTGTACCGGGGATCCAACTCAGGTCCTTGCGTTTGCGAGGCAGGTCACCGAACCACTGAGCTAAATCCCCGGCCCTTAAAGTTGCATAATTTGAAAAAGGATTTATAATATGATTTCTAATTTGAGATGACTTTAGTATTTAAACCAATAAAATTTCAAAAGTTATGTTTTGACTTTACCATGTTAAAAAATCTAAAAATTTTGTTTTTACTATTACCAGAAATAGAAACTATTGAGTTACATCAAAACCCATTGAAAATGAGAGGAAAATGACTAAAAAACGTTTAGGTTCTTAAGTTTGAATCAATTTGTGCTTATTTGTCTATTATTCTTTGCTTAGCTCATGAATATATGGGTTATCATGAAATTCTCTTAATTTCTTAAATAACCCTATCAGGTTTTGAAAACAGCTTTCCTAATAAGAACAGCAGTTTAATTGGATTTATGTAACCAGGGATAAAGTAAAATTAGAAATGGTTTATTCAGGACAAGCAATATGATTTGCTGTAGAGTCAACGTGCTATAATTAAGCAGGCATGCAAAACATGATGTCCACGTATATTACAAATAACTATGCTAGCTAGATTACCTACCTTTTAGCCCTAGTTGGCTCCATGAATCAAAATTTCTAATATACCTGATTTAGCATTATCTTAATTTGTGCAAATAAGAAAGAAGTTATGTATTTATCTAGCAAATTCCTGCTCATCTTACATGGAAAAATTTAAATGTTACTCTTTCTACAGCACTGTAGTATGACCTTTTCTTTTGTTTTCAAGCCAGGATATTGACTTTGGCATCTGTGCTCCTGTAATATTTATCCATTTATTCTTTCCATCCATTATCTGTGTGTTCATAATTCTAATGTTTTTATTTATAAGACATAATCTTTAACCTCAAAGTGCTTATAATCAACCCAGTGGAGGAACTGGAAAAAGCAGATCAGCAAGTATAGCACAGTGAGGTAACAGGTGTGATATGTGGATTATAGGGACCTATGTGTAGAGATGGAATATTGAACTCAGGTTGTAGGCGATGGGGAAGAAAGGAAATTTTGTAGAGGAGATGTGTACTCTGAGTCATGAAGGCTGTGTAGGCTTAGGCCAGGTTGTGTATTCCAGACAGAGACATGTGTTTATTCAGAGATCTGCAACTGAACGACAGAAATAGGTCACCCAGAGTTAGGAATCTACTTGGAGTAGGAGGTGCTTATCGAGAGGGCAAGAGAGAGGGCTGTGCATGAAGAATGAGAAACTGGAGAGATGCACAATGAGGTGATTCTTAAGTGAAATAAATAGGACACATATGTGTAAATACCAAATAGTTTCTCTAATGTGAGACTGAAATAAGGACTAAATGAGGACTAAAAGGTATAATAGATAATGTGAAATAGGAAGAAAAGTGCAAAGGGGAAGGGGAACTGGAAGGGGTAGGGAAAAGAAAGATGGGAATGGAATTAATATGAGAAAAAGAAAAAATGGAAGCAAAGTCTTTGTAGATAGGGGTGGAGGGGTTGAAGGGAGGACAGGGGAATGGGGAAAAAATAAGAACTAAAATGGATTACGTAAAGGTGCAAATTTCCAATGACAAATGTCATTGTACTGTATATCTTAAAATTAATTTTAAGAAGAAAGAAAGTAAAAGAAAGAAAGAAAGAAAGAAAGAAAGAAAAAAGAAAGAAAGAAAGAAAGAAAGAAAGAAACAGTGCTGTGAAAAGAAGCTAAGCCCAC
The DNA here is from genome assembly GCF_012274545.1 of Fukomys damarensis. Taxonomy (NCBI): domain Eukaryota; kingdom Metazoa; phylum Chordata; class Mammalia; order Rodentia; family Bathyergidae; genus Fukomys; species Fukomys damarensis. The sequence goes on along the minus strand of NW_022900928.1, from coordinate 114,914,582 downwards.
ACTCCAAAGACCTCTTTCTACTCAGTCAAGAAGTTAGAATTTAAGCCTGGCATAGGGTGCATGCCTATAATCTTAGCACACAAGAGGCTGAAGCAGGATTGCTGCAAGTTTAAGGCCATATAGCAAGACCCTGCCTCAAAAAATTAATAAATAAAAAGGAGAAGGTGAAGTGGAAGAGGAAGAGTTAGAATTTGAACCTTGAAAGCTGTGAATTTGAAGGGGATAAAATCTTGATTTTAGAAAGATTTTTCTGGAAGAATAGTGAAGACAACAGTGGAAGAAAGTGAAGTAGGTTATTTTTGCAATGGTCTAAGTAAAAAGAGAAGGCCTACCCAGTATGAGTGGTAAAAAATAAAAGGAAGGGACAATTTCAAGAGTAATTTAGGAAATTAAATTGACATGACATGGCAGCTGGTGCGATATAAAGCATAAAAATAGTGAATCTCTAATGATTGAGATTTCTGGCCTTCGGATCATTACTTGATATTATGGTTTGTTGAAATCATGCCTTCTCCATCTATGATGCCCAAAAAACTAGCACATAGTAGGAGTTTAACACTTGCTTCATGGATATTTTAACAAATGATGGTGTTAAAATAGAGCACATATGATGTAATTGTGTTTCCTGGGCAATTACTCATCACAGTTCTTTAGTTGGTAACTAACCAGGCTGCACACAGTACACATCAGGGAAATGGGACCAATACAGTTTCTGCCATTTAAACTAATGGATTGGGAATGGACTAGGGGTAATTTCCGGCACCACCTACAATTTAAATGTAATGCTTCTCTTGAGAATTACATTAAGAAAAATAGTTCTGCCTAGGAGCCATGAAAATGGAAATAAACTACATTTTTTGGTCCCTTAGGTAGAAAATGCTTTTCCACTTATAACAAGCATGGCATCTTTTAAAAATGACAGAACCTATTCAGTTCTAGACCATACTCCACGAGAAATGCTTTTAGCTGTCTCTTTACATTGTCATCTCCTGGCATACAGTACAATGTATGAAAAAATAGTACACATGATGGCATGTAGACAAACTCCAACAGTTTTATGACTAAGTTGCTCTTATTTCCCTGCTTTGCCTACCTGTGTGATGAGTATTCTTTCTGTGATAGTCAGTTGGGCAGACTCAATCCAAAACTTTATTCATAACATTCCTAAGGTGGCAGTGTGAATCTTCCAAAATGCCAAGTGCCTGTCATTCATTGGTGATCTTTCCTTGCTCCTCAGCCTTTTGATCTATCCTGAATACTGTGTTCCTTGTGAGCAACTCCTCCTTTCTCTGTTTTATCCATCTTTCTCTCCAGCTCTTTGGCAGGAAGCAGAAGTTCCTGATGGGGGAACAATGCCTAAGATACTTGCTCTCCACCAGGTGTGGTGCTGGATGTCTATAATTCCAGCACTCGGATGCTGAGGTAGGAAGATGGCATGTTGAAGTTCAGCCTGGAGAATTTAGTGATTTAGCAAGATCTTGTCTTAGAATTAAAAATTAAAAAGGGGTTATGGATGTAGCTTGTATCTCATTGTAAAGCCCTGGGCTCAATCCCCCCTACCAAAAGAAATAAAATGTTGTTCCCTATAGCAGAAAAAGATGCTATTTTTATTGTAACACCTTTATATTTTTTAATAGATCCTTTCCCCCTCCACTTACCTACCAAAAGAATATACCTGCTTTATCATATTAAGTCTATGATATTGTGAGGTCTTCATTAAAACTCTGATTCAGATGGCATTGGGAACCAGTAGGAACTGGGAAATTCCATTATATTTAGAAAGGGAGTTCTGGATCATCACCCATTTATAAGATGAAACCTTCTTGTGATAAAGGAGACAGGGTCTGTACACAAGGCTTTGAAAAATCTAGTCTGAAGTTGACACATACTTTTAATTCATGTTGATTATTTACATTGATTTTATATTGCTTGTGAATGATCCAGGTAGCTTCTAAAAACATAATGCATGTGTTGCTCTTAGAATAAAGTAGTTAATGATGACAAATACTCAGTGACGCCAATGCTGCTCAGTGCATTCCAGGTCACTGACGCTGACTTATATTCTTATTTGAGAGAACCAACTCAACTTCGGAAGAGTGGCTAAATTTCCAATTTCTCCTTCAGTGAATTTTATCTCATCAATCTAGGCCTATACTATATGGACTTTTACTGATTTCCCATACATGGATGTCTAACTTGTAACTAAAAAGCATATTTCAGTTTCTATTGGGTAAAAGTCATTGAAATTTACTATACTCTCAAAGTAGAACAAATATATCAACAATATTTATCCTTTTTATTTAAGAAAATGCCAAAAGAACAGACAATGAAGGATGGTGTATAGGGTTTTGGCTCCTTTCGTTAAAGATTTAATTATATCTGGTATTTAGAAAATAAAGCAAAAGAATAGTGTGTCAAATATGCAGTTACAATTAGCAAAATAATTTGGTCTATTCCAGAATGGAATTTTTTTTTTTTGTACCTGGGATTGAACTCGGGTCCTTGCGCTTGTGAGGCAGGCCACCGAACTGCTGAGTTAAATCCCCTGCCCCAGAATGGAAAATTTCTTGTAGCTATAAAACCAGTATGTAGAATTTTCATGCATATGAAGTCACTTTACATAGTTTCCAGCCATAAATCCATTATAATATTAATTACAATAGAAAATAGAATAACAACATTTCTGTCTAAAATGATCAGTGATTAATTTTTATGGCCTTTATATAGTTTCTATAAACCTCTTATTAAAGACACATCATTGTGCCTTTCTCATTTGATATATGGGAAGAAATATCCCTATGCTCATTTGTATACCTTGAAATACTTCATTTCTGTAAAATGTAACTTATGATTGGAAACTAAGTTACAGTGAATGACAGTGCATCTGTTTCTTTAGATGTTGCTGCAATTTATTTGCTTTCTTAAAAAAGAATCATGTAGGGTTACTTATAAGCGTAATGGAGTTGGCTTTCCCAGAGGCAAATTCTTGTTTTCCTCAGAATATATCACCTGGGAATATATCCTCAGAATACATGGGGCATAGTGAACCATAGAGAAAAATACAGTTGATAGCTTAGAAAATCATTTGATTTCATTTTTCCTCTGGGTTTGAGGATTTTTAAGTCCCTTTAAGCACTTTTATTAAAAAGAAGCACTCAGTTTCCTTCAATACATGAGAAAGCTGAAGAGTACATCCATCCATACAGGGCTGCAACTGGGAAAAAAAAACATGTGTGCTTCCATTCATACCTTAAAAATTTTCACATGAGAATGCATGTGACCCTCAGGCTGCAATTTAAGACTTATTAAATTTGTTGTTATTTTTTAATTGTGATATAATACCATAGCAAAATATTTACATCATAACCAGTTGAACCCTAGAATTTAATTGGGTTTCTTATATTCACATTATTGCATAATCAACTAGCAGAATACATTTCATTTTGTAAGATTAAAACTCCATACTACTGAAGAGCTCCTCATTTCTTCCTCCTCACAGCCAGCGGGAGCCCATGGCCTCCTTTTTACTTTTGTATCTATGAATTGCACTGAATTATACAATATTTGTTCCACTTATAGTATCCTCAACTTTTATTCATGTTGCATTGGGAGAATTTCCTGCTTAAGGCTTAAAATAAAATGTCATTTTGTTTATCCCTTCATTTGTTGATGGATGCTCGACTATTACCGATCACAGTACTAAAAAATCAGTGTCAGAGTATCTCAAGACCCCGTTTTCAGTCCCCTGTGGAGTGTTCCCAATGGCTCATGTAGTAAATCTATTTCTAATTTTGTGAGGAGATGCCATACTGTTTTCTCGAGTAGCTGTTCTACTATACATTGCAGCAGTAGTGCACAAGTATAACTTCTCCATATCCTGATAAACATTTGTTACCTTCTGACGTTTTGATCATAGCCATCCTGATGGGCATGAGGAAGAAAGACCTTTTTAAAGTTTCAAAGCAAACCTGCTTTTTTTCTGCCCTTACTCATGATTTAAAATCTAAATTAAAAAATAAAATTCGTTGAAGTGTCTGTGATTTAAATTGGATAACACCGAAGTACCTTGCCGTTTCAGTTTTCTTCTTTTTTAAAAGACTGCATCTTCTAAGCCTGAGAGTTTGTAGTTGACAGAGTCAGAACAGGTCCACATATATTAGAGTTTTTAAGAGGAAAATAAATTCAAATTTACAAAAAAGGCTTTGTTATAATAAAAGTAATGCCAAATGCCAACTATCTAAATATGTATGCAGTATTTCAGTGAATCAATTTGTTTGCTTTTTCTCGACTGCTATGTAAAATAATTTAATTAATCTATTCCTACTTTTTTGGAAAGCTGTCTCAACTTCGAAACTTGACGGAGCTCCTTTGTGAATCAGAAACTTTCAACTCAATAGAGAAAGCCTGTTGGCTCTCTAATACGAGCTTTGGGAGTCTGTGTGAAGACAGTGTGTTTCATCTGCAACTTCTCAAAGCAGCAGAGCTGGGCACCGATATCACAACCAGCTTCCTGTACCATGACAATATTATATCGGAAAAACTGAGAGATTTGCTGACTGGGGACATAAACAAAATTAATTTGAATATGGATCGGTAAATTTTCCATTGTGTTCTTCCTTAGTGAAATATCTTCTCAAAATGCTGTTACACTTCGTTAAATTTCTTCTGTTTTGTTCCAGGTTCCTGGAACAGGCGTTGCAAATGAATTACTTGGAAAATATCACACAGTTAATATTCACAATTGAGGGCTTGCTGCATGTCAATAGCAGCGCAGACACTTCTGAGCAGCCAGGTGGTTCCCCATTTGTATTTTAAATGCTATCATATTAGATCCCCTGTGACTCTCATGCTGCAGTTTAAGACAAGCTTTCCTGAAGAACCCAACCAACCCCATTTTTCTGTCTGTTCTTTCACATGAGAACTCAGGAGCTTTCAAGTATGGTTACTTGTCTAAAGCAAACACACAGCAATCAAGCAGAGACTGACACAGCAAAATTTGATTTCACAGCAAAAAGAGCTCCAAAGTTTACCTAGCTACACTGTTCACCTTTTGTTTCTCTTCTATATTAAACCGTGTTACACAGTTGGCTGCATGAGCAAGGACAACATTTCTTTGCTGCTGTGAGAATAATCTGATTAAAAAATAAAAAGATGCACTGCTCTCTGCAGAAATTTCAATTCAGAAATTTCTATTAGTATTCTGAGCATGGTACATTGTGCAATACATTTCTTCTTTGCATAGAGCCCCAGTACTGAAAAGAAAAGGATTTCAAATTTTGGACAACTGGCAGACACCAAATTGCAAGGATACAAGGTCCAGGGATAAAGAAGGCAATTTGCATGAGCATTTCTTAATAAAAGAAATTGAGGGCCAGGGATGTAGCTCACCTATCTTACAAGCACAAGGATCTGAATTCGATTCCCGATACCAAAACAAAGACACAAAAAAGAAATTGAAAGGCATTTGCAGAGTAGAGATTACAATCTGCTAAAATAAAAACAGAATATTGTTTACTGTACCTTAGCTGACCCAGATATGAAATAATTATAATGACTGTCCTAAAAGAGTTTGGAGTTAAATATATTCTGTTTAAAATGGGAGCCAGGTGTGGTGGCATATGCCTGTAATCCCAGCATTCAGGAAGCTGAGGCAGGAGGATGATGTGTTCCATAGCAACTAGAACTATTTAGTGAGATCCTGTCTCAAAAAAAAAACAAAAAACAAAAAAACAAAAAAACAAAAAAAAAACCCAACAAATTAAAATTCATTTAAAAATGAGACAATTATTGTGAATGTTTTATAAACTATAATGTATATGGCAAAGTCAAGGAAAAATGCTCTGGACCATTCTGTTCCAAATTTATCAAACCTTATCCCAAATGGATAATATCATATGATCCCAAATTAAAAAGTGTCTTGAATTGTGTGATGTTTTAAATCAAACGGACATATTTATTTAGTGCACTGTGTGTCAAAATCTATGAGGAGTCTATTTTTTCCTTGAATCAACCTTGAGTGCTCGACACCTTAGGAAAATTTACAAAGCAGAGCAATCTGTTACCTTGACTTAATGATTATCATAATAAGAGCAAGTCTAAAAATCAGATAGAAATAGATCTTAAAGATGAAGAGTTTGCCAAAACTTAGAGACATCTGTCTGACAAGGTGTATGTACTGCATGTATTTTAGATAGATAACTAAACAAATAACATTATATATGACGTGCATTTTGTGTGCATGTTGTCTTGCAGATCAGTTAATAGAAATGTTTAAAAATGTTGATGAACTGAAAGAAGAACTGAGAAGAACAACAGGAATGTCCAACACGAGTATCAACAAGTTGCTAGCTGTCCCTATCCCAGATAACAGAGCGGAGGTGGGTGCTGCGATTTGTGCTTACACAGTTTTTAGAAGTTAAATCTAGCTTAGCATTTGTTAAGTAGTTGTCAGTAAAACACAGAGAACTTGCATGCACATCTGGTAAGTTCTGCATGCAAATGGCAAAATTAGAGGTCCATCTAATTTTTAAAATTCATTTTGTATTTCATACATAATAAATGGACATAGTTATGGGGTTCAGTGTGATAATTCAATACATGTGTACAATGTATAACAATCAAATCAAGGTAATAAACCTTTCCATCTCCTTACAAATTTCATCATTTATTTGTGTTTGGAACCTTTGAACTCCTCTCTTCTCATTCTTTATATATTATATAATAAATTGTTATAAACTGTAATTACCTTATTGTGTGTAGAAGACTAGAGCTCATTCCTTCTAACTGTATTTTGCTATCAGTCATCCAATCTCTCTCTGTCTCTCACTTTCCCCACCTCTTCTAGCAAGAGACTTAAAGTAGAAGAGAAATTCTGAAATAAAAATATTATACTATATTTTTCCCATGTTTCTAATTTATTCTTCCCCTTGCCACCTTTGATCTCTCCTTTTCTTTACCCCAGTGTCATTCTTGAACAATTGATGCCCTTTATAATTATATTCACTATCACATACACAAGATCTGAGTTAAATTTACACTTACTATAATGATACATAAGTCAAACTATGGAAAATATCTTATTTATTATGACTAAAATTAAAATAGATATTCGTTTTTACTTTTTAAAAGTCTGAAGGCTTAGATATGGTCAAGGGAACTATGGGTAAATTTGTGGTTGTAGTAAACATTTTGGGGTGTGAAAATGAGTAATGTCATTTCCTTATATGCTGATAATAGGGTTTTCCACTCCTAATGTTTTATCTTTTATCCTTTTCTTGAGTCCATTGTCTGGAAATGTCATAGAAATTTTCCAAAAGAACTGCGGAACTCAAGGCCCTATCCATTCAAAACTTACATGTGACAGAACATGTCATCTTTATTCTCCAACATTAGATAAAGTTTATAAAAAGCCTGGAAGGCTTTCTTGGGAAGATCTTTGTTTATTCATGCCATTCTAATTGGTTCCTTCATATAAAAATTAAAATCCCTTTGCTTTCACTTTTCTTTCTCTTGGGCTAGCAAATAAAATCCGTTCACCTTTTCTTTTTTTTTTTTTTTATTGAGTTTATTGGTACATTTAGGGATACAGTACAGTTACATAGTGTAATAAATATATCGTTCGCCTTTTTTTTTTTTTTTTTTTTTATTGAGTTTATTGGTACATTTAGGGATACAGTACAGTTACATTCATTGTTGGGATCATGTACCTTTACATGGCAAGTCTTGATTCTCATTTTTTCCCCTTACCTCTGCCCTCCCTTCACACCCTCCTCCCCTCCCCATCTACAAACACTTTATTTTCATCTTTTCATTCTCTCACATTTTTTTCTTTTCCCTTTTTGTTCTTCCCCTACGTATCACACCTTCCCTACACCTTTAGCTCCTTTCCTCCCATTTCTAAATGTCAGTAATCTTATTAGAATCTTATGCATTGTTGCAGAATATTCACACCAGGGAAACTATTTGGTATTTACACATGTGGGACTTATTTATTTCACTTAGGAGTATATCTTCAATATGTATCCATTTTCCTATGAATGAATCTATTCTCTCGCTCTTTATGGCTGAGTAATATTCCATTTTATAGAAAAACCACAACTTCTTTATCCAGTTTCCAACGGATGGGCAAATAGGTTGTTTCCAAGATTTAGCTATTACAAACTGTGCCGCTATAAACATGGGTGCACATACTTCTCTGTGATATGATTCTTTTAGTTCTCTTGGAAAGATACCCAACAGAGGGATGGCTGGGTCAAATGGAACCTCCAGTCCAAGCTCTTTGAGGTATCTCCATATTGATTTCCATAGTGGTTGCACTAGTCTGCACTCCCACCAACAATGGAGGAGGGTTCCTTTCTCCCCACAACCCCGCCAACATTTGTTATTGTGTGATTTCTTGATAGCAGCCATTCTTTGTGGGGTGAGGTGGAATCTCAGTGTTGTTTTCATCTGCATCTCTCGAATGACCAGTGATGTGGAACATTTTTTCATATATTTTCTTGCTGCTTTCACTTCTTTGTATGAGAAATGTCTGTTCATTTCGGATGCCCATTTTTGGATCGGGTCTTTATATTTGGGGGGACTGATTGTTTTGAGTTCTTTATATATCCTTGATAATAGTCCTTTGTCTGAGGTACAGCTGGTAAAAATTTTTTCCCACATTGTAGATTGTCTCTTAGTTCTGCTAATGGTTTCTTTTGAAGTACAGAAGCTTTTTAGTAAGATGAGATCCCAGTTGTTGATTCTTTCTGCTAGTTCCCGTGCTACTGAGGATTTGTTCATAAAGTCTTTTCCTATACCAATGTCTTCCAGAGTTCTGCCTAACTTACTTTCCAGCAAGTTTAATGTTTCTGTTTTAATATTTAGATCTTTAATCCATTTGGATTTTAATTTAGTGCATGGCGAAAGATAAGGGTCTAATTTTAATCTGTGGCAGGTTGATATCCAGTTTTTCCAACACCATTTATTAAAGAGGCTATCTTTCCTCCACTGAGGATGGTGAGCTCCTTTGTCAAAGATGAGGTAGCTGAGTACATCTGCATTTGTTTTTGTGTCTTCCAGTCTGTTCCATTGATCCTCAGGCCTATTTCTTTGCCAGTACCATGCTGTTTTTATCACAGTGGCTTTGTAGTATAGTTTCAAATTGGGAATTGTTACACCTGGTGCCATGTGACTGTTGCCTATAATGGCTTTTGCTATTCTAGGTCTCTTGTGGTTCCAAATGAATTTTTGGATTCTTTTTTCTAGTTCTGTGAAATATAGTGTTGGAATTTCAATTGGCATTGCATTGAATGTATATAACAGTTTTGGTAGTATGGCCATTTTCACTATGTTGATTCTTCCTACCCAGGAGCAGGGGATATCTTTCCATTTTTTTATATCCTCTTCGATTTCTTTGATCTTGCCTCTTATTCATTTGGTCCTAAGATCTAAGTTTGGCAATCACGTTCTTAAAGAGCACATTCGTTTCAGTAAGAAAGAAAAAGACAATGTATATACTTATTTCTTTTAAAAGGGAAAGAGAAAGCTAATACAGTCTAGAATTTCATAAGCTTTTCTCATCATTTCTACCCGATGGTGAAGGATGGGCATCTTTCCATGGTCATACATGCCTTTCCTTGCACACTTCAGAGGTACTTGTATTGCTGTCTAGAATGGGAGACTGATATTATTGTGTGATTCTGGGCTTTTTAAAACTTTGTTTGCATTTCTAGACCCACAGAGTATATTGAACAAGATTATAACTTTGAATGATTAGCAAGAGGCAATGCAATTTGAATTAAACAAAAGAAAAAACTGAAAGGCAGTATGAATCTTAAGGTAGTCATTTTCCCAAGCTTACTCTTGGTATCATCATTCACCTTGTTGTTCAAGCAAGAAATCTAGGATTCATCCTGGGTCTCTCTGTTTCTTTTCTCCCCATTTTATTTTTCAAGTGAACTGTTTGTCCTCTAGTTTTAATAGTAACTAGTGCTTTAAAGTTCCTCGATTCTTAATGTTGTATTTGAAAATTGAGATGACAAAAACCCTCTCAAAGTAGACAGATAGTAATCAAATGATTCACAGCAAACATATTTTTCTCTTTCCAATTTGCAGATTATTTCTCGAGTGTTCTGGCTGCATTCTTGTGATGCTAACAGCACCAACCCCAAACTGGAGGATGCAATGATGGAATTCTGCAGCCTGCCTTTCACAGAGCAGTCTTCTCAGTCATACCACATTGCACTCACTCTTCTGCACTACTTGGACATTTACAACTTCGCGTACAAGGTAAGTTGCTGTTGGAGGGATGTACTTGTTGTATTCATGGTTCACTATGAAAGTATTTAATTACACACACATGCTTCTCGTACAGTGAGGGATAAGATCCATTTATATAGCTTTTGGAATTATGGCCTTATTTTGGAACCAAATGGGACCTCTATTAGAGATCACATATTGGAAATGTGCACATTTTGTAGATAAAAATTATACTACTGTCTTATTAACTCTCAGCATTTATATCCAAGACCAGAAATTAAAATTAATATATTATTACTAAAGCATGAAATACAAGTATTATAATCATTTTTACATCAAATAGGCATTAATTTGTTAAGACAAAATTCAATATTAGAAGATAGCTTTCTGTAAAGTAAAAATGAATAGGATTTTTTCAGGGTTCTCAAAAAACAGTTTGTGTGTTTTTGCAGTAGATAGATACAGGCTAACATTGACATTCCAGTTGAACAAGATAAATGGTCATTATTAGGGTCCAGGGAAGTCAGCAATTTCTTCATTGCCCTACATAGATGTTCTATAAGTACTTACGTAGTAAGTGATTGAAAGAAAAATATAAATGGAAAAATTAGACTCTTACTTTCACCCAAATCTATACTTGGATCAAAAATATTTACATGTTCTTAAAGATACTAAAAAGTTTTTTTCCTCTTTGAAGTAGGGGGAAAGCCCCAGAATTAACAAGGCTGATACATATTACTGAGATGTTATAGCCAAGGGGATGGGACTGTTTTCCTTCTGTACTGAGTCCATCATACAGAGCCAAGGCCTTCTAACTGATCCCCCTGCCTCCACATTTGATTCTTCACCCCAATTCCCACAACCCCTCAAGCAGCCAGAGTGATCCTTGTAAATTTAAGTGACATTACGTCAGCCCTCTGCTTAAAATTTTCAGTGATTTCCCACTGTATTAAAATAGACCCTGAGTCTTACAAAGGCCCTGTGGTCCATATATCACCATATAATATCAATTCCTACTTGGCTACTGTGTGAGGCCATGGATCACGGCCTCACTTTTGGTCTTTGTTCCACATTGACCTTCTGTTCTTAAAATACAACAAACCCTCTCTACAAAACTCTCAAACTTGCAAATTTTTCTCTGCTCTATTTATTTTGTTACTTTTTAAAAAATGATTTTGTTTTATTTTCATTTTTTAACTTATTTTGTCAACTATTGGTAGTCCATAAATTCTGTGAGGGCCTCTTTGTTCACAGAAATTTTTCAGTTGCCAAGAACATTGCCTAGACAAACTTATCTTCCAGAATGCAGCTCACCAACAAAAGAGATACATACAAGGCTGTCTCTCCTGCTGAATCCTGTGCTTGCAATGGTGGCCTTTGACTTCCTTGGGCACTCCCAGAGCTTTTTCCTCCTCAGAGACCTCATACTCCTTTCCACCTCTTCCTGTACCCTTCCTCTTTTTATTTTCCCAATAGAATGTTTTTCTTACCTTTTAGGATTACTCCTCTAGTTTACTTTTGCTTGCTTCTGTTTTTAAAAAATATTTAATTAAAAAATAACAATATATTTATGGCATAAAATGTGGTTATTTTGTGCATATAAAGGAAATTCAAGACAATACCATCACCTCACCTACTTACCACTTTTTGGAGGCGTGTGAATAACTAAAATCTATTCTTTCAGCAATTTTGAAATATACATTATTATCAACAGTGGTTGGTCACATGCTGTGCAATAGATCTCTTCTTTGTATTCCTTCTGTCTAATTGAACTCAATACCCTTTCACTAATACATCTTTTTTTGTCCATCTCCTCCACCAAGCCTGTGGTAATCACTGTTCTACGCTCTATTTCTATGAGTTCAACTTTTTAAGACCATGGAATGTTTATTCTTCTGTGTCTGGTTTGTTCCCTTTAGCATAATGTTCATCAGGTTTGTCCATGTTGGTGTAAAACACAGAATTCACTTTTACTTTTAAGATTGAATAGCATTCCATTGTATACCTGTGTATCTCACTCTATTTAAATCCTACTTATCTCTTCATATTCCCCCATCTTTTGTTCATTGTCTTTTATGATCTCCGTTCTTCCTATTAGAACAGAGCTCCCTTCCGAGCACCGGGATGATTTCAGCTGTATACCCATTACCTCATCCAAGGTTGGAAAGATAGTAGGTACTCAGTCAACATTTGTTAAATTAATGAATGGATAAGAGGATAAAATTACTTTAAAACTTTAAGATATTTTCAATGATTTTTTTTCCTGAAATAGGTAAGCATTATAGGGTTAAAATTAGTAAACTTCATATATCACTGAACATTTTTTAACAGATCTTCTCTGATATGTAGAAGCATTTTACATAAATTTAGAGTACAGTATACTCAGACATGAAGCCTTATGTATTTGACATTTGTCTTCCTGACATCTAAAATCATTTACTTTTGTAACCTTATTGAGGTGTAATTTATATACTGCAAAATTCATTCATTTTAAGGGAGCTACTCAATAATTTTTCAAATATTTTGTATTTTTAATTGACAGGTAATAGCTGTACACATGTAGGAGGTGCATTTCTTTTTCTTTTCCTCATTGAGTTTATTGGTACATTCTAGGTATACAGTACAGTTACATTCATTATTGGCATCTTGTACCTTCACATGACAGGTCTTGGTTCTCCTTTTTCCCCTTTCCCTGCCCTCCCTTCACACCTACTCCCCTCCCCTTTGCAAACACTTCATTTCCACTTTTTTCATTTTGTCACATTTTTTCTTTTCCCTTATTCCCTTTCCCCTACCCTTCCCACTTTCCCTACACCTTTGGCCCCTTTCTTCCTATTTCACGTTATCCATTATATCATTAGGATCTTGCGTACTATTGCAGTTTATTCACACCAGAGAAACTATTCGGTATTTACAATGTGTGACTTATTTATTTCACTTAGTATATCCTCAATATGTATCCATTTTGTAGGAGGTGCATTTCAATGTAGTGATCAAACCAGTGTAATCGGCATCTTCATCACCTTAGAATTTACCTTTCCTTTGTGTTGGGAGCATTCTCCTAGCTATTTTGAAATATTCAATTAATTGTTGTCAACCGTAGTTGCCTGCTATACAACAGAACATAAGAACTTATTCCTCCTATCCAGTTGCACCCTTGGACCCATTCATCATTCTCTTTCCCTCTCCTCCTCCCACACAGCCTTTCCAGACTCTATTCTCTATTGTCTCTGTATTCTCATACTCCCTATCGCTGTGAGATCAACATTTTACCTCTCACAACTAAGTGAGAATATTTGGTATTTTTCATGTCTGCTTTATTTCACTTGACATATTATCCATGTTGCTGCAAATGACAGAATCTCATTCTTTTCATGGCTATATAATATCCAACAGTGCGCATGTATACCATTTTCTTTATCCATTCACCCGTTAATGGACACATAAATTAAGTCTGTATGTTGAATATTATGAATATCACTTCATTAAACATGCAATTCAGATGGTTCTTTAAGCAACTAATTTAATTTATTTTGGACATATATCTTGGAGTTAGATTGCTAAATCATATGGTTATTCTATTTCTAGGTTTTTGGGAATGCTGTGTACTATTTTCTGTAATGACTTACTTTCTTTTTTCTTTCTTTCTTTCCTTGATTTATTAAGACAGAGTCTCACTATGTAGCTCAGGCTGGCCTGGAACTCACTATGTAGCCCAAGATGGCCTTGAACTTATGGCAGTCCTTCTGCTTCAGCATCTTGAGTGCTGAGATTGCAGGACTGTGCCCCCATGCCTGGATGACTATACTACGTTGTTTTCTCAAAACAATGTACAAAACTTCTCCTTTCTCTTTATCCTTACCAGCACTTTTATTTTCTCTTTTGATTGAGATTGTCTCTTGGATTGAGATTATATCTCACTGTACTTTTGATTTGCATTTCCCTGTTGGAAATTTTTTCATATACTTGTTGGTCATTTATGTAATCTTATGAGAAATGTCTATTCTGGTCATTTGCCCATTTCTTAATCAGGTTGGTATTTTGCTGTTGCAACATGAAGATTTTTTATTACATATATAAAAGTATGCAATTAGCACAATTTAATTTTAGAACATTTCTATGACTCAGAAAAAAAAAAACAAACCTCTGTTCATTTGCCTTTACTTCTCTTTCCAGTCTCTACTCCAGACAACCTCTAATTCTGATTGTAAAGATTTGTTACTTTTAGACATTTCATGTGGACTCTATGTGTGGCTTCTTTCACTTAGTATAATTCTTTTTACTTTCATACATGTTGTAACACATCAGCATTGCATTTTTTAATACTGCCAAATAGTATTGTATTTTAAAGGTACATATTTTGTTTATCACTTCTACTTGTATTCTATTGTTAATAATACTGCTATGAACATTCAGATACAAATTTTTGTGTGGGCCGATATTTTCACGTTTCTTGGGCTAACACCTAGGAATGGGATGGATTAGTATATTTGTTTAACTATTTAACTCTCGATATATTCCCCAATGTAGCTGTACCTTTATCATTCTTACCAACAGTGCAGAAGGGTTCCAGTTATTCCACATGAATCATTTATTTTTATTCTGTTTCTGTTAGATGTTTTTCCCTGGGAAAGATCAAAAGCCAGTTGAAAAAATGTTCGAACTGTTCAGAAGACTGAAAGAGATTCTCAATCAGGTGGCTTCAGGCACACATCCGTTGCTGGACAAAATGAGATCCCTGAAACAAATGCAGCTCCCCAGAAGTGCTCCATTAACACAGGTAGGAAAGTCGCCCAATATTGTTCCTGCTGAAAGTTTTTCCTGTCATACTGTTTTATTTAAGATTAGTTATAATGTATTTCGCTAACAATCTAGGCCCACTGAAAGAAATCATGTAGAAGAAAACTTCTATTCTGGCAACACTGTCTGCCATTTAAATTGGTGAAATTCATCATTCTATATTTACATTTGAGATGAATGTTTTAAAAGAATTAAAGAAAGTAGGATATTCCAAGCTTTATCATATTTTCTTTGTGTTTTGTTTTCAGCAGTATCTATAGCATATATCATGTTAATAAATCTCAGATTTTTATCTCACAGGCAATGTACAGAAGCAACAGAATGAACACACCCCAAGGATCATTTAGCACCATCTCTCAAGCACTGTGTTCGCAAGGAATTACCACTGAATATTTAACTGCTATGCTGCCCTCTTCCCAGAAGCCAAAAGGCAACCACACCAAGGATTTTTTGACATATAAATTAAGTAAAAAGCAAGTTGCTGAAAAATATGGAATTCCCTTACATACCAGTGAGTACACTTCAAAATGAGTTATTCTCAATGACAATTAAGAACATCACGTTAGCTTTTCATACTTTGTCTTAGCTTTTCATGATAAAAGAATTATTAATTTTCCCCAAGATTTAAAAGAGAAAATGTTTACAAAGCACTTGCCGCATGTGAAGCACATTGTGTACACCAACACATGCTGTCTTCTCAGCAGCCCTGTGAAGTAAGTACTACTGTGTTCCATCTCAGTAAGAGAGAAAGAGGCTAAGTAACCTGACTGAGGTCATTCAGCTTGAAAGTATCAGAGCCTGTAAAGCCTGTCCTCCGAACCACAACAGTATAGTCTTGAATCATGTAGTGCAGGGTTACATTCTGAAAAATACATTTTTGGGTGATTTCATCATTATGTAAACATCATACAGTGTATGTATACACACACTAAGATACACCGTCACTGGGTAACATGATCTTTTGGGACCACTGTAATGTATGTGGTCAGTCATTGACCAAAATGTCCCTCTGCTGAACATTTGTACTTTAGAATTTGTCATTCATAACTAGACCTTCCTTGGCAGGAGATTACACAAAAACTTGCCTTAAATTAGTTGGGGTCAATATTTTTTCTTAACTTTCTAGCATTAGAAATTTACATCATATTTGGTAGAGCTGCATGAATGCAACAGAACTACAAACATTTAATTGCACATCAAAGCTATTTACTTTATCTATAAACTTTGAGATGCAAAATGTGCTCGGTAGAGCTCCTCCAATTGCTATATGGATATTTAGTATAGCAATTGCATTGACTTGTTCATTCATCTTTTTGTTTATTCAACAAACATTTATTAAGCCATTTTTATTTTGATATTATCCCACTAGTAGACTTTTGTATATTTTTAGAACATTAAAAGTCAGTAAAATGTATTGGCTGGAAGCAACTCTGAAATGTGATTTTCAATCTTTATGTCTGGTCTTTAGAAAATGCCATCATTTATAGTAGGATTGCTTCTTGGGTTAAATTTTCTCACCTTAAAAATATATTACTACAATTTCTTACTTTGATACCAGGTACCTCACAGGTGTTTACAATATAGGAAGTGTTAAGGCATATGTTTTGAGTTTTGATGATAGTAATCTGTGTCGATTTACCATGAAAAAATAGATTTACAATGTACTTATTACATGATTTTTCTCCCAATTTATCTTTCCAGCACCATTTTGCTTCTCCCTTTATAAAGACATCATTAACATGCCCGCTGGACCTGTGATTTGGGCTTTCTTGAAACCAATGTTGTTGGGAAAGATTTTATATGCACCATACAACCCAGTCACAAAGGCCATCATGGAAAAGGTCTGACTGCTAGAACTCAATGTTTCTATTTTGAGTATGAAGATACTTTCTTAAAAATAATCAATTTCCAAATTTATTTTAGCAGACTCTGACTTCTTTATGTTTTACTTACTCTTACTATTCCTTTTGTCTTTTGAAATGTTTAATAATTCTCAACTTCTGCCTGATTGTGTGTAAGCAGTGGATAGGGGGTGATACTCCTTTGAAGAAAAATGAACCATGTCAACACTTAAGAATGTGGTTAATTGAAGTAAGACCATAGACTTTTCGATCAATCTCAAACAAACAGCAATTTTTAAACTAGTATTTAACTTTTGATGTTTGCAAAAATAATCACACTAGAAAAAATATTTGGTCATTGTATATGTAATTTGAACAAAAGCAATCCTGAAAGTATAAATACTTCATATTTGCATGATTTCATATTTCATACTTCTGTAGAAGAAAGATACTGAGAAAGACATTAATAATAACCCTATAATGAAAAACAAATAATAACCATACTTTTCATCTACCTCATTTGACATAATAGCATTTCCCTTTCCCTTTTAAAATTGGTTTTAATAATTTGAATTATAAATGTAATACTTTTAAAATGATAGAATGAAAGTTTAAAAAAACTACTGCACTACTATGTGGTCATTCAACGAGTTTTACTGAATAAAACATTAGTTTTATGTCTGTGTAAAAAATGAGTAGGAGGGGCCAGGGATTTGGTTCAGTGGTTCTGCAGCCTGTGTTGCCAAGCACAAGGGCCCAAGTTCAATCCCTGGTACAAAAAAAAAAAAAAAAAAAAAAAAAAA
>NW_022900928.1:114891467-114896817 GCF_012274545.1 Fukomys damarensis | reverse complement strand
AAAAAAAAAAAAAAAAAAAAAAAGAGCAGGATGTCAGTGCTGAGAGATTTTTGCTTTTATTGCTTATAATTTAATATCTTATTTGCTTTATTATCTGTATACTTTCATATAATTTTACATAAATGAAGTCATACACATGTTATTTTCTAAGTATAGCTTTTCCCCCTATCTGCTTGGGTCTCACCTTTTTCTTTCCTCTTTGATTTTATTCTTCTCTTACTATAAATTTAATGCATGTTAACATTCACATGTTTCTATAATTCATTCATATTCCTTTCTTTATACATTATTATTCTACATATGCATTCAGATACAGAATTCTTTGGTCATTTTTTACATTATTAAAATGAGACTGCATTACAATACTTTTCTACATATTGCTTTTTGCACATAAAAATACATTGTGGAAATTTATCCAACCCAATGGGACATTCTTTTAAAAGATTGCAAATTTTTTCATAGCAAAGAATTTACTCATCTAACATAGTTATTGGTCATCCATTTTCTTTCCAATTGTTTCTTTTTTCTTTTTTATATATATATATTTTACAACATAAACAATGTGGCTACCAATGCTGTTCTTACCTAGTAGCATTTTCATTTCCTAGGGAGATTTAAGATTCAGGAATTGAAGGGTGTTGTATTTTATTTTAACAGCTGTTTTCAGATTGCTTTCCAAAAAGGGCTGCAACATATCCATTCCTACTCTCAATACATGAGACTAGCCTTCTTATGTCTTTGAACTTGAATGTTTCTTAGTACTAAAGTTAAGTGTATCTTTGGTAAAAAAGGAAAAACTTATGAGACATCCAAAAAACACACTTTCCTTTTGACTGTAAATCCACTGTGCACGAGTCACACCCAAATATTTCCATAATTTTATAAATGATCTTGAACCTTATAAAATCTGTCATTTAAAACTTTTCATAATGCAGGAAATTTCTGACAAAATTATTTACTAACACCACCTTTTGGAACTGTTCTTTAAAGTTATGTAATAAAAATAACCTTAAGATATAACTTTGAAATATAGGAAAGTGCTAATGAACCTGATTTCTTTTCTTTCTTTGACATTAAGTCTAATGCAACTCTGAGACAGCTGGCAGAGTTAAGAGAAAAATCTCAAGAGTGGGTGGATAAGTCACCAATTGTCATGAATTCTTTCTATCTGATGAAACAAGCAATTCCAATGCTTCAGGTATGAGATAGTTCTGTCATTCACCTTAGTAAGAATTATAATTCTTTGATATTTTAACTACCTTTATTATATGAGGGGGCAAAGAGTTACTTAGCATCTGTTGTAAACATGTTAAAACTACGTCTTCTCAAGAATTGAGGTCCAAGCCAGGATAACAGACCTGCTATGCACGGTACATGTAGTCACCTTATCCTCTTGTTCTTCACTTCCTTTATCTGAAACTCAGAGTTAAGACAGCTTAAATTTGTCTATAATTAGTGATGTAAACTGGCTTTTCAAGAGTAAAATGCTATAAAAATACACCAAATGGGGTTGTGGGGAGAAAGGAGCCCTTCTCCATTGTTGGTGGGAGTGCAGACTGGTGCAAACATTGGAAATCAATATGGAGATACCGCAGAGAACTAGGATTAGAGGTCCCATTTGACCCAGGGATTCTTCTGCTGGACATCTTCCCAAAAGAATTAAAAGCATCATACCACAATATATGCACACCCATGTTTATAGCATCACAGTTTGTAATAGGTAAAACTTGGAAACAGCCCGATTGCCCATCAACTGGAAACTGGATAAAGATGTGTGGCTTGTTTTTTTGTTTTTTTGTTTTATAAAACAGAGTGCTACTCAGCCATAAAGAATGAGAAACTAGAGACATTTATAGCTAAATGGATGCACATCGAGTCCATACTCTTAAGTGAAATAAATAGGACACATATGTGTACATATTGAATAGTTTCTTTGGTGTGAGAAACTGCAAGTGTAAATAAGGATCAAAATCTATAATAGATAATGTGAAATAGGAAGAAAAGGTCTAAAGGGGAAGGAGAAGTGGAAGGAGTAGGGAAAAGGAAAGAAGGGAAAGGATAAATATGAGAAAAGAAAAAAATGGAAACAAAGTCTTTGTACATAGGGAGGGGTGGAGAGGTTGAAGGGAGGGCAGGGAAATGGGGAAAAAATAAGAACCAACATACATCATGTAAAGGTACAAATCTCCAATGATGAATGTCATCATATTGTATACCTAAAATGTACCAATAAACTTAATGAAAAAGTAAAAATACAACAAAGTAATTTCCGTCCTTTAAATTATGGTGTTTCTCTATTAATTGAACTAGAACTCCTAAAATACCAATACTTTGGAGAACAAAAAATTTGAAGAGTTCCTGAGCTGAAACCTATCACACATATATTAACAAATTCTAAAAACTTTTGAACATATTATATACAAGGTGTTCATGTTAAAATAGTTACCTTAGTGTCTTAAGTTTAAGGCTGGGTAATTAAGGAAAAGTTATTATACCTAGCAAATACTCTAGAAAATTGCCCTTCAAAATTTTTAGCTGGCACTCAAACAATCCTCATGTTGACTCTTGCGTAGGTTAAAGATTTGACATTGCTACTGAAAATATAATGCACAATGGTTCAAAAATGTGACTTGCTATTCTTGTAAAAGATACAGGAATTTCTAACAATAATACAAATAAAGTAGGGAAATGTTTAATCACAAAGATAATTATTGACAATTAAAGATGGAGCCACAGAGCTAGTCCAGTTACCACTTAGGAAAGAAAATTGGCAGGAAACAATACAGGAGCTTCAAAGGGGAATGGATTGCATTTCAGAGAGGCCCTTGAATGTTTTTGGCAAAAAAGCTCTTTTTTTAACATAATGCTGAGGAAATTAAACATAGAATGAATGATTTGAATCATACAACTTTGTAAGAAATATTATACTCAATTGAGGCTTTCCTTAGTTTTTGTTTTGATTAAAAATGAGTGCACAGTTACTATTTGTAGGTGTTACGATTATTTTTACTTGTTTATTCGTAAGGATGTTATGATTTTTAAAAGCTGCTTTTATTTGATTCAGTAGAACAGAATTCAAACATGAATCACAAGATTGTTTTTACAGTATATGTTAAAAAGAAATAATGTAATAGTTATGAGGAATGAGACTGTTAAACTGCATATAATTTGCTAATGATAATGAACATGGTTTCTTTGACCACTTTATTGTGCTAATCAACTTGTGTCTGTATGAACACAAGCCTGATCTTTCAAGTCATTGCCAGCCACCCTTCTCCTCTTTCTTGATCAGTGGTTTGAAAGTGAGCCTTTGTGAGATTATGTACTGATAACGCCTAGTGGTGTTCAATTTACTGTAGCTATTTTTAGAGAGACCATAATGAATATGTTTTGTTTTTGCATTGAAACTATCTATTATATTTATTAGAATACTCTAAAAAATCCCTTTGTGCAAGTGTTTGTAAAGTTCTCCGTGGGACTTGATGCTGTTGAACTACTGAAACAGATAGAAGAACTCGGTGAGTCCCAATGCACTACATTTTTATTCACCAGTCATGTCAGAAAAGAAAAAAAAAAGTTCCATGTGGGATCATCTTTTCCTCATCTTATGCATTTAGTTTCTAACCAGTTATTCAAAGAAAAGTGAGACCCCAGATATATCCATCCATCTTCTTCCAGTTACTTACAGTTACAAGCAGTAATGATTAAATACTCATTGTCCAGTTTGCTTCAATAATTATATTGCAACATATTCTGTGTAAATGCAGCTTTTTCTTTTCTAATCATAGATAGGTCGTTAGATATAAGATAGCATTTTGGGGGGAGGTAGCTAAAAAGCAAGTCCTTGAGGACACAGAGGGCTAAAATGATTTATTTTTGGTTTCATTTACATTTTATCTCCACTGGCCTCTGCATCACTTGACTAACCCAGAATGTAATTGGAAGTGGTTAAAGAGGTAGCATAAGCAAGACAAAGGCAATGTGGAGAAAATAAACCTAAATCAGTATTCAAGGGTGGGTTTTCCTCTCATGGTCACTGAAAAGGAATAGGCTACAGAGGATCAAAGGAAGCTGGCTGAATTTATGGATTGCCTCTGCCACATCCCCACCTTCAACCTAAAGGATGCAAGACTCCTGATTCAGGCTGTGTCTGGTTCACGGTTGCTATGCAACCACAAGTCTGAGGAAAGGACTGAGAGCATCAGAATGGCAATAGCTAAACCAAATCTCCTCCTTCTCCCTACCATTGCTGGGACATAAATGATTTAGTAATCCAGGGGTGAGGAATTATAACTATATTTGTGTGGCATATAATTATATGCTCTCTATGACAGTCAACCCAGTTTGACAAAAGGAAGGTATGTGTAGATTTATTTTCTAAAAGTATGATTTGTGTAAGGCACCATGTGCTAAAAATACCAGGAATAAACTACAAAGTTCTTATATAAATTTTATCAGTCCTAACTTGTAAAACAAGATTAAAATAAATATAGCAATGAGACTTATATTGTACTTATATGTGTAAATTAGAATCTAAGTGATTATATAACTTGAATGTGGGGAGTACTGATCCCCCAAAATCCTTTTCTTTGATTCTGTCTACCAGCACTTCTAAAGAATGCTTTAATGAGTTGATTTCCAGTGGCCCAAGGCCACTGTTCAACCACATCAGCCCCTCGCCCACATTCATCTACATTGAGTAAGACATTTCTCTTTAATTTCTAATGAGAAATGCATTTAAGAAGTTGCCTTCTGTAAGAAATTTAGTCTTATTTTGGATGATGTAAAAGACACGTTTGCTTTTGTGAGAATGGATTTATGATATTTTCAGCTTTCTCAGTATTCATGATGATCAAGTTCGTAAGAACCCAATCTTGAAATTTCATATTTGCCTTTGTTTCATTTGATTTCCTCAAAAGGAGTCAGGATGCTGAGGAGCGATTAAATCCTCTTTGTTACAGAATAATTACCTAAACTAAGATCTTGATCATTTTATCAAGATCAATACAGATATCAATATAGCTAACTCACCTCAGATTTTAAATAAAACTATATTAGAAAGTTGCAATGGTAGATCCTCAAACATTTTAAGTGTTTCTCTGCCACAGCTTAAGCAATGATATAGTTTATTGGTTCTACACACTCTGCATAGACTTTCCTTTGTTTCAATTTATACATTTATATTTCTTATACAAAGTAGACGTTTCTGTTCATTTTAAACTCATTTTAATTTGTAGTTTTCCTTCTAGCTATATGTATATAATTTTTAAAAACTAGTCACTCTTAATTTCCTTGTTAAATTGTAACAGCACACTTTTACTTTTTTTTTTTTTTTTTTTTTTTTTTTTTT
>NW_022900928.1:114876776-114891301 GCF_012274545.1 Fukomys damarensis | reverse complement strand
TTTTTTTTTTTTTTTTTTTTTTTTTTTGTACCGGGGATTGAACTTGCGTCCTGGAGCTTGCAAAGCAGGCGGTGGAACCACTGTGCTAAATCTCCAGCCCTTGTAACAATATACTTTTAAATGATCTTGTATCTTTATTTTAAAACTTTCTTTATTAATGTATGGTTGCAGTACATCATGACTACATTTATTGTGGGATGTTGGTAAATGTATATAACACATCTTAATTTGTTTTTCGTCTCCTACTCTCCCATCCTCCCCTGTTCCTCCTGCTGAGTGGTCCCCTTCCCATTTGCAAAAGTTCTAATTCCACTTTTTTTCTTTTAACTTTTTTCCTTCATCCCTTTTCCCTCTACTCCTCTCCATTTGAAGATCTGTTGTTTCTGTTCATATTTGAAGTTCTCCCTACTTGTTACTATCTGTGTTTTATGGTATCTTACTTTGAACCAGGGCTTACTATATTTGTCTCTAACCTTAATATAGTCCTAAATGAATATTTGTAGAACTGGGCACATTTATCTTGGTATAGAATACTATATATTTTATTTTTTTAATATTTTTTCATTAAGTTTATTGGTACATTTTAGGCATACAATACAGTTACATTCATCATTGGGAACTTGTTCCCTTACATGAGGTATCTTGGTTCTTGTTTTTTCCTCATTCCCCTGCCCTCCCTACAACCTCTCCACCCCTCCCTATTTACAGAGACTTTGTTTCCATTTTTTCCTTTTCTCATGTTTTTTCCTTTCCCCTACCCTTCCCATTTCCCCTAATCCCATGTGAAATAGGAAGAAAAGGTCTACTAGATATTTTTAGAGTAAATTCTACTGCATCTCATTATTTATAATATTGTTCAACTTTTAACATTTGCCAAAAATGTCAGTATTTTGTGTCATTGTAGTATTTTTTATCTCCTTTACTTTGTTTCTTTAGACACTCTCAGGCTGACATTAAAAAACAACATTGACATCATTGATCAGCTTAACACACTGTCTTCCCTGACAGTAAACATTTCCTCTTGTGTATTGTATGACCGTATTCAGCCAGCAGAAACCATAGATGAAATGGAGAGAGAAGCTAAAAGGCTCTATAAAAGCAATGAACTCTTTGGAAGTAAGTGCTATTCTATTAGGACTTGGGCTTCCCTTTGTACAAAAATTGGCCAAATTCTTTTTTTAACCTCTTTCATATAGAACTCAGAAAAGTAGTGCAGAGGCCATTACCCTCTCTGATGTTCTTACAAATGAGAACATTTCATGTAGTCAACCACCCATATTGTCTAAGTATGAGGAGGCTTCAACATATGTCTAATTTCATTGGCGTAGTTCAAATTAAAAATGAAAAGGATTTTATAATTAAAAGGTGAAATTCTCGTAATCAGTCAAGATTATTCATTTAAAAGTAGAGTTTTTAAAATTTTCAATAAGTAGTTTACAGTGAAGTAGTTAATTTAGCCAATGAGTTATATGATTATATTCTCCAACTCCAGCTTTGACTTTCTGAGATTGACACCTCCAATTACCATGTTTTCTGTAAATCAGGAGCCTGAACCTTCTGTGGCATTACTAATTCAATTGACTGTTTGGCTTCACCTTATGTGTACACTCTGAACAATGAATAATGTCACTCATAAAGTAACCTTTCCACTATTGTTGCTATTTTATTTTTAGGTGTCATTTTTAAGCTTCCTTCTAACAGAAGCTGGCACAGAGGCTATGACTCTGAAAATGTCTCTCTTCCTCCTGTTGTAAAATATACCATCCGCATGAGTTTGAAGACTGCCCAGACAACAAGAAGCATAAGAACCAAGATTTGGGCTCCAGGTCCCCACAATTCTCCATCACACAACCAGATCTATGGCAGGGCTTTTGTTTATTTGCAGGATAGTATTGAAAGAGCAATCGTTGAATTACAAACAGGAAGAAACTCACAGGAAATAGCTGTCCAGGTTCAAGCAGTACCTTATCCCTGCTATATGAAGGACAAGTAAGTTTGCACTTTTGTAGCCCCTATTAATGAACACTCACTTGTTTTGAGAACTCACTTCTGTCCATTCATTTAGACATAGTAGATGAAAGAGGAAGTAGTCACCAAGCCTTTGTGATATGCTCAGAACCTAAAATGGTAATGCCTGAATTTCTCTAAAGACTATAAGTAACAGCACTCTGCACTTTTAATAGGAATATAATCATAAGGCTTATGAATACATATAAATATTAAGTTATGTATTATTTATTTGTTTTACCCAACAAACTTCATAAAATTCTGTTGAAGAAGATCTCATTGCCCATTCTTCCAAGGCAAAAGTGAAATCCAGAAAGACTAAATAACTTGACTAAGATATAAAGTTGATACTGCACCAGTCTTTCCCATTGTAAGATGAACATTTTCCTCTTAAGCCTAGATAAAATGTAAAAAGCATAATTGCCTAGAAGAAAAATTACAGAAGAATTTTTATTAGTTAACGAGGGCTTTGCCTAATTCTAGAGCCAGAACTGCATCAAAACTGGCCCTGGTCCAAAAAGAAATTCATTTAACAAATGTTTATAAGTGCCTACCTCATACCAGTTTCACAGGAAACAAACAAACAAACAAACAGGGCTATGGCCCAAGTCCCACTGCTCTCCTTCCACAAAGTAACTCATCTCTCTGATGGTTATACATTTCTCCAGGATAAAATGACTGAATGATTGTGATGTCATGTTCCATTAATATCTGCATTTTTCTTGGGAAACTTGGAGATAATTCTTCAGCCTTATGGAATACAAAGGAAATGGCCATGGGACCTTTCTCTATCTAAATGCTTCCGCGGAGCCCCAGATGCAAAACAGATTAATGTAGAGTTATTGAAAGAAAACTAAGGGCTTCGTGTCAGCTTTTAGAGGGGCTATGATTGTTAGATTCATGACTCCCTGCCCCAGCCACTGTAGCAACATCTAGGAGGTTGTTTAAAAAGAAGATTCACGGCCTTATCCCAGACATTATTAATTAGAAGCTTACAGATTGCCCCCAGATACCTGTTTTAATACATTTGCGAGGTGCTTCTGACGCATGGTCAGCCTTGAGAAACACTTTGTCTGAACTTTCAGACATTGTGGGCCGACCACTCAGGAATACCTTGGGCCTTGATGAGGTCTTCCAGTTACCCTCTACTTTCCAGCACATTACCAGAAAAAAGACATTTCTGTATCATGTATAAAACAGCTCTGTGGATTCCTCTGGGGAATCCAGGTTTTTTGTCTGCATTGTAAATTAAATGCTTTGGATTACATTTTATTTTGTTTTGGGAAATTTAGCTTAATAATGACTTTGAGCTTCCTAAGAGTAGATAAATACAGTAATTTTGGAAGATATAGCTTGTAGTTAGATAAATAGATTATCATCTAATATAAATCTGCCTTTCAGATAAGAATTTAGTTTAGGTAGGAGAGTTTTGAGCTTTGCATCTATATAATAATTATTTCCTCGCACAAGATTTTCTCAAACACATTTTAAACAACACAGCAATTTTATCTAACAGTCCAGAGCCATGTTTTCAGCCTTAAAACATTACAGCAAGAAAATTATGGGCCCGCTGTTAAGTGAGCTTCCCAATTCATAAATATTATGATAATATTGACAATTACTCTCAACTTCCAAACAGGGCTATGATTTCAATATAAGAGAAAGTATGTGCTTTATATAAGTATTATGATCCAAAAGAATGACATTCCTTATGGTTACTCAATTTTTTTTTTTTTTTTACAGTTTCCTAACCAGTGTCTCTTATTCACTTCCAATTGTGCTCATGGTGGCCTGGGTTGTATTTATAGCTGTTTTTGTAAAAAAGCTTGTTTATGAAAAAGACCTCCGGCTTCATGAGGTACGTTCAAAGTCTTTTCCTATTATGAATGCATCCTATTAATAGAACAGTTAATTATTATGATTTTTATCATGGCTATCCAAACATAGAAAGCCTAACCTATACCTTGTGATTTAGATAGAAAGACAAACATTTTACAAGTCACCAAGGCAGCTTTATTTTTTTCCTCATAAAGTGACATGAAAGTCACTTAATAAGTCCTTCTGAGAAGCAAAATCTGAATAATCCTGAATAAAATATGAGTATAATTATCCTGACAATAATTTTGTGCCCAAGAAATTATCTGTAGAATAAAAGATCTAACAAAAGTAGTTTAAATAACAACAGTAATAACTATTAATGCAGAGAGATCGTTAGCACAGTAACTAAGCAGTGTAAATGGAGATATAGCCACAGACATAGATGTAGATAGATTTTAGCTTCCAAGAAGAAAATTCTCTTTCCCATATATCTTGTCTCCTTCAATAACCTTCTCAATTTCCCAGAAACTCTTAATTTATAGAATTGAAGAATTTCATGTTACGCTAGTGATTGGGTTAATAATACTATAACAGAAGGTACACAAGGACCAGTAGAGTAAAGAATAATCTGTCTTTGGTCGTGTTCTTTACCATTAACCCAAAATCCAAAAAATCTTACTTCTTTTCAGAACAGCATTGTGTAGTTTTAAATTATATTTGAATAGAAATTATTTGATCTGCTCATCCCGTAATGAGACCATTCTTAAAGCTCTTATGGAGTAGGAAGAAAGCTGAAACATTTCAAATCTAGGGCACAATAATTACTGCAAGACTTGGCTGAGAAAGAGAAATAATGAGGTTAGCATAACCTGTTAGTCCATTTGTACTTTTCAAATGTACCCAATGCTTTTAGGCAATGATTATTTCTCCTTGCAAGGCCAAAGATGCTCCTTCATATTTCTGTTGGTTTAGCAAGAGGCATTCAGGATTGTTGCAGTGTTTAAACCTACATTTCTTACCTTTCCTATTTAAATTCTCATTGATCTTCATAGCCACATTTTTATATCTCAGTTACAATTTGGTAAATGTCTCAACTGATTTGAACCCTGCTGTATTCAGGACTATGTGGTAGTTTCCTAACTCCAGTTCAGAAACTTGAATCCATCCCCTGCTCCCTAATCTGGTGGCAAGCTCCTGCCTTACACATCTTTTTCAGATCCATGGTACTTAGAAGTGAATCATCAAGGATGAAAAGAAAACTTTGAAGTAGAAAACTGTACTAGAAGTCTAGTTCTTTTCTACTTCAAAATTAACACTTACCTAAAAAATGTAACTTGTGACACAATCAGTAAACAACTGTCCATGTGTGTCTGTATACTCATACAAACACATATAATTTATCTCTGCATGTTTCTATAGTTCACACAGTGTACTATCTTGTATTATAATATAGTGCTCTTTGAATGTATTTATGCAGGTAGCCAAAATTTACTAAATATAATGGTGTTTTTTCTCAATCTTAAAGATATGAAAGGAAGATATTTTTGTCAGTGAACCAGTTTCTGTTTGCCAGGTCTGTGTCTGCATTTATTAGGTATCCACTTACACATTTTAACCATCTAGTCTTGGAGTCAAAGTCATATAGTGGGAAAACTATGGAATTTAGAGTAGCAGGATTTGCATCTTATGCTTCTACCAGCATATGACCTTAGACCCAATCCCTTAAACTCACTGAGTCATTTTTATCTAGACTCCATTACATTTGGCATAATATTTCCAGGATGCATATCAGAAGAGAGAAGGCACCTAGTTACATGTATTATCCATAGTTTATCAATTCTAAGATATTTTTTAAAAGGCCTCTGAAATTAGGATTCATGTGATAGAGTGTCATGATTTAGTTGGCAGTGATTTTTCTTTCTCAGTGGTGTGTAAAATAGTGTCACGTCTTAAAATTAACAGCTTTCTAAATTCAAAAGAGGACTGTATTTGTGAAATGATCGACAGTACTGGGTGTGGCATAAATGGATGTTCCCAGTGGTTCCTGCTCAGCCTTTCTCCATCCTTATAGTTCACATCTAACCTTCTTATCACAGATGAAAAAATCAAGCACAGAAGGTGACAGATGAACCTGCTGAGAACTGTGTATCTAATGAGTGTTTGAACTGAACTTCAGTATTTCAACATGCAATTGATCCTTCACTTTTATAATCCTATTATAATATTATAAGACTTTTGAGGACTTTTGAGGATGATAATAGATAATCTCCTAGTTTACCAGAGGTTCAAAATCACTTTTTAATACTATTATTTTATATTCAGTGATTATAAATCTGTCCATTTTCTACTTCCATCTCATTCAAATTAAGCCAAAAACGTAAAGAAAATCAATATCTACTTCTTTCTTTTTGTCATTATTCTAAAAGCTGGGCAAGAAAGCCAAGTTGGTTGCTACCTCAATGAAGCCATTAATCTTTGACATTGCTATGTTCTGACTCTAGTGAATTCCTTCACCTTTGAAATTAACACAAATAGTAATGGATAATAAAAGTATTTTTAAATTAAACCTGTAGTTTAAAAAAAACTATTTTAAGATGACTTGCAAGTGAATTTTGGTCTCTATTCTTTGCTTAAAGCTCTAAAATACTGCTTTTTATAATGTACAGAGAAAATGATTTTCATGGCTTAGGGGTTACCTTCATATAATAGCTAGTCATGAGATTTTTAGTGCTAGTAGTCAATTGACAATAAGATTTTGGAATTTTCTCTCAGTTCAGACAGGTGACCAAATATATTTGTGGGCTGTTACCAAGAATTATGCAAGGATTTTTAGTCCTTTGTAGCTTCACATTAAACAACTTTTTTTGCTTTCCTAATGTGCACTATCAATACCACTTGGGGAAATTTGGAATATTCCAAACAATGACCACAATACCTTGCCAAAAACCAGTAATACAAATATCTATGGTTAAGAGAATTTTAAAGCTTGAAGTAGAAAATGCCATTATTCCAGGTGAATTAGGACCTGCCCTACTTGTTGAGTTGAATGACAACATTTTTGTCAAGCAATTTTGTGAATATTTATGGCTTTTTCTGTATTCATATCCTTCTCTGTGCATAAACTCTCATGAATGTGGCAACTCATTCATACCAAGTCTTATAGAATCTCATTCTTACAATTTCCTGCTGCAAACTAGGCCTGATTCTGACCACTGTGCAGAGAGGTTCTCCTTGGGCAACCAGTTATCAGATGATGATGAATTGCTCTGACAGATTTGGGAGGCTTGGGACAAGTGACTCTTTGATTGTAAAGCCGTCACCTGACACCTGTCACTTTGAGGAGGAACTAATGGCATTCGAGAAAGCATGGCCAGCTATTCTCTGTGAACCTCTACCATCAGCAAATTTGGCCTTGTTTGTACCTGTAAAGTTGGCAGTAAATCTGTATAATTTATGGATGACTTCGATGCTCTCATCACTCCCTCCCTCCTCTCTCTCTCTCTTTCTCTCTCTCTGTAAATAGGACGTGTTCTCACAGCATAAGATCCTAAAGATTAACACTGAAATTTCATACTTGAGTGTGAAGTAGCATTTCTGCAAGCACCTAACTCAGCTTGTTTCAATAAAGCGCAAAATGATCAGTCTCTAACTTTTATCAGTTCTTAGAAATAGGAATTCCATCTGAGCCTCAAAAATTTCAAAAGGTCTTTAAACTAGCTAAATTAATTTTTAACAAGTCTATGCAGAGGGACTATACTAGACCTACATATATTTTATTCTGTTGCCATCAGCCTTCAGGAAAGAAAAACATGTTTATACCCATTACATCAGCTTTATGTCATGGTTTTTATACATCCTAGATATTTGATTTTCACCTTGTGAAATCTACTGATATTCTACCATGTGACATACTTTGTAGCTAACCAGTGGTTGTTTTAGAGGTCACAAAAAAATTAGTACATGGCTCTATATGACCCTATTTAATTATATTCAAGCACCTATAACTTGGCAAAAACTTCAAAATACAAATAGCAGGAAAGGCAAATAAAGGGCTAATTTATCATAATCATATTTGAAATGATACATATCTCTGAATTGTAATCATCAAACATGACACAATGATTTTTCAGAAACTGGGTGGGGGTGGGGCAGAATCTCTGGAACAAGAGTTGTGAGATCATTTTTCACATCAAAATGTAATTTTTTTTTTCAAAAATAGCAAACGAAGTAATTGGGGACAATCTTTCCATAGTGAATCTTTGTTCTATGCATATTTTTTACTTTGACCTGCACTTTCATTTCTGTGGAGATATAGACTAAACTTTCACTGCAAAGGAAGACAGCTGAGGAGGAGAAAAGCAGTAGGGAGAGAAGGTGAGGAAGAGGGTAAAGTTAAGAGGAAAAGTCACAGGCTTTTTCTCAGTGGTGATTAGTATAAGGCCCACAGCTTAGACTGTTGGCAGTCAGGTAGCTGTCTCCATGGTAACAAGAGTAGGAGAGTTATCAAAATGTGATAAGTTGCAAAAAAAAACCAAAAAACAAAAAACAAGAAGAAAGTAAAATCACTCTTTTTGCTTGTAGAGTAAAAGACCTAGAGCATTCACTGTTGGCTATTATTATTTTTCTAAACAAGTTAGAATTAGAGCACTGAAAGATCAGTTTTGCAAAAAAGAAAAAACTGCATTGTATTATAAAGCCGTTAATGGAGCATTTCTTGTGTTCTTTTTAAAATTGGAACATTGAATTCATAAACTTAACAGTAATTTTGAATTGGTAATTAGAAAGCAGGATACCTCTAAGTTACCAAGTTTTACCAAATTTAAGACAATCCAGGTCCAAGGGTCTTTACTCCATCCAGAATCTTTTGTATTAGTACACAAATAAATCTTGCTGCTTTATCTTTCCATGTTGGTGGAATGCCTTGGCCCTGGGGTGTATCACTTAGTTATGTGAATTGAGAGGAAGATATCGAGTATCTCAGTTACCCAAGTTCAATTCAGGTGTATCAATGTCTTCAGAAAACAAGGATAGCACCCCTGAATTAAATTGCCGTGGATGTTAAGAATGGCGAAGTCCTGGCTAAAGGCACAGGGTCTCCTTTCCAAGATTCCATGTTTTAAATTCTTAGGAATTTAAATTCTAATTCTAGTTCTATTATATTCTATTTGTCTCAGGAACACACACAATAGTTGTCTTGTTCATTAATGTTTAGCTTTAGAAAAACAAATTATAGGTTTTTATTATCTTAATCCCTATGTTGAACTTAAATTTAAATTATTTAGTTTTTCACCAGCTTGAAATACCCTTGCATACAAAAATGTCAATTTCGGGGCCAGGGATTTGGCTCAGTGGTTCTGCTGCCTGCCTCACAAGCGCAAGGTCCCAAGTTCAATCCCTGGTACCACAAAAAGACAAAACAAAAATGTCAATTTCATGTCATAAAATTCTGCAGGGAACACAATAAATTTGATGATCCCTTCTACAATAGTATGATATGAATGCATCAGGTACATACCAGTTAAAAAACAGAATTATAATTTTTTTGGGGGGTGCTGGGAGACAAAGTCAAGACTTCCAGCAAGCCAGGCAAGAGCTCTACCATTAGGCTACATCCCCAGCCCTAGAATTGAATTTTTTTTAAAGACTCACCATCCAAATCATTCATGTTGTTGGGGGGCATGCGGGAGAACAAATACTTGATTTATATGTCATTAAAATGTCTGGTTCCACCCAATTGCCCATCAGTTGGAGACTGGATAAAGAAGATGTGGTTTTTCTATAAAATGGAGTACTACTCAGCCATAAAGAATGAGAAACTAGAGTCATTCATAGGAAAATTGATGCATATTGAGGTGTTATACTCTTAAGGGAAATAAATAAGACACGTGTGTAAATACCAAATAGTTCTTCTGGTGTGAAACTAAAAGTGTAAATAAAATCCAAATTGTTAAACTAATTGTTTAACAATGTGAAACAGGAAGAGAAGGGCTAAAGGTGTGGGGAAAGTAGGAAGGGTAGGGGAAAGTAAATAAGGGACAAGAAAAAATACAAGAGAGGCAGGTGGCAGAACCACAGAGCTAAATCCCTGGCCCAAGAAAAAAATATGAGAAAAGGAAAAAATGGAAACAAAGTCTTTGTAAATAGGGGAGGTTAAAGGGGGTAAAGGGAGAGTAGGGGTATGGGGAGAAAATGAGAACCAAGATCTGTCAAGTAAAGGTGCAAGATCCCAATGATGAATGTAACTGTACTGTATACTTAAAATGTACCAATGAACTCAATAAAATTTTTTAAAATGTCTGGTTCCATACATATGTATGGAGATTTGGGGACATTTTGTTACAATGCAAAAATGATTGTTACTTATTGAGTCTCGAAGAAGCAGCTGACACTTTCTCCTTCTTACAGTACATGAAGATGATGGGTGTGAACTCCTGCAGCCATTTTTTCGCCTGGCTTATAGAGAGTGTTGGATTTCTGCTGGTTACCATCACGATCCTCATCATTATTCTCAAGTTTGGCAATATTCTTCCTAAAACTGATGGATTCATTTTGTTCCTGTATTTTTCGGATTACAGCTTCTCAGTTATCGCTATGAGCTATCTTATCAGTGTCTTCTTTAACAACACCAACATTGCTGCTCTCATTGGAAGCCTCATCTACGTCATCGCCTTTTTTCCATTTATTGTTCTGATTACAGTTGAGGATGAGTTGAGCTACATAGTGAAAGTATTCGTGGTAAGGCATCTATCTGTCAGAATGGCCGGTGTAAAATGACTGGGCTCTTTTTGTTTGTTTTCAGAATCTCAAACTGCCAGTTCAAGTATTTAAATTTAAAAATTTAGTGATAGAAAATTAAGCATAACTGTCCTAGTAATAATCCCTCTTCCCCCTACATCATTGTCTATCATACAAGCACAAGACTATGGAAAGGAAATCTCTTCTCTCACAGCTTCTAGAACCATAAGAAGTGATGCAATCAAGAAATAATTCCTTAAGAAATAATAGTTAAAATGGATGTATTAGCTTTTCATTGCTGGGGGAACACATATTGGATATACAGAACTTAGAGGAAGGTTTTATTTGGGCTCAAGTTTCAGGGTATTAAGTCTGTGTCAGGCTAGCTCTAAGGCAGAAAGGCATGGTGGAGTAAAACTGTTCACTTTATGGGAAGTGGAGCAGGGATAAGTTCCGAAGAGATAACCTCTCCTCTCCTCCCCTCCCCTTCCCTCCTCTCTTTTCCTCTCCCCGCTCTCCTTCTCTTTTTCCTCCTCTTCCCCCTGCCACCTAACACACACAGAGAAGTCTGCTGCACTAATCCTGAGTGGCTCTTAAGACAATCAAGTTGAAAATCCACCTTAGCCATCACAGTGGAATACAACATGTTTTAGAGATGGTCTGACTTCTCTCTGGTCTAATTCCTTAAGCATCTTGGAGCCTGTAGTACTGAACTGTTCTCATATATGAATAGCTATCATGGTTTTCATAGCACAAAATATAGCATGCAAGCATAAAGATAAATGCATCGACAGCATATAATCAACTCAGAATTCTTTTCTGCTTTTTCATTTAAAAGCACTACATTAATTTGAGATTTATGACTACTGATTCTGAAATAAAGAAAGTAGAAACAAATCTCATCATATTAAGACTTTGCTTTTTATGAAAATAGATAGTGATGAATAACATTCATCCAGCAGTGACTTCTTTGGGTTTAAACAAAATTTAAATTTGTAATTTGTAGAAATTAACAATATTTAATCAACTGATATTGTAGTATATTTTTATTCTCAATGCCTCTGTTACCTGAAATAAATTTATGATATAAAAATCATCTTCTGCTCCCTAATGTTTTCATTTTAGTCTTAAAACTGTGTTATTCTGTAATTACCTATTTTATAATTGCTGAGCAGCATTTAATAAGTTTAAATATATGTTTTGGATTTTTAATAAGTATTTACCAAGTTGTAATTTTCCTGCTTATATTTTCTGCTCCTTCACCTCTGTTTTCTTTTTAAGAATTGCATCATGCTAGATAAAGGGACCTTTGAGTTTTTAATCTACTTAGACAGTGAACATCAATTTAGTCTGTACATGTGTCCAACATAATCACCACCTAAGTTCACTGTGGGTGAAATGTATGAAATCTACTAGAAGACTCACAGCTGTTCATTTTCTTCCCAGAGCCTGCTGTCCCCAACAGCATTCAGCTACGCAAGCCAGTATATTGCACGATATGAGGAACAAGGCATTGGTAGGTTCACTTTTTTAAAACTGAACTTTAGGGCTGGGGATTTAGCTCAGTGGTTCTGCCGCCTGCATCACAAGCGCAAGGACCCAAGTTTGATTCCCAGTACCAAAAGAAAAAAAAAAAACCGAAACAAAAAACCTGAATCTTATCTTTCACAACCGTGACATGTGTCACAGGAAAATAAACATCTGTGTTCCAATTTTTAGGTCTCCAGTGGGAAAATATGTACAGCTCCCCAGTCCAGGATGACACCACATCATTTGGCTGGCTGTGCTGTCTAATCCTAGCTGATTCTTTCATCTACTTCTTTATTGCTTGGTATGTCAGGAACGTTTTCCCAGGTATGAGCACGATTCTTACAAAAACATGATTGTCATCATCATAAGTCAACTATATATACATTCTAATAGTCATTTAAAATATCCAAAGAAGTACTTCCCAAAGCCCCAGAACTAAACAAAAATATTCATAGAATTCCCTGATGTCCTTCTAAATGAAGAAGTATAGGATAGTGGCAAATCAATAGGAGTGTGAAATATTAAAAAGTAAAACCTGAATTTCCTAAATCTAAGGAGAAATGACCAGATTCTAATGAGATAAGTTGATTCTAATAAGAAGATAAGTTGGGCTCCTATCCTGGAGTTCAACCACGCTTTCTAACATGCTTATGTGTTTTTCTATTAAGCTTATTTATATATGTACAGTTTGATATTGTATATGATTTTATATACACAGAGATGAGTACAAGATGTGACCAAAAATACAGTGTGTGTTTAAATAATAATAATATCCCTCAGGCCAGGGATGGAACTCAGAGGCACAGCACCTGCCTGGCAAGCATGAGGTCCTGATTTCCATCCCTGGTAACAAAAATTAAAATTAAAATTTTAATAAATATATAAAATAATAACAATAATAATCTCCCTCAAAATACCATCCCTCACTTGAGCACACTTATTCCACCCTTCTTGCAATTTTCTGAAGCAGTTCTGAAAGTCCTTCTTCAGTTGTGCCATCGTAGCTACCTCAGTGTACTGAATTGATTCCAAATGTTTACCTTTCACGGTCATTTTGACTGAGGAAGAGCTAGAAGTTGCACAGTGCCAGATCCAGTGAAAAGGTGGATGAAGTAGATAAGTCAATATTTTTAGAAGCCTGCCTTTCCGTTGGATAGCAGTAGGCAGATGCATTCACAATATTTTCACCTCCTAAAGACATGAAGGGGGACTTCTGGAACTGTTTAAGAAAAGTGTCACAAATGACGTGATAAACGGTTGGGCAAAGAGAGTATTTTGAGGGGCATGGATACAGTATGTCTTCACCATAATCATTTTTAAAAATTTTTATTAGTACATGCTTACAGTGGTATGTGTACATACTACATCTTTTTCCTCCCTTCTCCTATTACTTCTCAGTCCACTTCCCAATCACTCCTTGTATAGAGAGATAGAAAGCAGATCAGTGATTGCCTGGGACTTGCCATAGGAACAGGGATTCTCTACAAAAGGCGTGAGATAACTTTTGCAGTTATATAAATACTCTAATACTAGTTTGTGGTGGTTCTTCTATAGCTTTATAAATTTACTAAAAATCATCTAGGTGTACACTTAAAATGAATACATTTTGACTTTTAATTATATTCCAGTGATGCTAATTTTAAAAGAAAGGCTATCTTTTTTACTCTACCTTGAAAACCAAAACCACCCTTTAGTTTTATGCAGTACCAAAAAGAAAAGAAATGCAAAGAAAGAAGCTCCTCCTGAACCACGCATAGCTTCATTTCTGATGCTTAATTTAAAGATCATTACTAATCCCCTTTCCTAACACATTCTATTACAGGAACATACGGTATGGCTGCGCCGTGGTATTTTCCAATTCTTCCTTCCTATTGGAAGGAGCGGTTTGGATGTGCAGAGGTGAAGCGCGAGAAAAGCAACGGCCTTATGTTTACTAACATCATGATGCAGAACACCAACCCATCTGCCAGTAAGACAAGTAGGTCAACACCATTCATTACTGTAAGGGAAATGATGTAAAAATCACATGGCAGCTACTTTTAGTTACGCTTCTCTAAATGGCAAAATTATCCTTTTAGTCATGGATGAATCTGTCTACACATATGTGTTTGGACTCTTACGGGGATTGAATTGTGGCTTTTTCTGGGCTCATTAGCTTAGTTGGCTAGCATATGGTGCTAATTAGGCCAAGATTATAGCTCTCCTTTGTGGTCCAGTTAGACTCACACAGAGAAAAATTTTATTCCTTGGCCACAATTTGTACCCTTAACTCCAGCCATCTGCCACCAGTCATAAGGAGTAACCAAGTAACAAACACAGATAATGTAGCATAAGTTGTCAATAATACTAGAAAGGGGACTGGGGATTTAGCTCGTGGTACTGCACCTGCCTAGCAAGCACAAGGTCCTGAGTTCAATCCCTGGTACCAATATATA
>NW_022900928.1:114874335-114876639 GCF_012274545.1 Fukomys damarensis | reverse complement strand
ATATACACACACACACACACACACACACACACACACACACACACATATACATATATATTAATACTAACACTAGAAAAATAGTTTAAAGCTCAAGCATTGGTGAGTGGTGTCATCTTTGTAAAGTAAGTATGACCCATACAGGTGGTCCTTTGGTGATGCCCAAGGGGGTCACACCTAAGTTAATGAACTGGATTCTGTTAACTTCAGATTTGAGCTAGTCTTCTCACTGTTAATCACAATTTGTAGCCATATATTCCACAAATTAGTATCATCTGCACAATCAGGGGGCAAGTCTTAGACTTACAAGTATTTAAGACCTATTGATTAAAGGAGAACTTATGATACTTTATTCTAGAACTGCTTTTTCCCACAGAGAAGGCTGAAACAAACAGACTTTGGTTTTCTATTTCTGTTTATTCTGTGAATGAGGCTGAAGTGTGTAATAAATCATCTGTTTCTGGATATTTTTTCTTACTTAGAACATTGCATTTATATGGTCTTTCATTTTTAATTAAAGCAAAGTCTAACTCTACCTGTATTTTCTCCCCAGGCCCTGAACACATGTTTCCCTCCAACATTGAGCCAGAACCCAAAGATCTCCCAATCGGAGTTGCCCTGCATGGAGTAACAAAGATCTATGGTACAAAAGTTGCTGTTGATAACCTCAATCTGAACTTTTATGAAGGGCATATCACTTCATTGCTGGGACCGAATGGAGCTGGGAAAACTACTACCATGTATGTTACTTTTCAATACTTAATATCACAGAAGCATAATATGAAAATACAGTTATTACATTTTCCAAATGGAGTAACATGGTTCAATATGTGTGCTATGAAATGGATCTAAACAGATGTCTTAAACTGTCAGTTCAAAAGCCAAATGGAGCCTACTAGATGAAAGTTTTATTTTGTCCACCCAGTGTTGGCCCACCCAAAACAGCTTGAAATTTTTAATTTAGTGCAAATATTTTTAAATGAGCAGTTTCTTATTAAAAGTAAACATTCTTGGCATGTCTTAAGAGAACGGCAAGTTCTAAAATGTAGTTCACAGAGACTTTGGGTTAGGGCTCAATAAAGTTCATCCTTGGTCTCCATCAATTTATACTGACACATGTACCACATTTATTTCATTTGTTTAAGATTCTATCCTGGCCCATATATAAGATTGCATTTGCATATCCTACTCTAACCACACACAACCACAGTTGCTCCATCGTAGGAAACCCTTGCTTGATTCATAAGGAAACAAAAGAATCACCAGATATAGATTAAAAAGGCAGGGGAAGTACATGGGCTGTTCTTTCTCACATGTCACTTAAGTAGCATTTTCCTGTGTCAGAATGGAAGAGTGATTCAAATGTTGCAAAAGTGATATTTTCCGATTTTCTTGTGTGTGATTTGTCTCCACATTTGCTTAGCTGCTTGGTTGTTGCTAAATTGTTACTGATGCTGTGACCTTTGATTACAAAAATGTGTCAGTTGTTTCGCCTCTTATTTTGAATCATCATGCATGAATAAGTCCAGTGACTGCAAAAACACTGACAATATTTTTGTAATAAAAGAGGACAGAGGTCATTAAAAAAATGAATATATAGCCTTTCTTATTTGCATGACCTCTTTAATGCCATAATTGACTTTCTAATGAGAATACAGTGCTTAAAAGGCAAGCGTCCCAATAGGAAATAAGAGGACAGAAAAGAAAAGGAAGAGAAGACATTTAAAGAGACTGAAATTTTAACTGAAAAAGCCCCATTTTATAGTTCTGTATACAAACTTTAAAGAATGAAATGTGTTATTTGTATTTCAATTCATTTTATGGAAAAATTGTATATTACATTGATGCCCTATTTAATCCAAAAATATTCATTGCCAGATCCTTGTCAGGTACTACGACAGAGTAGTAAGAAGACCTTATGGAGTTTACTTGTAGTGGAGGGAGGAGAAGGGCAATAAGTAATTGCTCACTTACTAATCATCTGAAAGACAACTGGGAATTATCTAGGAGGAAAGCCGTAGACACAGCGTAGGCAACAGGCCTGGAGATGTCCAAAGTGTAATAGGAAGAAAAGGGCTAAAGGTGTAGGGGAAGTGGGAGTGGGAGAGGGAAAAGGTAAGAAGGGAAAAGGAAATAATGGAAACAAAGTCTTTGTAAATAGGGAAGGGTGGAGGGGTGAAGGGAGGCTTGGGGAATGGGGAAAAAATAACCAAGAGATGTCATGTAAAAGTACATAATCCCAATGATGAATGTAACTATATTGTATAACTAAAATATACCAATTATATATATATATATATATATATA
>NW_022900928.1:114832733-114873915 GCF_012274545.1 Fukomys damarensis | reverse complement strand
AGGAGCTTATTAGGAGCTTACGGCCATGGGCTGGCCACATGGTATCGGTGGCTGTAAAAATGGAGACAGGTGAGCAGTAGAGGTTGTACAGCCAATATAGGAGGAGGGTTTAAACATGAATTTGGGATTCTAGGCTTGTACAGCCAGTAAATGATTTTGTCACACAAGGAAAAAGGTCATGTCAATGAAGACATGTGTTTGAGGGCAAAGATCATGTTGAGTTGGAGGACCTGTAAGGCATCTCATGGAGAAATGGCATTGCCTGTTGGATGAACAAAACACACCTAGAACTAAGTGATGGCTCTGGACTAGGGATATAAATTCAAGGCTTGTGAGCCTATACTATGGGATGCCAGAGAAGTATACAAGTTTGCATAAAGAGCACAACCATTTTATCATTATCAGTACTACCACCATCACCATCATGTAGTCTTTATGCAATACTTTAAATTACTAAAAGTTTAAAAGTAATTTCTATTTTTTATTTCCTTGTAGCACCTTTTTATCTCATAGTTTGACCCTGCTTAAAGAGATACATGGCAACATTGTTTTTTTGCAACAAATGGGACAAATTTACTATTAATATCTAGCTTCGGTGCTTGGTCTAATTCATTGTTTCTTTATTTCCAGCTCTATGTTAACTGGGCTGTTTGGTGCCTCTGCTGGCACCATCTTTGTGTATGGGAAAGATATTAAAACAGACCTCGGCAC
Organism: Fukomys damarensis; assembly: GCF_012274545.1. Classification (NCBI taxonomy): domain Eukaryota; kingdom Metazoa; phylum Chordata; class Mammalia; order Rodentia; family Bathyergidae; genus Fukomys; species Fukomys damarensis. The sequence goes on along the minus strand of NW_022900928.1, from coordinate 114,873,204 downwards.
TGTTCGGAAGAGCATGGGAGTGTGCATGCAGCACGATGTCTTGTTCAGTTATCTTACTACTAAGGAACACCTTCTTCTATACGGCTCTATCAAAGTTCCTCACTGGACTAAGAAACAGCTCCATGAAGAAGTAAAAAAGTGAGTTATGACAAGAATGAGAACATGAGCTGCTAACCTCTCTCAAAGACGTTTTGGCTGGTCAAGCTCCGGTAGTAATACCAACGAGAAATGTTTTCCACAAAACAGCTGCTTTTTAGTTTTTCTACTTCTCTGGCTTTATATACATTTAATGCCATTATTCTCATCAGCTAATTATTACAAAAAATTTTAATTCTGTTTTTCTCTGGCTTTTCTGTTGGCAAGTACTGCTTCTAATCTGCACAGTGACTTCACTGCTGCAAACCTCCTCACTGGACTCCTGACTTCTACTCCCACTCATACAATCTGTTCTTTGCAAAGGAGCCGGGATAGGCTTTTTCAACTGAAATTCAGGCCACACCATTCTTGTGTGGCCCTCAAGTGGCTTCCTGAAACACTCAATATACAGTAATACTCAGTAAGTAACAGCATGATAAAGCCCTGCACGGCCTTACATGTACTGGCCCCAGCTCCACCTCTAATGTCTTTTCTCTCCACTTTCATGCTGCTCACTCTACTCTGGGTGCACTGGCCTCGTTGTGAGCATTTGACTTTGCTCAGCCTGCTCCAGCCTCAGGGCTTTCTACTTACTCTTCCTTCAACCTGCAGCTCCCCTCTCCAGACAGCCATTGGAATTAGTATTGGTCAAATAACCGCTGTCTGTCTCTGCTCTGATACACCTTCTCAAAGTGACTCCCTTATATAAAATAGATGCCTTGGGCTGGGGATTTAGCTCAGTGGTTCCGGTGCCTGCCTCACAAGCACAAGGGCCAGAGTTCAATCCCCGGGACCCCCCACAAAAAAGATGCCTACAAGAACTGTCCCTGGCATGCTTTACCTCCATAATTTGCTTTTTTAAAAATCTTGTATTGCACTCATTATATTATAAACTTGCTTATATTTATCAACTGATTTTCCTTCACATCCTTCCTGATACTCACACATACTGGAACATAATCTCCTTATGGGTAGGAACTTTTATCTGCCCACTGCTTTCCTTTGGCACCTAAAAAATGATCCGGTACAAAATAAGCAGAAATTCTAAGCACTTACCAAATGAATGGCCTACATATTCCCTTTGGGTCTTTCTTTCAAAGTATCAATAGTACTTCTGAGTGGATAATAAATAGTAGAAAACTATTTATTTGGAATTCTCAAAAGTTTATTGTACCTGAATGAGTACATGATAGTTGCTTAGCAAATGTATCTGACATTTAGTGTATTTATTGTACTTTTCTATTGCTCAAATAGACTCCGGAAAAAATAATTACCATGTACTGTTTTTGAAGGACTTTAAAAGAAACTGGACTGTATAGCCATCGGCATAAGAGAGTTGGAACACTGTCAGGAGGGATGAAGAGGAAGTTATCTATCTCCATAGCTCTCATTGGTGGATCAAGGGTTGTGATCTTGGATGAACCATCCACTGGAGTTGATCCGTGCTCACGCCGAAGTATATGGGATGTAATATCCAAAAACAAAACTGGTATGAGAGTATTCTCACAGCTTCCCCATTCAACAGTCATCACTTTGCCCTCTGTGATACACAAAAGCAAGAAGAAGACTTTTCTGTCTTTAATATCCTTTAAATGTCTCAGACTCTTTTTCTAATATTTCTCTTCTCTCAGCTAAATGTCTGGGTCAATTAGTTAATATCTATCTGGTGCCCACTGTGAGTTGAGCACTTAACCAGCCTTTTGGAGAGCATGCAAATCCAGCAGAAGTTCCAAAGTCTGCTTAGAGGAGCTTAGAATCTAATTAGAGACACCAAACATACACAAGTGAAAATAAACTGAAAACAGACTAAATAAGTGCTAACAGGATGTGAAGCAAAGGAGTAATCAGACTGGAGTGGATTAATCAGAGACGAATATTCAAAAAGCCTTTAAAATTATCACTTTTCATGATGAGGTTTAGGAAAAAAGAGATAGATGATATGAAATGAAAGAACCTTAGCAAAATCCGGAGAGATTAGAAAGTGTTGCCCAGGCCAAAAAAAAAAAAAAAAACATGATGGACATTAGCTACACAGCAAAATAAATGCTTATGTCCTGCCAATTTGTGTGGAAAACATCACCAAATATTTAAGAACACCTCTGCTGATCATTTTGAAATTTCCTCCTGCCCATTGTTTTTAGTCACCTCGTAAATATGTCTTCTTCTCATATATCACAGGCTGTACTTTTGCAAACTCCGTGTTAACTTTGGAACTCTGTCTTTACTTTTCATTCTCTGTTGTTCTCATCTGTCTTTTCAAGCCAGAACAATTATTCTGTCGACACACCACTTGGATGAGGCTGAAGTGCTGAGTGACCGTATTGCCTTCCTGGAGCAGGGTGGGCTCCGGTGCTGTGGGTCGCCATTTTACCTCAAAGAAGCTTTTGGAGATGGATATCACCTCACACTCACTAAGAAGAAGGTCAGTAGCAGAAAAACCATACCTTACTGTGGACTCAGAAGTTAATTTTTTATAAGAAATAGAGCAGCCAGGCATGGTGGTGCACACCTGTATGCCCAGCACTCAGGAGGCTGAGGCAGGAGGATCACTGTGAGTTCAAGACCAGCCTGGGTTACATAGTGAGTTCCAGGTCAGTCTCAACTACATAGTGAGACCCTGTCTAAAAGAAACCAGCTGAACAAAGAAACAGAGCAGACTCTCTCCAGCTTTATTCATTGATAAAATGTATTAATGTACCAACTTGATAGTTCTCAGACTTGAACAAAAGAATGCTAAAGGTCTTGGGTTAAACCCCCAGATTTCTAGTCCCACCTCAAGAATGTCTGATTCGGTAGACTGAGTTAGGGAATTCACTAATTTCCTAACAAATTCACAAGTGATGTAGGGGCTACTTGTCTGGGGACTGCATGTGAAGAAGCGAAGTGCACCAGTGGTGGCAAGCCTATGGCATGCATTCTGCAGCGGGCTGTTTGTATAACTGAAAGCTCTAAAAGGTTTGCTCTCCCTGGAGGGTGAACAGTGATCTCCATTCTAATATTACTGATGGAAGGTTGGCCTGTTAGTTTCCCCAACATTTCAGCAAGTAAAGCTACATTTAAATTTTCTAACTTATCAAAAATAAATGAAGAAGTCCAGGGATTTAGTTCAGTCATTCTGCTGCCTGCTTTGCAAACACAAGAACTCAAATTTAATCCCTGGTACCAATAAATAAATATATACATACATACAGGAAGGAAGGAAGGAAGGAAAGAAAGAAGGAAGGAAGGAAGGAAGGGAAGGGAAGGAAGGAAGGAAGGGAGGGAAGGTTGGACCAGGGATTTAGCTCAGCGGTGCAGCACCTGCCTGCAAGAGTGAGGTCCTGAGGTTGATCCCTGGTACCAAAAAACAAAAACAACTTCCCTTCCAAAAAACAAAAATAATATGAAGTCATGTATTCACTTTCTGCAAAAATCTGAAGACCTCAAGCACATACTACAACTTAAGTCAACAGAACATTTCCAAGTTTTAAAAGACAGTGATGCTAATTAAAGATCTCTGTACCACTTACCAGAACATATGATTCGACAACACTGTGCAATATGAGTATGCTATTGGGCAGGTTATGACTACCACCATTTATTTTATGTTAATTTCTAGTATATAAAAAGTTATTCATTATTCTATTTATTAATCATTCAAAAATACATTTGCTAGGGCTATGTTATGCCTTATGATATATCCAAGTACTATCCTAGACACTGGGGATACATCCATGATCTGATTAAATTAAACTCTCTGGCTCCATACAGTTTATATTCTGATGAAATGTGAGAGATACAGATTCATATAGTCAGTGAGTAACTTATTAAGTATGTCAGTAATAGTATATTACTTATGTCTTTATTTATGTAGATATGGATAAAAACAAACCTGGAGAGGAGAGAGGAAATGCTGGGTGATGTAGTTTTTTTAAGTATAAGAGATGGGGCTTCAGAGAAAGTGAATTCTTGTGTTGGAGCTCACAAGAAAAGGGACATGTTGCTACACCTGGGGAAAAGAAAGAGAAATTACACAGACTCGGAATGATGCATGATTAAACCTTAATAGCTCTAGCAACTGAAAAAGAGACTGGAGTAGAGCAAGGGAGAGGAAAAAGAGTGAACCATTAGGTTGGAGAAGGGACAGACTGGAGTGGGAGAGTAAGGCTGGTAGAATGGTGACTTGTAGACAGCCACAGGGTCCCCACCTGAGACAGGGAGGCACTGGGGGAGTGAGTGAGGTGTGATCTGACTAAGGCCTAGACTGGACCAACAAGAAGGCGTGACTCTGATTGAGGCCTTTGGGCGCTATGGTATATGGAGGAGAAAGGTCAACTTCTGTTTTTGTCTCTAGAGTCCAAGTGTAGATGCAAATACAATATGTGACACGATGGCTGTGACAGCAATGATCAGATCCCACCTTCCCGAAGCTTGCCTCAAAGAGGACATTGGAGGAGAGCTTGTTTATGTGCTTCCTCCATTTAGTACCAAAGTCTCGGGAGCCTATTTGTCGCTCCTAAGAGCACTGGACCAGGGCATGGGTGACCTCAACATCGGGTGCTATGGCATTTCAGACACCACTGTTGAAGAGGTATGTGTGGTCATTTCTTCATTTGGTAAAGTGGGTATTAATTATGTGCAACATTTTTAAAAAGGAAAGAACTATTTTAAAATAAGTAAATATTTCACAAATCAGAAAACCTTAAAATTATCTCAGTACTGTTCCTATGGAAGAATGATTCTGAGAATAAGGTATTACCCCAATAAGAAAACCCTCATCTTTTACATAAGAAAATATGCTCTTAAAGTCAGGCGGCTTATCTCAAAATGTGCTAAAAATTCAAAATCAAAATTAAACTTAGAAATTAGAAGAGATATGCACTGTTATGTTAGTGACATGATGTGGCTTCTCTTTCTAGGTCTTTCTGAACTTAACCAAAGAGTCACAAAAAAATGGTGATATGAGTCTGGAGCACATAACACAACGGAAAATTGGGAATTCCAATACCAAGTGTATCTCAACTCCTGATGACTTATCTGTGAGCAGTAGCAACTTCACAGACCGAGATGGTATAAATCTAACTTAGATATTTTGCTTACTTCCCATAAGGCATAAAAGAGGAAGTCACAGGACCTTTTGATTTTTTTAAAAAAAATCTAACTTCAAAATTTTGTTTTAAATTTTCAAAACTAAAGAAAGAGAAGTGTCCTTTTAAAATCCAAAATATTAACTAAAACATTGAATTCTCTATTTCAAAAGTACTTTGAAGAGTGTGAAAGAATATCTTTGACAGGGTAATGATAAGTATCCCTTCTACTCACCAGAAATGATTTTCAAGATTTACAATTTCAGATTTATGCTTAACAAGCCAAGATTCTTTTAGCTCGTGCTATCCAACAACAAATAAGGTTATCTTTATAAGCGACAATAGCCATCAAAACAATGAAAGAGAAAAGAAAAGAAAAACAATCTTCCCCTTTGTCAGTACCTCATTGGAAAACATGTTTAGCCTCCCCCTTCTCTGCATTGCTCAGGGAATGAGGAAATCCTTTTGGGAGAAAGGCTCTGAATTGATTAAGTTGGACTTAATAGCAAAGTAACAATTGGTTTTCTTGTCAGTTCTTGATATAGGGTATGTTCTCAAACTCTGTTCCTTGACACAACTTTGAGAGGTTCAGGTTTTTTTAAAGTAACTTTTTGGTCACTTTGTCTCTTTCTGACAGTTAATTTATACCTCTAGAAATACTATTTACATAAGGAACGTGTAGTGAAATGATACATAAATTATGCAATAGTCATATTAACAGTAAGCTTAAATTGGGAAAAATCTCTAGGAACAGAACTTTTAATTAAACATTTGCCTGTCTCAAAAACTCAAAAAAGATAATCTCTGATGTTTGTGTAATTCTGTAACTTGAGCTCATTTGTTCTCTGTCACATTCCTCATTTATCATCTTTTACTGAATATAATTGTACAGTCCACAGAATTGAGGACTTTGATTAGAAAGTGGTCATCTGCTTCAGGAAGTAAATGCTATGTATTTGCCTCTGCATTTGTCTCATAATTTGAAATTATTCATCAGTCAAAATGTTCTCCTCATTGACATTATCTTTGAGAAAGCACATTTACTCCATTTGATACACCTGTAAGTCATCTGCATGTAATTTCTCAAGAAACAGAAAAGCATACTAATTAACTCCAATATATTTAGCTCCTTCCACAATTCCCTTTTGTAGAGATATGAGTTTGCATTTAAGCTTGTTCGCTCTGTTTAATTGGAATTCATTTTAAATTAAGCAGCTTTGTATTTTTCCTTATCAGCTAAATGGAGATCATGATTTTTGTGCTGTATAATTTTGATGGAAAATGAAAAATATACACAGAGTTGACAAATACCATCATCTTATCATGTGTGAAGGCATGCTTGGTGTCAGGTCTTTGGAGAGAATGCTATATTTGAACCTACTTTAGAGGGAGGTGTTGCAATTATTAACCACTAGAACTGTTACGGCCTCCACAGCTGCCCTTACTTTCACAAGTATGGAATTATTTTCATTACCTAAAAATTATTTCAAGGAGGTGAATTTAGTTTTTCGAGGAGTTCTTTTTTGAGACTCTCCCTATAAAAATGTAAAGTTAGAAGGCCATAATAATTCAAAGTTTCTCAATAGAATGGAATGAACAAGTGGTTTACTCCAACTGTACTTTGGAATAAAGGATTCCCTTTTCCTACCCATGGGTGAATTTATTGGACACCATGTTAGAATTAGAAACAATTAGACTTACAATCACTAAGCTACTCATAATAGGAATGAGTTCTTTGACTACATTGGTGTTTCACTTTCTGTTGATCCTATTTAAATTCAGATTATTCATAGAAACTATTTCCTGATAATTCATAGTTAGTAATACATACTGAGAGTTTGCATTGAAACTTGGAGTTGGCAGGTAGTGTTCACTTATAAAGTTCTCAGTATCTAACTTTTACATGTAAAATTACTATATATAGGTTTAATAATATTTTGTGTCTAGCAAATTAAAATTTTTGAAGTGCCTTTCCCTAGCTCTGAATGAAGTGATATTATGGCCCTTGATTTGGGCATAGACCGCGGCTGACGAATTGCTAAACACCCCATGCAAATACTTAGAATATAAGCTTTCCATACTATACTATTCATTCGGAGTTTCTGAAGTAATTTTATTATGAGATTTATTGCGCTCTCCTAGAACCAGCCTGGAAGTGTAGCACAGAGGTAGAACACTTACCTAGCATGTGTGAAGCCTTGATTTCACCTTCTGATGGGGGCGGATTTCTTAGAACCATATCACTTCCTTTTCTTCATCAGACAAAGTCCTGACAAATGGCGAGCGGCTGGATGGTTTCGGACTGTTGCTGAAGAAGATAGTGGCCATTCTCATCAAGCGGTTCCACCATACCCGCAGGAACTGGAAAGGACTCATTGCACAAGTGGTTCTTCCTATTGTCTTTGTGACCACTGCCATGGGCCTGGGCACACTGCGCTCTTCCAACAATAGTTATCCAGAGATCCAGATCTCCCCCTCTCTTTATGGTACCTCTGAACAGACAGCCTTCTATGCGTGAGTTTCTTTCTGTTAACCAAAAGAATGTTCCCCAAATGCTTCCACAATTGTGGTTGTACCCAACTGAATCCCATAGAATGCCAAAGAATAAAGAACACAGAAGCCACAGAATCAATCATATTAAAGGAACAGTTTGATTTATTGAAATATGTTATTTCTATGGTCTAAAATGGCTTTTTGAGAATTTTTACATTTATCTAACAATAAGGTTATAGTAGGTATTTAGTTTAATGACTAGACTTTAATGAAGAAGGCCAGCTTTTGTGTGACTTCTTAATGATTTGCATCACATAGCAAATAATGCATTATTGCTCTAATATTAAATAGCAATGTCAGCACTCTCCATAATACAGCATGATAGATATAAAGGAAAGCACTAAATGCATGTGGCAAATAGGAGAATGACAAAGCATATGCTCATTTTTCCTAGTGATACTTTTTTTCCCTTGGAAATTGAGCCTTTGATTTTAAAGAAAAGTCCTATAGACAGCAAAATTTAATCTCTTCAAATTATTTGTGAACATCTATGAATATCACAGTTTAGTGGAAGATAATGGATTTGATTGTGTCCTTTACTATCTCAGGAATTATCACCCAAGTACAAAACCATTGGTCTCAGCAATGTGGGATTTCCCTGGCATTGACAACATTTGTCTGAACAGCAGTAATTTGTAAGTGATCTTTGCGCTTTTCTTTCATTCTCAATATTCCAGTTTGTGCGTGTGTGCATGGATGTGCAGGTGTGTGAACAATATTTGGCTCTAAGTGATCAGTGGCCTGAAAGAAATCTGTTTAACAGAACTTATTTACTTCCTTTCATTTGCTCCCTCATTGTGCTATACTGTGACAATAAACATCAGATTCCTTATAGTTTGTACAGCTCTTTTGTATACATACTTACTTTTAACAATTAAACCCTGCACATTTTAATCCCATTTTACACATGAAGTAACTAGGGTCCACAGGGACTAAGTTGTCTAAGGAAATCTAGATGGTAAGATGTTAGCTAAACTTGTCACCCAGGTTTTCTGACACCAATTCCCCTATCTTCATGTTAAGCTTGTTCACATTTTCAAGATATTACCTAACATTGTTAACCTGATCTTGGTGTATTATTATGCTCTTTGTCAGAAGAGAGGATGAAAAGAGCAAAGAGAATAAAGTGAACAAAAGGCTTCATTCTGTCACTGTAAGACAATTCAATGAGTTTTGGTCTTAGCACTAGTCGATAAATGATCTTCCCTCCTCCAATGCAAAAATGTCAAATCTCTTGAAAATAGAAGTATAATATATATTCAAGTTATGAAAAAAATCAGTAAATTGTACCTAGGACTACACATCTAAAATTTATACCAAGTACTCAATTAAGCACTTCTATGTAAACATGCGAACATGTATGTGTGTATGGGTGCACATGTATAAACATTTGATTTTGATACCATTTTTTATTTGCAGATGGTGTTTAAAGGAAAACAGTCTGAGCAGATGGAACACCAGTGGAGAGCCTATCACTAATTTTGGTGTTTGCTCCTGCTCAGAAAATGTCCAGGTAAAATGGAATTCAATTTCAGTGAAATAGGAAAAAAAGGAATAAATATGAAAAATTTGAAAGATCCATCCAGGTTACCAAAGAGTCAGTATAATTTCATTATATGGAAGCTAGTGTCTCAGAGATATGGACCTGAAAAATCTCAAAAATATTGACTTTGAACTTCAGGTCAGTGTTTTAAATTGAACTCAGAACAAATTTCCAAAGGTAGGCAATTCTATGATGCCCTTTGTGGAAATGAACTGAAAATGAATGTATGGTGTCAGTTCAGTTGTAACTAGAAAGCTCTGTGTTTCATAGGACAGAATGTGACCATAACTGTCATACATGAAAATACAGCAAGACTGTCACTGTAGTGGTCAGGTGGGAGGTCAGTCATGTGCAATTCCACAATGGAATTCCATATGTCTCCAAGCAACACCTCCATCTTGCAAGAAAAATCATTTCTTGAAATAGAAAAAAATCAACCCTCACTTACTCTATAGTCTATAAATAAAGACCTTAGTTTTCTAACCTTATATCAAGTTGCCAAACTCTTAGAGAAGCCAAATTCAGTAGAGAAGTTTTATCTGATTTGATCACTACACAATGTACAAATGTATCAAAATACTGTAGTTCATTAGTTGGTCATAATCATTATGTTCACTGCAGTCAAATTTTTAAACTTTAGAAATATTTTGATAGATTATTGAAGAAAAGAAATCACTGTTCATTTCTAAGGGCCACTATATTGTCAATTTACTTTCTCACATAGGAGGAATCTTGCAATATATTCAGGGGATGCAACCCCATTTCATGCTCTCATGCAAGACAGCTAGTAAGAGCTAGGATCTTTTGGAATTCTTGAATATTTAAACATTAGTTTAAGCTGCTATCCAGAGTATTTTAATCTCTCATCTAATTAAGCTAATTTCTGAATGTCATTATGCATTTTTGATAGCTAATAGTAAAGTCAAGTAACTTAATATTTAAAATTGAAGCCTGGCATGGTAGTGCATGTCTATAACCCCAATACTGGGAGGCCAAGGCAGGAGGACTGCCAAGTTAGAGTCCAGTTTGGGTTACATAGAAAATTTAAGGCCAGTCTGGACCACTTAGCAAGACCCTGACACAAAAAAATAAAACAAAAAACTGGGAGCTAGTTCCAGGGATTTAGCTCAGTAGTGCTGCTGCCTGCTTTGCAAGCACAAGGGCCTGAGTTCAGTTCCTGGTACCTCCCCACAAAATGGGAGCTAGATAATTTTTATTAATCAACCAAATTTGGTAGATTTAAAATTTCTTCAGCCAATTTTGTCAGTTTATTGCCAACTGTTTAATAACAATGGCTCACTTTACATAACTGATGCTCTGTACATTAGACACTGGCTGTACATAAAGTTCAAAGGTTTTTCAGAGAAAAAGTTATATTACATATATACATCAATAGATGCTATTAAAAAGTAAATCCTCAGAGTTCATGGTGATAGTCACAATATACAAGAAAAGATTCACATTCAGAATGCCAACTATATAAAATACTTCAGCAAATCAGCAAGAAAAACACAGATAATCCAATAGAAAAAATATATAAACACCTCACAAACGTCGCATCCAAATGGTCAGTAAATATATGTAAATGTAGTCATCAAGGAAATACAAATTAAAGCCACAAAGTAATGCCTTGCTACACTCATCAGAATGACTAAAAAGAAGAGAGAAAATTCCAAGTGTTGACAAAGATGCACAGCAGTCAGAACTTTCATTTTTTGCTGATGAGAATTCAATACGGTGTAAACAATTCTTAAATTGTTAGCTATAGAGTAGTGTATACATGTATATGCTATACATATACAATAACTGTTTTCATTTCTTGGCAATAGGCACGATGAATTCTTTTTCAAAATGAAAGGATAGTTTTATCATACTCTACCATCTGTACTAACAAACAAATCATTAGGCTGAAGCTTTTTTTTGTCATTCTTTGCTTAATTTGTGCAGTCTAGGCCAGAGAGAACTCAATTTTTAATTTTATTTATCATTTTCCAGGAATGTCCTAAGTTTAATTATTCTCCACCTCATAGAAGAATTTATTCTTCCCAAATGATTTATAATCTTACTGTTACTGGGCGCCACATGGAAAATTATCTGATATCAACTGCCAATAAATTTTCTCAAAAAAGGTAAAATAGTCCTTCTGTAGAATTACTTTCTTATTTTAATGGTAATTGACTGCTAAACTTGAGGCAATCAGCGCAAATTGTTATTTACATAGTTAAATTCTTAGTTTTGCCTAAACAGTCTCATGGATTAAAATTTAAATAATGACTAAATTAAGATTCATTTGAACACATTAATAAGCATTTTAAGGCTCAGAAATGAGTTGTCAAATGTGTACATTTTTTGAAGCAAAAAAGAAATTATTGATTGGATTGTATTTACTCAGAATTTTAAAGCATAACCTTTAATGAAAATGGACCTTAGTTCCCACAAGAACATCTCATAACTTGAAAGTATATTTGTGAGTGGACAAAAGGTTCCCATGTGTAGCAAGGCCATGGACTTAATCCACCTGATCATTTGTCATGGATGTAAAATTTATGAGCTTGCAATCACTGCTCTTTTCTCCTTTTCTTCATATCTTTCTTCCTTTATTACTCAATACCCAAACATAATTAACAGCCCTTGTAAAATTACTTTAAACTACACATAAGCAAAAAAAATCTATATTCAGATACAACTACTATTAATATTTGGGTATATATCCCTCCATAAAGTTTCTAGTGTCAGATGTAAATGTAAATATTTTTGGTAAATATGGGTATTGTAATCAAATAAAATATTTTGTTTTATGTGTTTGACTTTTATGATGAGATAATTTATTAAAGATGAGTTTATTGAAAACTGTTTTAAAACTTACATTTAAAAAATTGATGAATATACTGGTGTCATTTGCATGTCAAAAACTATAGCGCAATAGCATCACATTTAGACTTATAAGTCACAAGAAGATTATTCTGCATCGTTACTTAGTTAAACTGACCCTAATTTGGTGGACATCTACTTTTAAAATTAGTATTTGGATTTTAAAAATCAACTCTATTTTTTTAGAGACCATGAAGTGACAAGTAGTTAAATAAATCCAATTTATCTTCAAGCATCCAAGAAAAGAAAAAAGTATAGGGAAAAAAGTTGGGGATATAGAGGAAACTGGGCCACTTGAAAAAAATAATAACTGATGTTATATCACTTTAGAAATAATTACTAAAAAAGATTTTTAAGCACTAATACCTTAAGATTTTTGAGATGGTGCATTGTTCAGTTAAGATGGAAGAAATGATTAAACTATATCATTGCCTCATTTTGGGGGGGAATCATTACACAAATGTAATTATTTAGAAGGATTTTTTTAACAAGACTGAAATATGATTAAAAAGAATAAACAAAACATAAAATATTTGTCAGGCAAAATTTACTTCATACTATAAATGTATTCCCAATGGAAAGAAAACCATTGAGCTCCCACTTAAATATCTTACATAGACTTAGGAAGATTTTATTCATTAAAATGAATATAAATTTTATTACTCTATGTAGATATGGAGGTTGGAGTTTTGGGCTGCCTCTGACTAATGACCTTCGTTTTGATGTGACAGCAGTTCCTGCCAATAGAACACTTGCCAAGGTAAATTATGGTCTTTCATCTGGGTTGTCATACAAATAAGAATGCGAAATTGAAACATGTAAGCATTTTCTTAAAGTAAAGGCAAAACATGTACAATCAGTATTTTGAAACTTTATAGTGCTGTTGTTCTAATCCTGTATATATGCCCTAGGCTAGAGAAATATAAATACATAAGCACCAAGAGATGTGTACAAAGTATAGGTAGTAGAATTTCTTGTACTAACCAGAAAATACTAGCCCAATGTCCATATGCTACAGAATAAAAAAATAAATTGTTTCATATTTATTGAATAGAATTTTCAGCAATAGAAACAAAAGCACCTGGTTCCATATAGCAAGCAAGCTAAGTCTAAAGTTAAACATAAGCACACACACAAACACGCAAGGGGAAAAGGTAATGCATGGACTGATTACCTTTACTATAAATTTTTACAGTAGACAGAATTCAGGGACAGGGAGATTATTATGCCTTGGAAGGAAAAGGGCATCAGGGAAGAGTTACAGATATAGTTAATTTTTATTTCTCTACCTGTGCGATGGGTTTAATGTGTGTGCTCCTTCTATAATTTTTTGTTACACTCTACATTTATGTTCTAAGCATTTCTCTTTTTGTATATAACTGTTTAGAGAATGGAAACATGCATGTTCAGCCTAGCTTCTTATTGAACCTGGAATCTTAATTGAATTTGATGGAGATAAATTACCCTGTGGTGTTTTTGCCTTCTACATTATATTTATGCTCTAAAACCATCCAAAGCCACTGAATAAGACACATATGATTACCCATGTGATCAGTGACAGTCATAGGGATTTTGAATTATCCTTCATATATTTCACATTTGGTAACAGGAAACATGGATACTCTTGGAAGAAGTGAGGAAACTAATAATAATTTAGTGACTTTTATGCCAGGCACTAGTATCAACTTTTATATAAACTACCTAATTTCCTCCTCATATCACCCCAGATAATATATATTATTGGATTTATTATAGCAGATTTTTCCAAGGTCATGTGGAAAATATGAATTTCAATGTTCTGCTCCCCTTTTTCTATTCAATGAATAAGAAACTATTTATTTCTTTATTCTATTGCATATGAACATCTGGGCTAGGAATTTTAATGTTTCATTCCCCCCTTTTTTTTCTGCCCACAGAGTAAATACTCTTGCACAAAAAAGGGAGTTTTTAAGATAAAATAATTTCTCTCTGAATCACATTTGCAATTTTGAATTATCACCTGAGTTTGAATGGAAGCAGTTCATAATCTTATAAGACCAAATAAGTTGCTGGGAAGTTGGTGCCAACTTTAAATATAAATATAGTAGACTCTCATATGTGAAAACAGCCTAACTTATTTGAACACCACATTGATCTTGCCTTTTTTTGGAAAACAGGTGTGGTATGATCCCGAAGGCTATCATTCTCTTCCAGCTTACCTCAACAGCCTGAATAACTTCCTCCTGCGAGTTAACATGTCAAAAGTTGATGCTGCCAAGCATGGTAAAGTTATTCACACAGAGGCATCTTTCATTGCAAAATTTTTGTTACTGTCCATACAAAAATACATGTTACATCTATTTCCTCCCAGTAGCAAATATTTCGTAACCTCTGAATTACAGGTATTTAGAAACAATTTGGAAGTAGTAACTCCTGTCAGATGGAACATTCTAGACAATTGCTTTAACTTCAACTTAATTTAATTTTCTCATTTATCAAGTCTGGGCAGTAAGGCCAACTTCCTGTGTATGTGTGTGTGGTTATATCTCAAAGGAAAATATTTGAAAACTATTTTATAAGCAAAAATTTAATCAATTAATGTTTATGAATATTATTCACAAAAATTAACATAATGATGAAACTTTGAAACAAATATGCTCTACCCTTAAAGGTGTTACCATTTATTGACCACTTATTCTGTGAAACTTGCCTTATAAGAAAGATCACCCATCCTTAACAACACCTTTCAAGATGAATACTAGTGTCCCCACTATTATTTCTCTGAAGTGCAAGAGTGGGATTTGATCCCAGAGCTGTCTGATTCCCCCCCACACTTTTTTTTATAATACTCCCGGCTGGTTTTCTGGACTCAGGTCTACTTCATTTGGTTTCCCAAAAGGCATTCGCATAGTTTAAAAATAAGGTTGCAATTTAAAAGAAATTGATACTTCTAATTCAATTAATGTTCATCAGACCATTTCATCTTCTTGAGTCTTGTTCAAATTATTTTTCCAGACCAATCCAAAAAATAATAATAAAGATGGAAAAATGTATTTGCTGGCCACGACTGAGCCTAATAAATAGCCTATTAAGTAGGGAGGGAAAAGAACACAAACTACCTTCCAGCCATACCAATGCCTTCTTTCTTTCATCTCCCTCCTGTTAAGCATAATAGTGGTCGCTAGATGTTACTGGTGATTGTAGAAGCAAATTGTGGCATCAAATATTCATCCCAGACACAGAATATTCGGGAGCCTTCTTTTCAGAGAGAACAGTATTTTTTTCCTCCAAATGCTTTGGTATTTTCCTAGCAGGAAGAACCATAAAGAAAATAAAAGAGAAGAGTATTTTTCCCCCAATTGCTTTGGTATTTTCCTAGCAGGAAGAACCATAAAGAAAATAAAAGATTAATAGTCCTTGGTTCTAGAGCATCAGTGAAAGGTGTAAGCAAAGCGGTAAATTAAATGAAATGGTCACTAAAACCAGGTGGGTCTGGCATAGCCTGGGTAGAAATACTATGGAAAGCTTGACTTTCAGTAGGATGTTTTATTCAGAGCAAAAGCCACATTTTGTTGTGACTGATAATAAAAGCATCACAACTACAGAAATAACTAGAAGAAAATGTAGCATAGATGCAGACAAAAAGATGATACCACATTTGAAGGGTCAGCTTTTCAAAACCTGTATTCTTGTTTGCTTCATAATTAGCATTCTTTACTAAGATCAAGACCATCTGAGACACTGCAGAGTCTAGCAGGGTTGTAGCCACTGCGATTGCATGTTACATTACAGAGTATAAAAATAATTCTACAACATAAACTTTATGATGACCCTGAAATTTATTTTTTTAATTTAAAAATAAGGCTCAGCTTGAGTTATATAGAGATTACTAAAGGTTTGCCTTCAATGCCTTATTAATTTTTCTTATTTAGACTTACCAAAGTGATAGCTTTCTACTTTCTCTAAAGGAGTTTGTTTTAAAGATGAAATTTGTATCATCCTAAAATACTTTTATTGTTTTGTAATGCATGAATGAGGTCTACCATAGTGATAATAATTGTCTTAAAAAATCAGCCCATGGCCGGGGATTTAGCTCAGTGGTTCTGCTGCCTGCCTCGCAAGCACAAGGACCCGAGTTTGATCCCTGGTACAAAAAAAAAAAAAAAAAAAAAATCAGCCCAATTATTCTCCCATCGCATACTCTAACACATTGCTTGCTTGAAAGCCTCTTTGTTAGATACTGCATGCAGTAGGATTTTAGTTTAGCAGTAAAGTTGTTTTCTGTTTAATTTTTAACATGCTAGTAAAAATCTTTTAATTAGCTTTTCTTTGCAATGTCAATATCTATTATATTCATGTGGTTCCCTCTAGTGGTTGATTTCACATGCAAATTGTTTTTTCTTCCAGAAAATATCAGTTTGCTTATTTTCTCTAACAAATATTATACAACTAAACTCTTTTCAAAAACACTAACACATTGCTCCTTCCACTCTAGTGCTTAGTGTTACCCTTTGTTTCATTAGCAACAATGGTCAATGGAATGCATCTCATCTTAGCTTTGCATCTGTAGAGACAACAGAAAAGGTCTTCTTTTCACATATGTGGTATGTGGAGAAAACATTAATTGAAATTTTAAGGTTTGACTTGATTTAATAAGCACTCACTGACCATGTCAAAATAAGACATTTTGCTGGGTGCTGTCGTACAATCTACAGAGATGATTGTGATGTGGGATTTTGATCCTAATACATTCTGATCTTGACACTAAAGATAGGTATGAAAAACTAGTGCTACAGGACCTTACATAATGAATAAAAATGTATTTTCAAATATTCCTCTGGTGAAGTAGAGTAGTCCTTGATTTTGAAAACCAAAATGAAATAAAAGACAGGTTTTCCCCTGGCTATAATTTAATAGGGGTTAAGTGGGCCTCATGGAAAATAGAACCTAAGTTTTAAAAGGCCCATTGATTTATACAAAATATAAGTAAAGTACATTCCCCAATACAATTATTGAAATTATAGGTCAAGTTTTTTTTTTAACATACAACTGTTGCTGAATTCAATCTCAAAATATGTCATATTACTCTTACTAAAAATTATAAATTTAATGGAGATAATATTCATTTATAATCCTCTATAATATTCAGGTACTATGCCTTAGTGCCCTTATATTATAAGCATATACTGTACAAGCAATAAGAAAGTTCTCACTCATTTCATGACTATAGTAATAAGTGTTTAGGAAATATCTTCGCTTCAACCTTCTACCATTCTACTGTACCTTTGGGAAAATATTGCCAGTCCACTTTGACTTTGGATAACTCTGGTCTTCTGTGGAAGGAGAGAAAATAGCCTTGCTTCTAACTCAGACAGTATAACCAACCCTGGAAGAGTCCAGTGACTTGGGATTGTATTGGAATTAAATGACTGCTTTTCAGAAATGAACTGGTATCTCTGAATCCTTCTTGACCTTTATGTCTCAATAGGAATGCCTGGCTGAAGATCTCAAGTACCTTTCCGGTACAGCTGTAGAGTAATAGAGAACTTAAAGTAGTAAAGAGAAAGGGAGGGATCCTCTCAGATTACAGTCCTATAGCACAGCAAAGAAGAGAAGGTGGGGTCTGTTCCCTAGGAAACTTTCATATAATTTGTCCCCCTTGAATTGTTTATTTCTGAAGTGCTGCTGAAATACAAACATACCTGACCAGACAGAGAAAGAGAAGGGGAGAAAAATTGTTTAGACGTAATAGAAGGAACAATGCTATATGTAAGAAATGTCCAAAAGGTTCCATATGAATGTGAAAAACTTGGCTTTTCTTTATGAGTGCCACCAATTGCATGGTATTCATGGGAGGAGGAGGAGGAGGAAAAAGTCATTTTCCTTTAAAAGAGGATACCAATGTAAAATTCTTTAATTATATCATAAAGAGGAAAGTATTTGTATATTGTTCATCTAAAAGTTTGTATTTCTGAATAAATGAACACCCAATAATAGAAGACTGTCTCTTCTTTAAGGGATCATCATGTATAGCCATCCTTATCCAGGCGTGCGGGACCAGGAGCAAGCCACGTAAGCAATTATCTGTGGCATAACTACTTTCTTCTTGGCATAACTGAGCTTCTGTATAAATTGCTGTAATTGGAAATCACAGTTGAATCTGAATGAATGTCTATCTAGAAGGGCTGGTAACAGAAGTCACTGACTGGGATAAAAGGAAGCTTCTAAGAGTGCAGAGTGAGTTGCCAAGTAGAGGCCATTGATGGCAGATTCACCAACTCTACTGCTGTTTTGAGTCAAGTGCATAAGTGCTTCATCATTTCAACTTCCCCGTAGGGCATTTAAGTACTATTCCCATGCTCCAGATCTATATATCTCTAGCATACACTCTGTAACCCTTGGAGACCGAGGTTTTTCTATCAGATATCCTCGGTCAATTCAGACGCACCAGAGCTACATTTATTCCAGGGTCACAGCAGAGTCATGCCAAAGATATTATCAGGCTGCCATGTAGGAAGTCTTATTTGTATCACAGCCAGTTCTAGTACTGTTTTGTTGATGGCTTTAGTCATGAATCTTCCTAAAAAGTAGAATTCCAAAAACTTAGGTGTGCTTTCCTCTCCCTATTGCTCACTACAGAATCAGCAGTTTAATCGATATTTTAGTGGCACTGTCCATCCTGATGGGCTACTCTGTCACCACTGCCAGCTTTGTCACCTATGTCGTAAGGGAACATCAGACCAAAGCCAAGCAGCTGCAACACATTTCAGGCATTGGCGTGACATGCTATTGGGTAACAAACTTCATTTATGACATGGTGAGTAACTTTTGTTATAGCAAGAAAAACAGGATCTACCTAAATAGAAAACATCAGTTTTTATTCAAGAGTTTTTTTACTCTAGTTATTCAGATTATTATCATAAGGACAATAAATTAAGGAAAAATAATTTGAGTTGGGTTTATATTAATTGGTGGCTGGAGGCAAAAGAAACTGCTTGCCCTTATCTTTGGGACATAGCACATTCCCAGGGCACCTGTTAATGCAGATTTCTGGGCCCCGTCCAGTGCTATTAGATCCTTATCTGGGGAGTGGAGCACGGAGAGTACGTGTGTTAAACAAGAGCCCCAGGTGGTGTTAAGCACATGGAAGTCTGAAAACCACTACTGTGGAGAAATTGAAGTTTACCAGCAGAACAGCTTTCCCTAATTGTGCCAAATAATCAAGCTTATAAAAACTTAATCAGCTAATAGTGAAAAATTTGAAATAGCAGTTTCTGTTGAATGACACATTAGAGAGGATTTTCGTAGGGTAAAAGGGGGATATATTTCATTGATACCTCTCTCATTTGCCTAAAATATTCCCCAAATTCATATGGTGGTTGTTCTTGGCTTCAAATGCGCCAGTATTGGCCACAAGCCCAGGATAAGTGTGAATTTGCCTGTGATTATGGTGAAATTGTCTGAGTTGTTAAGATCATCGGTTTGAAGAGATGGAAAGTAATTAACTCCATATCTAGTTTGTTAATGTATCTAATGAGGTCTGAAATGCATTTGCTGTAGAAGCCAAATCTGAAAGAATAGTAATGACTGCTCTGGACTTAATAGGGGCTTTAATGTTAAGAAATCTTCACGTACATGCTGCTGAGAAGGTCTGCTTACTGCTGAGATCTGTTGTCATGTCTGGTGCTCATTCCAATTTAGGAAACACTTCTCCAGCCCCCATGTGTGTGTGCACACTCAAATTAAATTATCATTACCTTCATTGTATGCATCTTGCCATAAACACCTCAGCATTTGATATTTCTACTTGTCAGCAAAGCTATTTGCTCATATACCTCTGATTCCAAGTGTGTGGGACCTGCTGTCCTATGTCTTTGCACAGAGTTGCTCACACTGATAACCAAGCCTTGGAAATCAACCATCTGAGAGAGCTGCAGCATTCAAAATAAATCAATACTTTGAGGACTGACTCTAATACCAAGATACATGGCTGTCTTATCTTTCTCACTGAACCTCTGTTGCTGAATGATCCCAAGTCTTAGAGCCTAGAGGCAAAAACACCAGGGACTTCTTGTGTATCTATAAAAATGGAAGCTAGTTTAACCTAATATTGGAGACAAATTCTAAAGTAAAATCAGCATAAAATAAGCTGGACATTCAAAGCAATGAGACCATAGATAAAAACTCATTCCTGCAGATTTTTCTAGATCAACTTCTTTTAGTTTTAAACTAGACAGGTTATTGATTTGAAAAAACACTTGCTATATATTAAACATGGTTTTACACATTCCTCTAGGTCTTCTACTTAGTCCCTGTAGCATTTTCAATTGGTGTCATTGCAATATTCAAGTTACCTGCCTTCTACAGTGAAAGCAACCTAGCTGCCGTATCTCTCCTTCTTCTGCTGTTTGGGTAAGTTTCCAATTAAGCAATAAAAAAAGAATTAACAAAGTTAAATGCTCCTAGACTCAAATAGGACATAAATCTCATTAGCTAATTTACAATTGTCCTGGGGTTTTACTTGACACAAGTGATGACTAACAATACATTATACTGTCTAGTCCATAGTAATCTATCCAGTGTAATACTTTTGAAAATTAATGTCATTATTATTAATGAGCACTTACTCGGTACCAAGTGCTATGGTTACTAATTTACATATGTAATCTAATTTACATCAAAATGAAGGCTTTAAAATGATAAGAAAAAATATGTATACATGTGTGAATAAATATTGACAAGTTATATGAATATATGTAGCATTACAAGGTGTACATAAGTTCAAGTATACTTTTTATTGATTTTTTTATAGAAATCTAAATACACGCATTGTTTTTGTATGAGGTTCATACAGGAATACATAATCAATGCTAGTTGTAACAATACTTTCTATGTTGAATGCATGGATAGTTAGCAATTGTGGTTGATGCAGGACCTGTCTTTCTCTGGTTCTACTGAATTTCCCCCCAAGCCGCTCCAGTCTTTGCTCAAAAACAGGCTATCTAGCTTCTAACAGGTCTCTCTGTACTCAGTTAGTCTACACCAATGTCATTATTTTTCCTCAACTTTAAATTATAAGATTTTAACAGACTGAACTCATATTTCTGAGCAACAAAAGTCTTGCCCGAACAGGATAACACCATCCCCAGAGGGGATTAATTTGTAGTTGTAATAATGTTGGGTGACTCGTGGGTCCTTAACAGAGAGGCTTCTTACTATCATTTTAAAATGTCCTTTGGGTTTCTTTGTCAAAAAGAGGAATGAGAGTTAAATCTAGCTACAAGGCTTGGCAACTCATCACTAATATTTACTTTTACTTTGTAAACTCATATAAGTTTTTGTTTTATAGCTGTGTAAAATAGGAAAATTAAAATGTAATTTAATTTCAGTATTATTAACCTACAGATATGCAACCTTTTCTTGGATGTATTTGCTGGCTGGCTTCTTCCATGAAACAGGGATGGCCTTCATCACTTATGTCTGTGTCAACCTGTTTTTTGGCATCAATTCTATTGTTTCCCTGTCTGTGGTATACTTTCTGTCTAAGGAAAAGCCTAATGATCCGGTAAGGTCCTTATTAGTCTGTTACATATCAGTGAGTGTATCAGAACCTTTAATGTGCTCAAGGCAGAAACAGTTTCTTTATTCTTCAGTCTTCAAATAAAAAAAAATCATTTGGCTCTTATATTAAATTAAAAAGAGAAAAACTACAGCTTTTAAAAAGTCTTTTAAAGATCTATTGTAAGTTAATGCCTTTTACTGTATTTATTGAGTATCAAAATAATTAACATTTGATAAGTCTCAAGTGAGATGATAGAGGTGAAGTCAGATATAATGTATGGTGTGACATAAATCATACTACCAATTGTTTGGCTAAACATTTTACTCATTAAAAAGTCCTATGGTATGGTAGTAACAAGGAAAGTGGCTTAGTTATAGGACTATGGGTTGGGATTCATTTGAACATTCAGAGAGAAAACTTAATTCATTCCCCTTCAATCATGTATTGGAATCTACTTCATTGTGAGCCTCACTTTCCATTCAGAGCTGACAATTATGATTAGTGAGAAGAGAAGCACTAACAGTGCCAGGCAATTGAACAGCAAAGAATAGAGAGGAAATGAAGTGAACTGAGGAACAGACAAGCACACTCCAGGAGGAGAAAGAAAATTCATGAGGTGGAAGTAGTTGGCCTCAAGTGTGAATAACGTGAAAATGAGCCATTTGCTCCTCTTCGGGACATGTTGTCTCTCCTTCCATTTCATTTCTCCATTTTAGTTTCTCTCCAAGTAGAAATTACCTTAGGTTCTGAAACTTTGCCAAATTAAGCCCTCTTGTACTCAGTATCCTGTACCAGACCCAAACACCCTAGCTGGCCCTGTATTCCAAAAGTTTAAGGCTGGCCTAAAAGTTATTTTGTCTCCTGGACCTCAGGTCACCTCAAGAAAGGCTTTTTCTGTTAATATTTTAATGACAAATTTGGTTTTAGTAAGTATCATCATTTGGTTTTAGTAAATATCTATATACAAATTCAGCACATATGAAATAAGTGCCAATCTAGATAGACTTCTAAACGTTTATCTACATCTAGTGTTAAGTTTTCATCAATTTGTTGCAAGCCTAACAGTAAGCTTCATTGTTATTTCTCTTGTTTCAGACTTTGGAACTTATTTCTGAGACCCTCAAGAAAATTTTCCTGATTTTCCCACAATTCTGTTTTGGCTATGGTTTAATTGAACTTTCTCAACAACAATCAGTCCTGGATTTTTTAAAAGCATATGGAGTGGAATACCCACATGAAACTTTTGAAATGGATAAGCTAGGGGCAATGTTTGTGGCTTTGGTTTCTCAAGGCACCTTGTTTTTTTTGTTGCGACTCTTAATCAATGAGTGGTTAATAAAAAAACTCAGGTAAATACAACAAAAACACAGTGCTTGGCATCCATGATGGAACTCAATTCCAAATATTCATGGAGGAACCAAGAGTCTTAGGTTCCACTAATAATATGAAAATGTTTTGTTCAAGAACTTAAAAAACTTTAGCATAATTTATCATCATTTCATTCTAGTAAACAGTTATCTAACCTTATGATGCTGTAAGAAAGAAAGTCAAAATAAGTACAGTATTTAGCATTTAAAAGAGATTAAGATTCAGAGGTAGAGAGAAAATGTGTATATAAAAGAGTTGAGTGTGGAAGGATGGGAAACACTTTCACAGGCAGAAATGAGAAAGAGGATTGAATGTGTATGTAGTATGTTGACATTAAGTTTGGGAAAAGGAGATTGAGGTGAAGTAAGGGTAGCATTACAAACGAAAAGAAACACACCATTGGACTCACAATTGCATTTCTAGGGATTTTTTTCCTCCTGGTATGCTCACATAGATGCAGAATTATTAATCATAGTAACAATTTCTAATACAGTGGAAACAACCAGAATGTTATTTATTTGAGAAGTAGTTAAATAAATTACAGTGGACCTTTTTTCTTATTAACTCAATTCATTCATGAGGGCTGGCTGTAACTCAAGTTAGTTAGTTGAAGGCTCAGGCTCCTCTACACAGCCTTCAAAGTCTCTCTCTTGTATATAGGCAGATCTCAATATCCTTAGAGAGACATTTGCCCAGGACTTCTCAATTAACCCCACACAAAAAAAGGATGTTGTAATGCATTTTCCAGAATTCTTTAAGGGTTAAACCAGTCTATATCTGAGACCATCTGGAAGCACAAATGGCCAGCATTCAGGTTGTAACTCAAGACTTTGTTTATCTTAAAACTAAAATTCCTGTCATAATCCAAATTGTTCATGAGTCAGGGTGGTCATAACTCGAGGGTCCACTGTATATGTATACACTCATAAACACAACATGATGCAACCATTACAAAGAATAATACAGTTCTACATTCAATATCTGAGATTATTTCTAATATTTTTAAGTAAAAAATGTGATATTCAGGACCAGGTTTAAAGTACATTATTACCATTTGAGTTAGAAAAGAAATCTATGATGTATGCATACAAATCCATACGTATCCTAGTGGTGCCTACGCTGAAAAGAACTAGGCATGGTTGAAGATGACTTTTCACTATATATTCTTTAGTACCATTTGAACTTTAATATCATGTACATGTATTACCTATTGAAATAAAATTTTAGCTAAATTATAATAAGAGGAAAGCCAAAAGCAGAAATACACAAAAAATAATAACAGCATATATAAAAAAGGAATAATACAAGTTGATTCAAACATAGAATAAACGTAGTGAAATACTAGGAGATAAAAGGTAGGGAGATTATGGAATCTCTTGAATGCTTGGGAAGGAGACACAGTTTGGACTTTATTCAGCAAAGGTTTCTAAAAAGATATCATCATGATCACATGTTGCTCTAGGGGTGTGATTTTGCAGAGGTTGTGCAGGGTGAAGTGGAAGAGACGCTGGGGCAGTTTCAGCTCCTAGAGAAAGCGAGGTGAGAAGTGAAAGTGTGTACTGGGGACTGAAACGGACTGAAAATGATCCACGGCAGGGAGTCACAAGGCATTTCCGGTGTTTGGGTCTGACTGCACCAGTGGACTTTGGAGTAGGGAAGTTTCGAAGAAACATTAAAAGAAACAGAAACATTAGAAAGAAGAACTGGATTGATTTGTTGGATTTTATGTTGTTTTGGTATTTTTTAGGAAGATACTGAGGTGGGTTTGGGACTTAGTGAGTTTGCAGAGCTTACAGACTTGAAATGTTCTCTAGAGCTTAGGAGAGACACAGTAAAAAGGGGAGTGATATTCATAGCATAGATTATTTTAAAATAGAGATCTGTTGTGTAACATTGTGTCCATAGTTAACAATAGCATGTTACACATTTTTTTAAAAATTTTAAGGGGTTAGAAGTTACATAAATGTTACTACAGTTTTAAAAAGAGAAAAGCAATAGACAAGGTATTTTTAAATGATGATCTTTGATCTTATCCTTGTAGGTTTTCAGTTTTACTGAACTGTTGTAGAGTTTAGCTTTACTCTAAGTTCTTTACTAAGAACTGACTTTCAAACACAGACTCTGCTCCATATTACTGACATTAGGATTTTATATTTTAACAGTAGATCTGTAAACATTTAAGGCATAGAAACAAAAGCTACTTCTCAAATATCATATTGAATATGGTGAAGAGAGTCCATATTAATTTTTTAAGTTGTTTGAGTGCATAATACCAAACATTTAAAAGAAGCTTAATACTGGTACATGTTCTGTAAAGCGAAAAAAACATCAAAAGATGTCTAAATTGAGGAGCTTCATTTCAAAATCATTGACATAATATCACTGGGGCTGTTTTTTTTAAGGCTCTTCTTCAGAAAATTTAGCTCTTCACCTGTAATGGAGATAACAAATGAAGATGAAGATGTGCGGGCTGAGAGACTGAGAGTTGAGAGTGGTGCAGCTGAGTTTGATCTGGTCCAACTCCATCGTCTCACAAAGACCTACCAACTTATCCACAAAAAGATTATAGCTGTGAATAACATCAGCATCGGGATACCCGCAGGAGAGGTGAGGGACTGTAATTCATTTCTATCCTTTTTATCGGTATGTGACAAATAAAAATTAATTATTTTTCTTCAGTATTTTTCTAGAAATAAGAAAAAACGATATTTCTATACATCATATATGTATACATATATACACATCATATGAACATTTATATACATATAGAAAGGATGACAAAAATAGGGTGAATTTTATATTTTTAAAGAAATTTATTGTAGTAAATGATACATTACCATCATTCTCCTTCAAAGTACTCCCCTCACTTTCCACACACGTACTCATTTCTCTTGCCATTTTCTGAAGCAGTTCTCATGAATGCTTCTGCCCAGTGCCATCCAATGGGAAAGTCAGGCTCATAAAAACATTATGGTGTGTCCTTACCCATCTAATTCACTAGATCTGGTACAATTATGACTTCTGGCTTTTCCCCAGTCAAAATGTCCATGAAAGATAAACATTTTGAATAGATTCAGGACATTGAGGCAGCCACTATAGCACAACCCAAAAAAGAACTTCCTGAACTGCTTTGAAGAGAGGCAAAATCAATGGAATAAATGTGTTGGAAACATGGGGAAGTTTTGAGGGAGGTGAATGGTAATTCGTCTTTACTGTAATGTATTTTTATTAAACATACCATATTTTTCAATCATATCTTATCCCCTATATATGAATATAAAACTTATATATGAGCACCTGTTTTTTACCCTGTGAGTCTAGGCAGACAAGAGGCACCATTTCCCACCACACAGCAAGTTCTGAGTCCTTTCCCAAACGACTGTCCTCTCTGGAGTGGGATTTGGTCAGAAAGCCTGTTCAGTGCTCTATTCAACTTTTCATTCCCAAGCTTCTACCAAAAGACACCGTAAAGAAAACAAGTTGTCAGAAATGAGGTCCTAGAACTCCATGCATTTATATTCTTGCCATTTTCACAGGCATAGTATTAAAGCAGATTTGAAAGAAGGAAAAGAATATAACTATTTCCTTAGTTTTCTGAGCAGAGTCTCAAATTTCATGCATCAAATTTATTCGCTAGCATAAAGGAATTATTGCTTCAGTAGCTTATTCAGTAAAGTTGTGATTTGTGTGAATATTGTGAAATCTATAAATGTAATTACTTATTTGAGTTAGTCTATCTTGTGGGGTATTATATCATGTCATATAACATACTATGTAAAACAGGTACTCAGTATATATATTTGCTAGTGTTCAGGTGGTTAAAGAGAAGAAAGTTACATAAAGCACTAATTTATTTTAAAAGAGAAAGTTTGACCAAATGCCAAGAAAGCATTTCCTTGAATAATTTCAGTGATTTATTTTTCTTGGAAATGTATTTCACCCAGGCAGGGGGAAAAAAGAGAGAGAGAGAGGGAGGGATACAATAGCAACATGTCTCTAAGATTTACATCTTTTTTTTCTCCCCTTAAACTAGTGCTTTGGCCTTCTTGGGGTGAATGGAGCAGGCAAGACCACTATATTCAAGATGTTGACTGGAGACATTGTTCCTTCAAGTGGAAACATTCTGATCAGAAATAAGACAGGGTATGGAAAACTAATGCTTCCACCTTAACAAGTGCAATGCAATTAAAATAATTTAAATGGACATCTAGGTGATTTTGTATTATTAAATCTTCAAGGGGAAATCAAATTCAAAGTGAATGGTGATTTTTAAGCCTTTTCATGTGACTCTGATCATGAGATAATTTTATCCTTTTTTCATCAAGATCACCAACTATTATGAGCAAAATAGAACCACCTTCCCAACGTTTGGAGACCAGGAGAGTCATATTTTTGAAACTCATGTGTTTTTTTATTTCCTCATTCAGATCTCTGGGTCATGTTGACTCTCACAGCTCATTAGTTGGTTATTGCCCTCAGGAAGATGCCTTAGATGATCTAGTAACTGTGGAAGAACATTTGTATTTCTATGCCAGGGTCCATGGAATTCCAGAAAAAGATATCAAAGAAGTGAGTACATATGTGAAAACCTAGTTAATTTGATGACCATTATTATTTTTGTTTTCTTCCCACTACACCTCCCATAAAACCAACTTGATACCTGAAAAGCCATGATATTTTCTTCCTAACAATGAGGATGAGCCCAACTTAGCTTAACTGTGTGTACTCTACACACACCCATGGACACACCTTCAAAACTTCTTGATGGAGTTTTTCAGTTGCTCTATTAAGAACTGTCAAAAAGAGGATCATACCTGCATTAGGCTCTGAGCTGAGCACTGGTTGGTGATTCTTTTACATCCTTTGGTGTTCAAATAAACACTGACACATAGAATTAACTGAAAAATGCCAAAGTGAAATAGAATACCTTCTATTTTTATTTTATTGTGTATTGCTTGGGATTGTTCCCCAGGCCATATGTACAGTAAGCACATGTTCCACCACTTAGCTACAACCTCAGACCTCCATTTTGACTTTTATCTGTGACTTTGTGTGTCATTGCAACAATTTGGCTTGGTAATGGAATGACTAACCCTTAGGGCAGTTTCTTCTGTTTTTTTGCAACCCTGGAGGCCTGCTGCATAAGTCCAACTAGGAATTAATTATTTGCCAGGACCATTTAACTACAGAAATAACTACAAGAACTCATAATTCTAGATGCACTGAAGTTTTCGATAGTGGGTCATTTTTAAATAGACTTAAAGCCTTTGTGACAACTCACCCCTCAGTCAGAACAAAGGTGAAGCAGTGTTGACGATCAATGACAAACCTGCCTTTGAATTCTGTTTTAGTTATTTTAAGCTTTTAAGCTTTATAGGAGAATCCTGTGGTAATATAGCACAAAAGTACAGTCTGAAACAGTAAACACACACACACTGGGAAGGAAAAATCTCATTTGAAATAAGCCTCTGAGGAATTGCTTTTATCTCTTTAAATGAACTATTAATTTTTAAATAGCCCTTTAAAATGAAAATAAAATCTATGTTGAATTTAAATGTTTTAATTTTTTTCTTGGCCTCTAGTCTCCCTGATAAAATTTTCTTTTCTCAGGCAGATTTTCTTCCATTTGGTGCTTTAAGGGTTTTGCCAGGGGAAGGTCAGCCTAATTCCTCTTTTATTATCCACAGACGGTTCATAAACTCCTTAGGAGACTTCACTTGATGCTCTACAAGGACAGATCCACCTCTATGTGCAGTTATGGCACAAAAAGAAAATTATCCACTGCTCTGGCCTTAATAGGGAAACCTTCCATTCTACTACTGGTAAGAGAGGCATTATGAAAAAGACTGCTACATAATTAGAGCAGCACATCCGAGTGTGTGTTAACAACTCATCTTCGTTGTCACGGCATTTAGTGAGGTCTCACTATGTGCCATTTATTTTACAGGGAACCTATACTATCACATCAAGGAAATTTATATCAGCAGATGATGAGTTGCCACAATAATGTTTTCAAAAACTTTTTATCTGAAACACTGGCTCAGTGGATTTCTGAGAAAGCATTTAGCATGAGGATGGGAAGTAGCTATACAAAATTCAGGATATTTGAACAACTAAGTAAAGTTATAGAAGATGGTAGAATTTAATTCCCATTTATTGATGAAATCACGTCTCTTTCTATTAAGTACTAATCAGGTGAACAGATAGATGTTCCATTTTCTACTGAGGAGGAATTTAGGAGGAGAAATTTTCTACTGAGGCACATTTTAGGACAATACATTGTGCTAAAATCTTATTTCTTTGTAACTTAAAAATATGAGTTATGGGCCAGGGATTTAGCTCAGTGGTTTGGTGGCCTGCCTTGCAAGTGCAAAGACCGGAGTTCAATCCCCGGTACAAAAAACAAACAAACAAACAAACAAAAAACAAAAAAAGAATTATGTAGCCTGAGATGTGATAGATGATACATCATGCTATTTTATCTGAATTCCAGGTGGAACAGAAAGAAAAGTATTCTACATTTTTTATTTTGGCTAACAACTGGAAAATTAAACTGATCACCTAGAAACATAAATTATGCACAGTGGTGGTAGAGTATTCTTTTCTCTAGGCCCAGTATGTGAAAGAATGTTTATTTCAGAGAAACAAACTTTTTTTATTTTGGAAGCTCTCCTTGATTCAAGGACCTCCAAATTCTAAATGCATCTTAACTATATGCAATAAAAATCCAGTTATAAATAGTCACTTTACTCCAAGGATTAAGTCATAGAGTAGATCCAATTATTTAAACTGCTTAGAGAGAATGATGCACAGCCCATCTTTCTATAATGCCATCAGCTTCTAATGCATTACATCCCTGCCAATCGATGCTGATAATGGAATTCTACTGTATAAGTGTCCCTTCGGTTGAGCAAATCAATCTTTAGGCACCCCTGTGAGATAATATATGTAAAACATTTTAAAATGGTAAAAGTGCTATGTAAATGCTATATAGTAATGAGCTGAACTAAAATACAGGCTATGAAAGATATGTTTTCAAGTCAGGGATTTAGCTCAGTGGTTCCACAGCCTGCCTCATAAGCACAAAGTCCTGAGTTCGATCTGTGGTACCAAAATAAATATACAAACAAACAAACAAACAAATAAAGATGCCATGTTTTCGTCTGGATTTGTTTACCAGATAGGCTATTTTTCCAAAAATAGAAGCAGTGAGAGTATGTTCTTTACTGTTTTCCTAAAGTAACATTCATTTCTTTTTTAAAATTTAATACCTTCTATAAAAATAAGCCTGACTATCCTATGTACATACTTTTCTCTTCCAGAGACAGTTTTAAATTTTTACCTAATCTTGACCTATAATTTTTTTTACAATTGTGTCAGGATCTATTATTGCTTATTTAGATCATCTGTTGTTACATTTTTAAAATTTTATTTCTGAAGAATTTTTCAAAGCACCATTTACTTTGGACAAATAATATATATATATATATATATATTTTTTTTTTTAACATGGCAATTTCTGAAAATTGTATATTTATTTTCCCAAGTAGTGCTAAATTTCAATTACTAACATAAAACTAAAAATACATCTCAAACATATTAACGAAACTATCAAATCATGGTTTTGTTCTGCTTCAAAAAGCATATTATGACTCACAGCCACAACTCTGCTTTCATGAGCGTGATAGCAATCATGCTGATACAGCTTCCAATATGTGCTTGACAATGTAGAATTAAATACAAAAACCCTGCTTTGTCAGTAACTGAAGCAAACTTTTCTTCCAACGAAACAGAAGAAATGTATGTAAAGTAACAGGGCATCAATTTCACCCAGACACTTTTTTAAACAGATTGACAGTTTTAAATACTTAATTTTGAGCTTTTTGACAGCAGCAGAAAAAGGCCTATTAGGTATAAAACAAGCTAGTCACAGAACTTCAAAAAGTGATTTCTGTTCTAGGAAATCGAGACTCAGTGATGTGTGTAAAGAACCTCATCAGATATTAATTAATTTGATAAATTTTTCTTGTAACTATTAAGGATGAGCCGAGCTCTGGGATGGATCCTAAGTCGAAACGGCACCTCTGGAAGATCATTTCAGAGGAAGTACAGAACAAGTGCTCTGTCATCCTTACATCTCACAGGTGAGTGGAATATAGGGCCTTAGAGTCAAGGGACACAATCTTAGCATGTTAGCTAAGAAAAGGTAATCCTGTGCATTATATAGAGATAGTGAATATCTTCAATTGTATAAATGTGTTTTATGCTTATAGAGGTAGGGCCAAGTCAAATGAGTAGGTTTTTATGGTGAGATTAATGTGCTAGGACAGAGTGTAAGCTATAAGAAGTTTTTTAAAAAACAGATTTGGCACAATTCATGACCCTCTTAACTCACTTATGGCTCTTAACTCACTTATTTATGGCCTATCAAATGAAATTCAGTATCCTCAGCCTTACTGTGTGAGGCCTTCTATTGTCTGGCCTCTTTCAAATTTTCAGTTTTTTTCCTACCACATCCTCCACCACCAGTCTGAATTGCTCATAGTTCTCCAAGCACACATTACCCCTTCCTATTTCCATGTTCTTTCTTCAGGTGTGCTTTCTGCTTGAAATGACCTCTTCTTGCAACCTCTCCAAGTTCTAATCTGACCAGTTCTTCCAGACCCAGTTCACATCCCTCCCCTCCTGAAGTATTCTCTCCCTTAAAGTAGCAGTGATACTAAAGCCTCTCTTATGATGTTGCCATGGCATTATGATTTGGATTAAATTCTCCTTGCATTAAAATGATCATATAGTAGAAAAAACAATTATTTAAATATTTATTATTCAAGGGCTGGTTTACATTCTTCCTCTGTCCCCAGCACACTGGAGCTAAGTATTTCATTCCCATGAACATTTGTGTGAAATGAACAAGGTGATAGCTAGGGCTGCCTCTGGTTATGAAAATGAGAGAGCATGTAATCAAGTACAGATTAGCTAGTTATAAATCCAAAAATATAAAAGTGAACTAGAGTAGGAAGCATAATGAAATAAGCTTGGGGTTATTTTGGAGACATTTCTTAGGAAATGTAGGTCTTGAGTCAAACCTTAAAAGAGCTTGAAAGAAATATTGCGTTTGATAGGAGGGCCTTCCAAATGAGAGAGAGGGCCTCCAGTTTTAGAAAAAAACATTTAAAAACCCTACCTGAAGACATTTAATTTATATTTTAAAAGATTTTTTTTGTTCTCCTTCAAGACAGAGTTCTCAGGTGTAATAATAAAGTAATTAATCCTATGCTTATGAAGCTCAGTCCAATTCTCTGTGCTCTGAAAGCTGATGTGCTTTTACTTCCTCTTTCAGCATGGAAGAATGTGAAGCTCTTTGTACCAGGTTGGCCATTATGGTGAATGGAAGGTTCCAGTGTATTGGATCTTTACAGCACATAAAGAGCAGGTAAAGAACAAATGTATTGTTTAGCACAAGGTTCGGAGTAGTCAATCTAATGGTGCTGTCTCCAGTTTCAAGGATTATCTCAGCAGCCTATCTTGCAATGAGAAGTACAACAGGAATAGAGAAGCTAATCTTTAGAATACTCACTGACCCACCTTAGATTAAAGTATTTTGAGAGTTTATTGTATTTTTAGTTAATACACCTAAATCTTTGAAGATCTAAAGCTAATAATAATGATGATGACAATAATTATAATAATTCCACAACCAGAGCTAATAATGATAATGATAATAGTAATAAACCCACAACTATAATACTCTTAGAGAAGCTTTGGGAATTTATACAATAATAAAGTAGATATTAACAAGTACATGTAGGTATATATTTTTATCTAGCATGTTTATTTGCTATTTGCATAAGCCTTCAGTAAGCTGTTTAACATTTTTACCATATTGAAAACTTTTTAATCAAGACTATACCAGGGAAATGTGCATAAATATCATTTTACCATCAAATTAAAATTAAATTAGTAGTTTATATTCATCAGAATGTACATGCATTTATACATATCTATAGTAATTTCCAAATTTCAGGACAATGCTTTGTATCATTTTAGACAATAACTTGACTTTCTTATAACATAATCAAAACAAGGAAAAATCAAAACAAGGAAAAAAGGTGACAGAGGTCTTATGTTTTTCTCAGGGGTCTATTTTGACTTGTTTATGAACTCCATTATTGGTGTAGTGAGGTCTAGTATGCTGATTTCATATTTCTTTTTTAAATCCCAATTGTGTTAATATTGACTGTTGTTACCAAATTCATTATAACTTGTCTCAAGACATTGCTTACTTCAAATTAGAATATATTTAACCCCAGAAAATGACACCCATTGCCAATTCATAGTTATCAAAGAAAGCCATAGTTTATGTTTTCTTTCCAATATTGCTTTTGTTCAAAGAATCTAACTTACTGTACAGATGGGAAATAAATTTAAAAAGTCATAGCAATGAATGGTTGCCAGTTTGCAACAAGTCCTGAGTCCATGACAAAATGACAGTCTTTATATAAGAAAAAGGGCCATAATTGCCAGCTTGGGTTGTGTTTCATTATCCAGAACTCCAGGGGAACAATTTTGGCAAAATATAATATGTATTGTGTTTTGCACTTTTCTTTCTAGGTTTGGACGTGGGTTTACTGTGAAGGTTCATTTAAAGAACAGCAAAGTGAGCATGGAGACTCTCACAAGGTTCATGCAACTGCACTTTCCAAAAACGTATTTAAAAGTAAGTGATGGCCCTGCTTTTTGATCTTGATGAGCTTTGATAGGTGTAGTACAGTATTGTAGTGGATATCTGTTATTTCCAAGTCCATCATAGCTTTGTTATTAATCATAGTATATTATAGTTTACGATATATAAGACACTCAGAAGCACACTTTGTATGGACAAATAACATTTTCAAATTCTGTTAGTATAGCTATTAGAGTTAATATAGTTTTTCATATATGTTTATCTCTTCCTCACAGAGTCCTTATATTCACACTCTACTTTCTTTTTAGTAATATATTTTGCCAGTTTGCTGCTTAGATACATGAAGGAATTGAGGAATGACAGTTATTACATTACCAAGGGCCTTTCTCCACGGGGAAAGAAATCAGAGAATCCAGAATGTTATAGCTGAAGGAGGTTATCTATTTTGTGGCCTCATTTAAAAATAAGTCCGCAATAAGTCTTCAATGTCCAATGAGATGAAATATCTTAATATTAATTTAATCTTACATATATACTATAAAGTCACTGGACAGACACACAGGGACATAAACATAGTATGTGAGATCTCACGTAGTATGGACTTTTCTTTTTTGGTGGGGGTACTGGGAATTGAACTTGGGTCCTCATGCTTGTGAGGCAGGCAGCAGAACTACTTAGCTAAATTCCCAGCCCTTATTTATTTATTTATTATTATATTTTTTTACATAGTATGGACTTAAACTACTCGACAGACAAAAGATTATTGCAATATCTTTGATAAGCAATTTGCAGAAGTTGGTGAAACAGTGAGTAATTGTTGTTAAAAGGAAATCAGATGTGGAATAATGAAAAGAACTGATAAAACTTTGAACCAAGCACAGCCATGTAGGGTGATATTGAACAAGACGGTTCAAGTCTCTAAACCTCAAATTTTTCATTTATAAAATAGGGATATACATCTATTTCACAAAAAAAGGTATGAGAGTGAAATGGCAGAGTCCATAAGAATACCTTATCAACTATAAGGCACAATAGTAATGTAGATGATTTTAGTAAATGATTTTAGGAAACAAAGCAATGCATTTTTAAAATAATTCCTTGATATTTATAAAATACTTTAGCCTCAGCCTCCTCAAGCCTTGGCTAACATCTCTAGAAAATTATAGCTTTCATGATTCTTATCAAGGCCCATTTTCTGTCATCTAAATTTAAATCAAATTTAAAAGTTAAAGGACATCTTCCTTGTACAAATCATGTCGATCATATGCTTTTTCTTTTAGTGAATTTCTGGTGTGAAATCTTTATTTGCTGAGTAATTAAATTACATTTATCCCAGTTTCTTCCTCATGGGACCAAGGCTATCTAAGGCAAACAAAGTGATGATAAAAGTTTGATTTCACCCTAAGCAGACCATCTTTTACCCTCCTGAAATGGTTTCTAGATCTCAAGAAAGCAAATACCAGCGCAACAGTTTGACAGCAAAAGTAAGCAAGCTGGCCAGATTGCAGTGATAGGCATAATGCAGAGAGTATGGGAAAAGGAGTGAAGAGGAAAAGGCTTGAATATCAGGCCAAAATGTATAATCTTGATTGGATCACCACCAGGGTAGATTCTCAATAAGAAAGTATCCTCTTCAAACTAGTGCTTAGAAAATATCACTCTGATGGCTTCGTGCCAGAATAAATTGGTGTCTAGTTTCTAGGATTCCAAAGTGGTTACTGCACTAACTCAGATGTGGTGAGTATCAAGTTAATATCTGTGGTGTAAGTAGAGAGCAAAAGAAATAGCTATCTTAATAAACAGAAAAAAATATATGGTAACTAATTAAATATTCAGAAAAGTATGATGTTAAAGATACCCCAAGGCAGTAAGAATATATTACTAAGTAGATGGTGATACTGTTAACTAAAATTTTTTAAATTTTTAAATATTTTTAAGGTGAGTTGGAAAAGGATGTAACCTCATTTGAATGAGGTTTTTCTAGACAATATTTTTAAAAACTAGAATTTTCCAATATAAATTTAACAGCTAATTACTAGTGTTTTAGAACAATTCTAACATAAAAATAAAATTACTAAAATTGATCTCTGAAGGAGGGGAGTACAAGGAGATAAAAAAAGAATGAAGATTGTTATGGATATGTACCAACTGCGCAGGATGAATGTAATCTTTATGTACTGCAAACATGCACTTATAAAAATAAAAATTCATAAAATAAAGTAGAACTGATTGCTGAGAAGTTTATGTGAGCTGAGACTAAAGTCAGATGTGAAATATCACTGAGCAAAAAAATTTCCAGGCAAGATTTATGACTTTATAGCTGCACAAGTTTGCAGAATGTTTTGAAAATTGTATTAACTTTTAAATTTGTTTTCTCTTTGACATTCATAAAATTTTGCATCTCAAAAGTTGCTTCTAAGCATACCCATTATTTACACTGCAGCACCATTTTCAGTAGAATAAATTTCGGTATTGTTCTTAGTGCTCAGTTATGTCTAATGAACGCAACATTACCTATCTTTTTAAAATAAGTTTTTCTTTTGGTTCCCACAGGATCAACACCTTAGCATGCTGGAGTACCACGTACCAGTCACTGCAGGAGGAGTAGCAAACATTTTTGATCTGCTAGAAACCAACAAGACTGCTTTAAATATCACAAATTTCCTAGTGAGTCAGACTACTCTGGAAGAGGTAAGATGCATACCATTATCCATGTATAGGATGTATATCCATTATCCATGTCACATAAAAATTATCATGCGTCTTGGTTACTTCCTTTTAATGAATTCAATTTATTTTTAATTGAAGCAATATCTAATCTTACACCTGAAAAACTTAACAAAGAGCCTAATTTATTTCTGACAGCACTTGGGGATATTAAAAAAATATGAAAGTCATGAACTATTTTTAAATGAAGATTTTTTTTCCAGCCTTTAAGACAGCTGTATTCACAAAATTATATGCATATGTAAAGCAACAAAATACTATTTTCATCCACAAAATAAATTGTTAATGCTTTTCCCTACTTTCTCCTTGGTAGGTTTCATAAAGAACATTTCTGTTGATGGGCTTTCTGGGTGAGGGTAGCATAGGAGTGGCAAGAGATCCTGCAGTCTTCAAAGTCTCCAAAATTTACAAAGTTAATGCAGCAAATGAAGAATTATTTCCTTTTATTTGTATCTGTCTTAATTACATTTACATTCTATAACTAAATGCTTCATATATCATCCTTCATCACCACTGTACTATCTTAACTTGATACAGCTCATCCTGTATAACTTAGAAACACGGTTGATTGTGTCCATCACTGAAATGGAACTGAAAGGAAATCCTGACAGGCCTCTGAGTTGATGTATCATGCTGCATTTTATGGACAACTTTTATGGGGCTTTGGGCATTTTAATAGGGACCTAAGACAATTATGCCATTGCCCTCAGAGAAGATTTAGTCTTGAGATTTAGTTTCCATGTGCCATCATGCCTGGCAAAAACTAGAATCCAGGATAAATTGAGATGAATCTATAACTAATGTATTTAACAATTTTTAATATCTGAAAAGCCCTATCTATTAAATAACTGGCTAACTGAACATTACATGGGATTTCTACATAACTTTTATTTTATTGAAATATAAACATTAGACAGGGCTTGGGGTAGGCACTTTAATTATATTTGATAAAGACATTGATATAGATCATATGATATAAATATATAGTTATAGATATTCAAGTATAGCTCTAGATTTAGTTTACGATCATAAATGTCATTAATATAGTTACAGATTTTCGTTCTGTTTTCAAACTCCAGTTAAACTGACCAACTGAGTGTGGTTGAATATATGTAGGCATATCTTAACTTTATTTCTTCTTTTGCTATTCTGGCCCTAATGGTTTTATTTCCCTTAACAAATCAGGTTTTCATCAACTTTGCCAAAGATCAAAAGTCCTATGAAAATGCTGACACAAGCAGCCAAGGTTCCACTATAAGTGTGGACTCACAGGATGACCAGATGGAGTCTTAGTAGCCACTGAAAACTTGATTTCAGCAAACTGCCAATGGATGTATTTTGAAGAGGATATCACATTCTCAAAATTCCTTCATTTTAAAGTATCACACTGTATGGAAAGTCACATTTGTATAGAACTTAAGTGTTATTTTTGAAAAGACATTTTTCTCCATAAGATCAGTGAATGTTATCACTGCAGAAACAAATTCCTGGTATACTCAACACTGTGAGCATGCTAATGTATATGCTGGTGATTCACAGCTGAAGAGGAAAAATGCCTCGTGATGATTGCCTTAATTTATTACTTTCAATAAAAAGACAGCTTTAAAGGTATAGATATTAGTAGTTGAAAAGTAAGAATGGAGAAGAAAAGTAAAGTGGGTTGGGATAGATAGGGTTGGGTGAGCAAACAAAATAATTTATTTCTACAAAAGAACAGAATGTACATCATTGCAGATACATGAATTTACTGATATGGGTTAAGTGTTAAGGGCCAGGTGTACACTGGCAGTAAGCAGTGAGCATAATGTCTAGAAAGGGTGTGTGTGTCATTTTTAGTACTTGAGAATACCTGGGGGGATAAATAACCCCGGTAAGTGCTTTTTTGCAAGAATGCAGAAAAAATTAAGAGAGCTGTTTGCCCTGGCTTGGTAAACAGAACTTAGACTTCTTCCTGCCCTGCTTTGCCAATAGTAAGGCACTGGGCAGAGCAAGAAGCTACTTGCTCTTTAGCGGGGAATGGATGTGTCAGCTGGACTGATATAAATGCTGAAAACTGAGAGTGCATGTGCTGCTGGCAGGCAACATTTTTTAAGCTCTTACAGTAACCCTCATATTCCAAGTTCCTCCTCAGGAAACATTCCTGTGGCAGGAAAATGAATATGAAGTTAATTTTCAGCTAATTGCTCAGCTCACCCTGAGACATGTACATGGGTGCAGAATAGACTTTTTAATAATACCAAATTACATGGCCCTGGAGGAAGTTGCTTTGTGTATCATTTATGTGTGGGTGTGCAAGTGTGTGTATGTGATTGTATGTCTGTCCAAATTTGCCAGCCTTAGTATGAATGTTTCCTTTTAAAAATAAAACCAATAAACTCGAAGTTTAGCAAAAAAATTCATGATGTCATTTCATTTGTTAGGAAAGAGTCAGGAGTCATGTGGCCCACAAGGTCCCATATGATTGAGTCTTCACTTGTCTTTTTGCCATAATCCCCATTAATTTCTTCTTGCTCTTTAGGATCTAATCATACTACCCTCTTTCAGTTTTTCCAGTGCTCCAAAATTTTCCCATCTGAAGACCTTTGTGTGTGCTGTTCCCTTACTAGGATTGCTTTTCCCCCACTCTTGGTGCCCAGATAACAGTTTCCAGAAGTGCTACACTTTCTGCAAAAGTTTTATTGCGCTACAGTGGACTCTTGAGTTACGACCTGCCTGACATATGAACAACTTCTATAACAATTGAAATTTTAGTTTTAACTTATGACCAAAGTCTTGAGTTACAACCTAAATGCCAGCTGCTTGTGCTTCCAGATGGTTTCAGATACATATTTAATCTTTGAAGAGTTCTGGAGAGAATATTATATCCTTTCCTGTGTGGGGTTGAGAAATACTGGGCCAATGTCTCTCTAAGAACATTGAGATCTGCCTGGAAGAAATTATATAGGAGAGACTTTGAAGGCTGTATAGAGAAGCCTGAGTCTTCAATTGGCCCACTTGAATTACAACCAGCTCTCATGAACAATTTCCATTCATAAGTCAAGGGTTCACTGTACGTTCTCAGTTTAAACCTATCTGCCTGTTCTAAATATTGTATACCATTATACCTTCTATCTTTCTGTGAAAGAATGCATCATAATTTGTCATATATCCAAACTAGCATACATATCTTAACAGATGGCAATATAATTTATCTTAGGATAGAGAATGTCTTTGGTGAGTATGATACATAAATAGCAATCCTTTTGGAGTAGAAGGTACAATTCTGTGAGCAAGAGTATCCCCAGGAGCCCAAGGGACAAAAAGATGACCAAGGCCCATGAAAGGGTAGAAGGGATATGTTTATTGAAGAGTCTGTTGTGGTTGCTTTGTTGCTTGGTTGTTTAATTACTTCTGTGCAATGGTGGGAAGGAAAGCAAAGAAAAGCAGAGAAAAGACATCAAAGATGCAAGGAATAGTGGAAGGGTGAGTAACGAAGAGAGATGAAAGTCCAGTGAGAAGGGGAATGGTTGGAAGGACAATTAAAAGCATGAATAGCAATTAGGAATGAAAAGGCGAAGTCACAACAGATCCGAAAGAAATCCAGAGGATCATGAACACCTACTTTGAGAACCTGTACTCTAATAAAATGGAAAACACAGAAGAAATGGACAGATTTCTAGATACTTATGAATTACCAAAGTTGAACGAAGAAGATAAAAACATTTTAAACACCCCAATCACAATCAGTGAAATTGAAAATGTAATTAAAAACTTACCAACAAAGAAAAGCCCAGGCCCTGATGGATTCACTGCTGAATTTTACAAGACATTTAGAGAAGAACTACTACCATTACTCTTCAAACTTTTCAATGAAATTGAAAGAGAAGCTATACTTCCAAATTCATTCCTGGAAGCAAGTATCACTCTGATTCCCAAACCAGAGAAAGATACAACCAAAAAGGAGAACTACAGACCAATCTCCTTAATGAATATAGATGCAAAAA
>NW_022900928.1:114827039-114830345 GCF_012274545.1 Fukomys damarensis | reverse complement strand
AAAAAAAAAAAAAAAAAGCATGAATAGTGGCAGAGTGCGGCAGTAAATTCTGTAATCCCAGCACTCTTGTATAATCTCAAATATGAGCCCAACCTGGTCAATTTAGTGAGCCCCATTTTAAAATAAAAAGTAGGCTGAGGCTGTAATTTAGTGCAAAGGACCTGAGTGCAATCCCTAGTACTGTACAAAAATAAAAACATAAATAAAACATGAATATATAAATACTTTTTTCACAGTCATTTGCTGTGTAAACTTTCTGTGGACTGTTCCCATTACCATTAAAGTTAGCCACATTACATATGCTACCTATGAAAGAATGTTTCATGAAAACTTGAAAAAAGTTAGTGCTTTCTTACAGTGAGAGGAAGACCAGTAGGAGAGAATGAGAACCTTAAAGGAAGAAGAGAGATTGTGAGGCAGGGAAGCCTTGGGACAGGAGCTTCTGACCACCCAAGGCACACACTGGGGCTTCTGTCCAGTTCCTTTTGGTGGGCCAGAAAGCCTCAGCTGGTCTCTGGACTACTCTAACTGCCCTTCTCTGTAAGTGTTTAGCATTTATTTCCCTCACCAGACTTGAAACTCAATGAGGACAGAGATCTATTTTGATCTTCCTGGCTCTCCCACCAGTACTTACACACACAACAAATATTTGAGGCACTCAATAAATATTTGTTGGCTAAATCAGTAACAAATGTATGAGAAAGACAAGAGAACTTTGTGTGGTTGATATGGAAACCAAGCATCCTTATTCTATTTAAATTTCAGAAATGCATTGCAGTTTCCCATGAAGTAGCTTATTCATTAGGAAATAGGAGAGATGATGTTTAATTCCATATTAAAGATACTAGAATGAATCCAGTGTGATGGGAGGATTTTGATATCTTCTTTGGATTTAGACTTCTAATGCTTTGCTTTTATACATTTCTACACATTTGTTTCTTCTTTGTCTTGTTGTCTGTTAGGATGTACCATATAAGAGTTTCTGGTATCTTTATACATACAAGTAAGGAAAACACATGAAAAACTATTTGAGCACACATCCCTTTGGACTTCTCAGCAATAGAGGAAATGTTTTAAGAATTTTCAGTTCTCAGATGAAAATGTGAGTTATTTGAAGTAACTCTGAGGATTGTAGCAATCTTCACTTCATCTGTAAAACCCAATTTTCATAATGTTAAAATATTGGGTACAAAAATCAGAACAATAGAAAAATGATATACACAGCCACCTTCTCTGAACATGCTCTCTGCCTTCCTGATCAGGAGAAACAGCAAATGCTGACCTAGCAGAAGATGGGCTATATAGCATGCTGGCAACCTCTTACCTCTCCTCTACTCTGGGAGCTTTCATTAACCACAGCTCTGCAACATAAGCTCAGGGAAACGAGTGTTATTCACTTTGACATGATTTGTTATACATCCAGACTGATTTTCCATAATTTTAAGACAAAATGCAAACCCTTAACTGATCCTTGGACTAATTCAAAGTCTGCTCCCAATACTTCTGCCTCTCATTCTCATGTAGTCATTCCCCTAATTTCAAGAATCCCTTGCTGTTTCTTATTTATGTCAGATCCTTTCTCAGTTCTGTGTGACTTTTCTCATACTCTTTCCTCGTGGACGACCTTTTCTTCTTCCCCATCAGCTTTTGTTTAGACTGTCGTCTTCATCTTCATCACACCTCTTACATGTCTCCTCTTTAAGGACACCTTCCCAGCGAGCCTCAGGTGAAGTTAATCATTCGATCCCTTGTCACGAAGGCATTATTGTGTATGTCTCTGAGGGAGCACTTCCTCATGACATTAGAAATCATGTTGGTGCATGTCTCTAGCTACTCACTACACTCTAAGTTCCCAAGGAATGGTAAGTCATCATTGTTTCTCCCTTATTCACGACAGTAACAATATTGTTGTTGCTCAATAAATCTTTGAAGGAACACAAAGAAGTATATTTCAATTTTTTTAAGTTTTCATAATTTTTATTTTAATTTTCTGCTGTTATATTTCAGAAGATTAACTTTTAAACTTGAAAGCTAAGTTCTTGGGGTGCACATAACCGATGTTTTAACTTAAAATGTTGTTTTGGCATAAAGAGCATTCCAATAAAATGCCAAGCATTGGGAATACCATTTGTTTGTTAGTAGCATTGTCTATAATTGCATTTGTCCATGGATATTTCAAATATACATGCTATTTAAAACAAATACTTTCACCAGAATAGAGATATGTCTAATCATTCCAATTGCACAAGAGGAAAAACTAAAGGAAGAAATACAGTTAAAAATAACAGCAGGTATTACTTTCTGATAATTTGCTATGGGTGAAATATTGGGTTGAGTGTGCCACTTTATCATATTCTTATTTAATTCTCACTGTTTGGAGAATTCTCAGTTCCAACTTATTAGCCCCTCTTATTGATGAGAATACTAAAGATTAGGAAAAGGTAATTATCTTGCCTAGAATCAAGCAGCCAAAAAGTGAACTGGACTCTATACATTGTATTCTGACATAGACAAAAACAGTATCAGCAACAAAAGCTTGAGTATGTTATCTTAGACACTTGAAATTCACTATTAACTTAGTGGAAAGCTGTATTTACAACTGAGTTAAATTGGAGAGGAAACTACTGGCCCTGTTCACCCTGATCACTGCTCCCTTGACTCCTGCAGTTATCTCTACTACATATTTTTAGATTGAACAAGATTTATGAAAGGAAAATAAAAGATCCTCCAGTCCTCTTTTACAAGGATCCTGATCCTCTTCATGTAGGGCTTTCTCTCAAGACTACCCAGATGCCCAATTTCCAACACCACTGCCCTGGGACTGCAGTTTTAATATACACGTTAGGGGCATACAAACCCATGCTAGTCAGTTTTATGTCTGTGAGAAAATGCCTGAAAAAAGCCACTTAAGAAGGAAAGATGTATTTTAACTCATTGTTTCAGAAGATTTTGGGCCTGTGGCTCCACAGCTTCTGGACCAGTGGTGAGGCAGAACATCCTGTTGGGGGCAGGTGGTGGACCAAAGTGGCTCACCTCATGGCAGATCATGAGCTCCACATCCTAGAGTTTCCACAAACTTCCAGTAACTCCAACAACTTGGGACGAAGCTTTCAACACATAGCCTTTGGGGAACCTTCAAGACCCAAACTAGAAAAGGAGCATAGCAGAATTGTTTTCTTAATTTCCTTTCCAGAGTGTTCTTTGTTAGTGTATAGAAATGCAATGATTTTTGTGTGTTGACTTTATGTCCAACCACTTTGATAAACTTATTTATTCTAACATGGTATTTTTGTGGAATCTTTAGGG
>NW_022900928.1:114815009-114827025 GCF_012274545.1 Fukomys damarensis | reverse complement strand
ATATTTTAAGCAGAGATCATTTTACTTTTTTTCTCATTTGAATGCCTTTTATTTATAGCTCTTGCCTAATTGCTTTGGCTAGAACTTCCAGTAATATGTTGAATAGAAGTTGTGAAGCCTCTTTTGTTGACTTCTGTCCACATCTCCACTGTTGTTATAAATTATACAAGCTCATTTTTTTGTATCTCTCCATACTTTATCAGGCAATGATTGGCTAGTCTAGACTTAATAATAGCTTACATTTATATAACAAGATATGTAACTTCATTTTTGCAAAAAAACTTTTACATGTACAAAATCAATGAATCTCAAGG
Organism: Fukomys damarensis; assembly: GCF_012274545.1. Lineage (NCBI taxonomy): Eukaryota > Metazoa > Chordata > Mammalia > Rodentia > Bathyergidae > Fukomys > Fukomys damarensis. Next base: position 114,826,711 of record NW_022900928.1, on the reverse strand, counting down.
TGCATCCATATTAACTGAAATCAATCAGACACACAAGTGTAAATATCACATGGTTTCTCTTATATGAGAAACCTAAAGTAAAAATAAAGAGATAGCTAAAAGACAGATAATAGGAAGTAGAGAGGTAAATCTTTCTCAAAGGGGAAACAGGTGACAAGATGGAGGAAGAGAGAAGAGAGGGGAAGGACAGGGGATGAATAAAAGAATCGGGATGTGTTCCATACATGTACCAACTCCACAGAAGAAATATAAACATGTGCTGCACATATCTACAAAGGAAGACAGGGGATCAGGAGATGGGTAGAAGGTGGAAGGACAGAAGGGAAAGGGGATGAAAAAGAGAAATAAAGATGTGTTATGTACATGTATCAACCTTTCACAAGGAATGTAAACATTATGTACTACACACACATGTACTAATAAAATTTTAAAACTCATTTGAAATTTACATTAACATTATAAAATATTATTGCCCTTAGATTGTGAAATGGGGTTAAATAAGTGACTTAAAGCAACTAATACAGTGTACTAAATTACGATAACTACATTTTTAGTGGCCTTAATTTCTTTCCTAGCTTCTCTTTACTTGTTTCTGTGGTACAGTTGGTCTTGTTCCAGGTTTTCTAAATGAGACTGTCAATTATAGTGGCTTCTTCCTTTCCCAGCAACTGGAGTAGGCATCTGACCCAGGATGGCCAAAGCACCTTATTTCCCTTGACTACTTTGAATAGTTCACAGATTGACACATGACTCCAGCAAAATTAGTTAATCATGCCTGAATCAGTACTCAAATTTCAGGAGAGATATTCCTTCTTCTGAGATTGCTAAATTGGTAGGGATGAATCTAGGGTTCTCAGTTGCCATCTTGTTGATAACATAGAAAGAGTTTGCATATTTAATAAAGTAAAATGCAAAGAAACAGCACAAACAGATAGAAGATAGACTAATTCTCCTTGAGCTTTTAAACCACAGAATCTAGCCAGACCTGAAGAAACACTGAGGCAGCAATGGAAAACAGAGAGTAGGGACCTGAAGAAATTAGTGCAATCTAGAAAACTAGTGTAGGAGAAGGAGGTAGTAGCTGTAGACATGGTAAGAAATGGATTCTTAGTATATTTTGAAGATGAAGCTGATGGAACTTAGTGCATAAGAAAAAGGGAGTCAAGAATGAATCTAAGTTACATTAAAAAGCTTCTGCACAGCAAATAAAATAATCAACAGGGTGAAGAGACAACTTATAAAATAGGAGAAAATCTTTGCTAGCTAAACTTCTGTGAAAGCACTAATATCTAGAATATACAAAGAACTTTTTAAAAAACCACACACAAAAACAACCTAATTACTAATGAGCAAATAAATTGTACAAACATTTCTTAAAAGAAGTGTAAATATTCATGTAGAGGTACAAGATCCCAACAACGAATGTAACTGTACTGTATCCCTAAAATGTACCAATAAACTCAATTAAAGCTGAAAAAAAAAGAAGTGTAAATAGCTAATAAGTATATGGAAAAAATATTCAACATCTTTAAACATTAGGAAATGCAAATTAAAGTTACATTGAGATTCCATCTTGCCCCGTCGGGATGTCTATTTTCAGGAATACAAAAGCATATAAATAAATGCTGGCAAGGATGCTGGGGGAAGGAACTGTTGGTAGGAATGTCAATTAGTACAGCCAATATGGAAATGATTATGGAGGTTTGAAAAAAATATGAGAAAATGAAAAAATGGAAATAAAATGTTTGTAAACAGGGAGGGGAAGAAGGGGTGAAAGGAGGGCAGGGACAAGGGGAAAAAATGAGAACCAAGACCTGTCATGTAAAGGTACAAGATCCCAATAATGAATGTAACTGCACTGTATACCTAAAATGTACCGATAAACTCATTTAAAAAATCTAAAAATACAACTACCATTTGTGTGAGCTTGATATATTCCCAAAATAATTTAAGTCAACGTACTGTATACTAGCATATCCAGGTTTAATGGGACACAATTCACAATAGCCAAGCTATAGAAGCAGCGTAGGTTCCCTTCAACAGATGAATGGATGAAGAAAATGTGGTCTATATACACAATGGAATATCATTCAGCCATAAAGAAGAATGAAATCATGTCACTTGCAGAACATTATGTTAAGTGAAATAAGACTCCGAAACACAAACATTGTATCTTTTCTCTCATACAAAGAAACTACAAGACAAGAAGGAGAGGCATAAAAGTAGAAGGGAGACTATTAGAGAAGAGGGAAGGGATCAGGGGAGATAAACAATTGCAGTGAGGAATGATCCAAGTACATTACGTGCATGTATGAATATGCCAAAATGAAAACCACTTGCAAGTATAACTAATATGCATTAATTTTTAAAAATGAATGTAAGGGCTTTGACCTGAGGAACTGAAGAGATGGAATTGTCATTTATTGGGTAATAAGGAAACTGGACAGGAAAAAAACAGTTTTGGGAGAGAGGGTCAAGGGCTGAGTTTAAGGTACATTAAGTTCGAGGTGACTATCAGACATTCTCAATAAAATGTTGAGTAAGCTATAATCTATGTGTCTGGAGTTTTGGAAAGGTCCCTGCTAGAGAAAAAATATTTAAAGGGATTGGCAAATAGATGGAAATAAAAGGCATAAGTCTGTATGTAATTATTTAGGGAGATCCACGTGGCTAGAGCACAGAAACAATCCAAAGACAGCACAAAGGGGGAGTACATTTGAGGTTGAGAAGGAACATCCATAAATAATGTATAAAATGTAAGCCAAGAAAGAAATTACTCCTAAAAGGATGGGAGTGGCTGACCTTGTTTAGGCAGCTGCTTGTTGGATTTTAATAAAGACTAAAAATTGACCATTGGGCTTGACATACTCACAAGTGACCTTGACAAGAGAAGTTTTTGTGAAATAATGAAAAGAAATCCTCAGGAATGAGTTCAATAAAAAAGGGGACAGTAGAAAGTGGAAGTGAAGTATGCAGCTGACTTCAAGGGCATGTGGGAAAGAGAAGCAACGAAATAGATGGCAGCTAAAGGCAATTATCAGATACATAAGAAGAGGGATCTTACCTGTTCTAGAGGGGGCAGACAAGGGTCACATTTTCCAAGCATATGGTCCTTTTCCTCTGTTCATCTCTGGGGTGGACAATGTCTCTTGCTCCCTGGGTACTATTTTCCTTATCAAGATTAGTGGCAGAAGCATGGGCTGATATAATTCATGACCTGTTCTCTTTGTTGTTCAGAGACTAGTCATGCTTCCTGGCTAATTCCTCTTGCTGTTGAGCATTTTATCTTTACCTAATTCTTCCAGAATGGATACAATGATAGATCACTACTCTCCAATTTGTAACCATAACACATTCAATTGAAGGTGGCTAAGCTGAAATCCAGTGCCACTTTTCCTGAACTATCATGTGTGGTCTATTTTGATGTGGCTTGCCCTAGAGTACTTTACAGAAGCTTAACTTCCACACAGATTATTTAACAAATTCTTAATAAACATGGACAACATACTGTACTTTCATGTCAAATCCCCCAAAACAGAAAATTACTACTGTATTCACTCCTTGCTCCTCTTACTTTCTTTATCTTTTTCTCCTGTCTTTAAATTCTTTCAAAAGAGAACACTTTTTTGGGGTGGGTAGTGGGGATTGAACTCTTTTTCTTGCACTAAGAGAGAACTTTTTGATATATTATCTCCTTTTTTGCAACTGAACAGCAAATATTAAGATGCAAGTATATTTCTTTATGTTTGAAGAGTACTCTGTGATCTTGAAATCAACTGCTAGTTTTCTAGCCTAAATTATTAGTTCAATACAAGAGGAAGAGGGAAGAAGATCAAATAAATTTAGTAAAACTATTTTTTTTTTTTTGAGACTTGGTCTCACTATATAGTTGAGACTGACCTGGAATTCACTATAGCCCAGGCTGGTCTTGAACTCACAGTGACCTTCCTGCCTCATCTTCCAAAGTGCTGGGTTTACAGGTGTGTGCCACCATGGCCAGCTTAGTAAAAGCATCTTTAAAACAGTGCCCTGGACTTCAGAATTACTGTCTTGTTTCCTACTCCTATTTGTTATAAATGTGATTTTACTTTGCTCTTTACCTCCAAATTCCTTCTGGAAATTTTTGAATCTCCTAACTTCCTCCTCCATTATCCACCCCACCCCTACCCACCAACAGTAAATGTCTTGAACTACAGGGCAAAGGCATAGCAATTAGAGAGATAAATAAGCAGAAATAGAAAAGGAAAGAAGCTATGGCAGGTCTATTTAGGCCAGTCTCTCCTCCAAGCATATCAGCAATGACTTTTTCCAGCCTATCTTCACTTCTCAACCTCAGAGTCACAGATTTATAGGAAGGATATATCTGATATGTGTGAGTGGACTCACATTCAATTTCAGAACACAGATAGATAAATTTGTGTGTCAGGTTACAGATTTACCATAAGTATTCCCAACTCCCAGCCAACAAATTTTCTCTCCAGGCATACTACATAGGAACCCAAGCTTTCATTAAAAGGTTGCTTGCTGAGACTCAGGGCAAGTTGAGTTAATCACATGATTCCAATGTTTAATGTCATCAGGCTCATCAAGCCTGAAGCATCCATCTCCACAGTAGGACCCTTGTTCAAAACATACCCTTGATCATCCTCTGGAAACTTTTATCCTCAGCACTACTATGTGGCCTTGAGCTCTGCCATCTTTAGTCTCTCAGAAACTCTTTTTCAATGCTTCTTTGGCTAATAAACCTCCTTTTGATAGACTCTTATTTCTTTAGACTTGATAATATGGTACGTTCAATCAAAATAATAGTTTTTCAAGTATAGTGACTTTGTGTCTTCATTATTTATTGATTGTAAAGGTTAACTCAAAGCAACGTTCTCAAACTTACCTCTTCATAGGAATCACTTAGGGGCCCTTTGTGTTTTAAAAAACACATGCATGCAACGAAAGAAATCATCAACAGAGTGAAGAGACAATCAACACAGTGGGAAAAAATTTTGCTAGCTGTTCCTGAGACAAGAGTCTAATATCTAGACTATATAAAGAATTGAAAAAAAATCAAACCGTCCAAATTTAAAGACCCAATCCAAAAATGGGTATCTGAGATGAATACACACTTCTCAGATTAAGAGGTACAAACAACACATAAATATATATTTTAAATGTTCAACATCACTGGCTGTAGAGAGTGGGGAAGGGGATGGGGCATTACCAGGACCACTAGCTTCATCCTGACCAGTGAGCCACTACAGCACAAAGTAAAATCAAGAATACACAGAAATGAGACAGAGTGGAGAAGCTGAGTCTTGGATCCTGGTTAGTGCTACTGATGGTAGCAATGACAAAGGGCCACAAGCATATCCAGCATTTATTGAATACAATCATGGGAAGGAATAGAGAGCAGGTTATGATTTGAAGGTATCTAGTGAAAAAGTGCCAAACACCTGGCATGATGGCACCAGGTAGGGCTGTTAAGGAGTAAGTACTATTTATCTTACTTGGACAGAACAAACCAGTACTGGGACTGGGTGCAATTAGCCTGGAACCCATTGGATCAGTGAGAAACCATAATTCAGGAGGAAAAGGATTTAATTGAGGTCAGGCTGACCTTAGCAGCATGTAACTCAGCAGAGCCCTGGCACTTCACATACCAGGACCTAGGTTTCCGTGGTAGCCATTGAGGGAGGGGCTATAACTGGCCCAGTCCACCATCTGACATGCCCATTTGAGTTATGTAGATCTTCAGTATAACTCCTGATATAAAACAATAGAGCCAAATTATGGAAGACAAGAAGCACATGCCACTCATAGCCCATTAGTACTTGGCAGGAATGTCTCCTACAACTGGTCATTTGAGAGATGCAAATTAAAAAAGCACTGAGATTCCATCTCACTCTAGAAAGAGTGGCTATTATCCAGAAATCAACCAAACACTGGTGGGGCTGTGGAGAAAAAGGAACCACTTTCCACTGCTAGTAGGAGTGTAAACTGGTACAACCATTGGGAAAATTAATGTAGAGACTCCTCCAAAAACTAGAACTTGAGGTTCCATTATACTCAGCTATCCCCCTTCTTGGTATCTTTCCAAAAGAATTAAAAACATCATTCCATAGTGATATAAGCACAACCATATTTATAACAGCAAAATTTGTAATAGCTAAATCTTGGGAACCCCCCAAATACTCTTCAACTGATGAACAAAGAAGATGTATTTTTTCTACAATGGAGTACTACTCAGCCATAAAGAAGGATAAACTCGAGACATTTATAGGTAAATGAATGCACCTTGAGACCATACTCTTAAATGAAAAAAATCAGACATACATGTGTAAATATCACATTCTTTCTCTGGTATAAGAAACTGAAAATGTAAATAAGGACCAAAATATATAATAGAAATTGTGAAATAGGAAGAAAATGTTCACATGGGAAAGGGAAAGGACTCTAGGGAGGGCAAGAGGGGAAAAGGAAGGATGAGAAAAGAAAAAAATCAAGAAAAGAAAGATAAAATGGGGGGGAAGCATTTGTAAATAAGGAGGGGAAGAGGGATTTAAGGGAATGGGAAAAATAAGAATCAAGATGTATCATGTACAGAGACAAATTCCATATGATGAAAGTGATCATTATGTATATCTAAATTGTTCTCTTTCCCCCTCCCTCTCTCTCTCTCTCTCCCTCCCTGACCCCCCCCTTCTGACCATGATAAGGCAAATGTCTTTGCTGTACCCTCCCCTTCCACCACAATGCACTTCTTCACCACAGGCCCAGAAACAAGGAGCCAGCTGACCACGGACTGAAACCTGTGAAGCCATGAGCCAAAAGGAATCTTTCTTCCTTTTAAGTTATTTATCACAGGTATTTTTTGTCACAGTAATAGAAAGCTAACTCAGAACTGTAGTTTTATAGAATGATCTAACATGCCTCATTTCTGTGCTCTTGACCGAGGACCTCACTGTGACCAGTATCTACCCACAACATATACACTCATCATATCTGTCCTTTCATAAGAAATCATGAAACTGAGTGTATCATATCTGAGAGGCAGTATAAAACAAGGATTTAGAGAACTGCTTCTTAGACTTAAGTGTATACACAAATTGTGTATGAATCTTACAAAAAATGTAGATTTGATGAGTAGGTCTGTGATGGAATCCAGAATTCTGGATATCTACCAAACTCACAGGGATGTCTCTGCTACTGCTGCTCCTTGGATACACTTTGGCCAATTAGAAGTTGACCTTTGAAAGCAACTGCCTTGGTTTAAGTCCTAGTTCAGAAGTACACCACCTGGTTTTACTGTTCGCACCCCGTACCCCTAGTTAGATGACCTTGAGAATTCTCCTTAATCTCTATAACTCAGTTTTCAAAAAGGGGATAATGCTAACATATTCCTCATGGGATTTTTTTAAAAATGAGGATTGAATGCCTGTTACAAGTTCTTAGAAGTCCTAAGGGAAGTTGTCATAGATGACAGCTCCACTGACATTTCTGTGTCATGGCTTGGTTTCAGCGACCAGGGTTAGTAATGAACACAAATTTACATACATTGTTCATACTGTGTTTTCCAAAATAAAAATCCAAGAAGCAAAGATTTCTATAGACATCAAGATAACTATTTCCACTCAACATAACAGTTCTATGATGATATTTCTGAATTTCATTGATTCCAGAAATCCTGTTTATTAGAAAAGTGTCACCACCCAAAGTCTCTAGTTGACGAAATTATCCTCAGCTTATTCTGAACCCCAACTGTTACAACATTATTGCTTTGCTCAATAAAGAGATATTTTGGGGTTTAAATTCCTACAAAATCAAAAGGAAAGATCAAGATGTTTTCCCTCCAAAATATATGTTCCACAATTTAAGATTATAAAGGACCAATGTGGGATATATTAGAAGTCAGTAAGTGCTGTTGAATGAATAAATGAGTGGGAGTAAATGTAATAATTACTAAAAATACCACTTCACCTTTCCTTGTAATAAAATTGGAGCCTGAACTTCACAATAAAACATTTTATAAGGAAAATTAATTTATTTAAGGCATATCTTCTTTTAATTTTTTTATTACATGTTTGAAATTCATAGTTTACAATAATCTTGGGAGTGATTACCTGCACATATTATAGTGTGTTTCTTTTTCCCTTCCCTTTCTCTGCACCTCCTCCACAGTTCCTGTCCCCTTTTTAATACTCCTTTGTATTATTTGTCTTAGCTCATGTTATGGCATACAGTGTTTACATCAATTGGAGCTGTTAGGTTTATGTACTTGGCACACCTCTGTTCTTCTTATTTCTTCTTCCCTTCCTCCTTATCCCTCATCTAGTTCCCTTGGACCACTTCCCTTTTGCTGGTGACCTGTCCCTTTGTCTCTTTCTATACATCCTATATAATTTTCTTTGCTTCTAGTAAGGCATATTTTCTTTATTACAATACTTACTATCTCAGAATTTGGGTTGCACATTGAAATTATCCTTAGAAGTGATGGGGTTTCACCCTTTCTTGAAAAATCTGAAATAATTTGCCAGGGTGTATGACCACTGGGAGTCTTTAAACTCTCTAGATGTTTTTAATGTGAAACCAAATTTGAGATCAATAGCTATATGTCCTATGAATAAATAATATCTCACTGAAAAACATAAGATAAAAGTAGTATACAACTCTTCAAAATCTTATTGAATTTACATTAGATTTTTAGTTCCACAGATTGAATCATAAATAGCTTTGCCTCAATGTAGATCCTAAGTACTAATGCCCTCTGAAAACTTATATCTTAATTTTGCTGCTAAATTAGAGTTAGAAAAAAAGAGCCTTTGAGAGATCAAATAATGTTCTTAAATGGTGTGAAAAATACACACCCTAGCTGTTACACTTTTAAACTTACATTTAAAAAGTAATGCAGCCAAAATGGAAAAAAAAAAAAAAAAAAAGGAAGGCACCCAACCGTCATATACAAGAGGAGGAAACAGCTTACCTGTTCAGGGTCATTATTTTCAGAATGAAACTTTTCTCAGCAATGCTGCCATATAAAACCACCATAATGAACATTCTTTCGCTTTTTTAGCCAGGTGGTTCTACAAAGCTTATAGGTACCCAAACAGCTTCTAAAATATTTGTCCCATCTGCTTTTGTAGTTGTTGCTTTATTCTTTCTTGTTGTCTTAAAATATAGCACAGAATATGATTCATGTTGAGCAGTTCATAAAGAAGAGGCTTTGTCTCCACATCATATGTGAATCACTTAAATACTACCTAACAATCCAATTAAGTCATTAAGGCATTATGTTATGTATCAGTGAGTAAGAACTACCACAGAGAAATGAGTTTTCTTAGGAAATTCATTGCTTTAAGAAAGATGGCAATTCAGAAATATGCTCCTATTTCTGAAAACTGCAGCAATAGAAAAGTAAATGTTTTCTTACCATATTCCAGCAAATTAGACTTCAAGTGATTTCTCAAATTTTAAAATGTAGGCATCGTTTAATTAAAGCAAAAAGTATAGCAATATAATATGTATTTATATATTATATATTATATATATTCTTTATGTATATCAAAACCTCATTAGAGGACTATCATAAATTAATGGGTTAGGTTAGCGATAAACTCATACTTCTAAGTAAAACAAACTAAAAAGAATAAAGCATCAGATAGTTATAAAATGCTTTCTCTTTGGACTTATAGAAAGATGGCAGAGTTGTAAGTCCAGAGAACTTCTCCAGAGATTTGGTGTTCTTACACTGGAATATAGCATCTCAAGGAGGAGAAAGAGAGGGAAGTGGGTCCCAGGGACCCAGGTAGAATCTGAGGCCAGAATTGAAGTCTGCAGGGAGAATGAAGAGAGAATTTAATGAAGAGGAGGGAGGCACCAAGCAATGTTCGCTCCCAGAGCCCAGACTCTCCTGGAGGGAGTGGCAGGCCAAAACTGCAGATGCACAATTACTACTGATGGTCCAGCCCCAGAGGCCTCCACGAAGAAAGGCACCAGTGAAACAGAGCGGTGAATGAATCAGACTGCAGCAGCTAGTGAGCTATCCAGATTCAGATCTCACTCAGTAGAGGATGACTGGCTGGTAGCCATCTTGGAGAGGGGCTCACTGAGCTTGAAATTGGAACAGCTGTGGGCAGACTTCATCTAATGCCTCAGTGCAGGTGCTAAATTCAAGTAAGCAGGAGGTCAGAGAGTGGAGTTCAAGCTGGCAGAAGACACACAGACTGTTGAAGGCTCAAAGAATCCAGTTCCAGCTGCATAGCCAGAAACTAACCTGAACTTCAGAGGAACTAAAAAGGCAGGCTGGCTGGGATTGTCCACTACACCACCGTGAAGCTGCAGCTAGCTTTCCTGGATTGATCATTTTGGCTCTGGACTCTGTTTGCTCATATAACCTAACAGTGACTGCAGAAACACAATTTGAATTGTATGTTTAGAGTTTTTAAAAATATTTTTCTAATTTTTTTCATTTTTCTTCCTTTCTAGTTCTTGTTTTTTTAGTCTTTTCTTGATTAAATAGTTTTTAGTTTTTTCTTGTTCTGTTCTGCTCTTATTTTTATTTTTTCCTTTTCTCTTCCCACCTGTCTTCTTCACCAGTTTCCTAGTTTGCCCTCCAGCCTTGCTTCTATTTTTGCCTATATTTTCCCTCTTTTCTATTTCTGTTTTTATTTTATTCCTTAACCCCCTTTAAATCTTCTCCCCAAGGGTTAAAAATAAAGCCATATTAAGGGCTACAGTTTGTCATTTTCTAGACTGTATTTGATGATATTGTTATTGTTGATTGTACTACCTAAGCCAAGGTAACATGATGGTGCTAGTCAGTTGTTTCTCCTGGTATACTAAGACTGAGTTTGCCCAAGGGTCTTAAACAACAACAACAACAAAACCCTATAGGCTAGTACCAAAGAAGTGGCAATTGGGCCAAGTAGGCAGAAACTACTCAACCCCAATAAATTGAAGAGATAGGCTCCTGCAACAGACTCAAAATTCAAAAGCTAGCTACACCTGAAAGATGCTTCTGATAAGTAGTCATTTCCTAAAGTTTCTGAATACTGAAAATAAAGCTACTCGCCAGCTGGGGATTTAGCTCAGTGGTTCCACCACCGGCCTCACAAGTGCAAGGCCCTGAGTTTGATCCCCAGCGCATGCACACACACACACACACACACACACACACACACACACACACACACACACACAGCAACTCACCATAAGCAATTTCCAAGCATCAACTCAGGAACCAAACTTTAAAAGAAAAATAGAAAATGAGAAGACACTTAAACAAGATGCAATCCCCCACAGACTTTCAGATCCCAAAGACAAACCCTGGGGACAACAAAGTAAAATAATCCAAAAGCCACCTACCTGGACTCTTTGAAGTGGTAACAGCAGAAGTAACGAAGCAGATGAATGAGTCTCTAGAAAAAAAATCAAAGCAGAAATAATTTCTGAGATAACTACAGAAATGGTGAACAGAGTGAAAGATACAAATTAAAAAATAGGGGAGCTCAGAAACATGATGGAATCCATAAACACCCAGCATAGAAAAGAAATGGAATCCATGAAACATATTCAAACAGATATCCAGGAGATTAAAAGATACACTAAAAGTATACACAGCAGAGGTGGGGATTTAACTCAGTGGTGCTACCACCTGCCTCACAAGTGCAAAGTCCTGAGTTTGATCTCTGGTACAAGAAAGAAAGAAAGAAAGA
>NW_022900928.1:114805047-114814972 GCF_012274545.1 Fukomys damarensis | reverse complement strand
AGAGGGAAAGAGAGAGAGAGAGAGAGAGAAAAGAAAGCAAGAATATGCAGCAGAATGAGCCATTCCAGATTACAGTTAGTTATCTGGAAAAGAGGGATATTTTTAAAATACAAAGGACCATGAGAAATCAATCCAGCAGCTTCTAGATGATGCAAAGAAGATAACATAAAATTGACTGGAGTCAATGAAAAAGCAGGACAAATGACATAAAAATATGTTCTCAGAAGTAATGGCATAAAACTTCCCAAACAGGGAAAAATAACTTGGCATACAGATAAGTAGAAGGGCTCCAATTAGCCATGATAAAACAAAAATCTTCCCTAAGGCACATAATAGTCAAGATTCCAGAAATTCAACACAAGGAAAGAATATTAAAAGATGTTAGAGAAAAGAAACAAATCACCTATAAAGGAAAGCCCATCAGAATCACAGAAGACTTCTCAACACAAACTCTCAAGTCAAGGAGAGTTTAGAGTGAAGTATTTCAAGCCCTAAAGGAAAACAACTTCCAATCCAGATTGATGTATCCTGCAAAACTATCCTTCAAAATTAATGGAAAATAAGATCCTTCTAGGACAAAGAACACCTGAAGAATTCATGACACAAAGCCAGCACTTCAAAGTGTTCTGAAAGATACTCTAGAAAGAGACAATAAGGACTACAACTCCATGAACCCCAACAGGATGAATCCACCAGGTAAGAAGGAAATTAAGCAGAAAAGGAAAGAAGTAAGCCAACATCAGGAAACTAACATGACAGTTACAAGACAGTACATATCACTGACTACCATAAACATTAATTAATCTCAATTCACCAAGGAAAAGAAGCAGATTGGCAAAAATGGATCAAGAATCAAGGTCCAAGAATATTCTACATTCAAGAAACACAATTAATTGAAAAACAAGTTCACAGATTAAAAGTCAAGGGATGGAAAACAATATACCCTGTGACAGGAAATCAGAAAAAGGCAGGGGTACCTGTTGCCGACAAAGTGGATTTAAGCCCAAACTGATTAAGAGACAAAAAAGATCACTACATCTTCATAAAGGGAACATCCAAAAGGAAGAGATAACAATCCTAAATATATGTGCACCAAATAGAAGGGCACATAACTATTCAAAACAAATATTAATGAACATCAAAAATCATATAAACACTAATACAGTTGTAATGGGAAACCTCAACACTCCACATATAGCCAGATCAATTAGACAAAAAATCAACAAGGAAATATTAGAATTCAACCAAACTTTTGAAAAAATTGACCTAATAGATGTCTACAAAGTGTTCCACTTCACAACACTAGAATACACATTCTACTCAGCTACAAATGGGACTTTCTCCAAAACAGACCATATATTAGCTCATAGGACATGCTTAAGTAAATGCAAAGGAAATCAAATAATTCCATGCATATTATCAGATCATAGTGCAATGAAATTGGAAATCCATGGCAAAAGGAACCACAAGAACTCCTAAACACATGGAAATTAAATATCATCTTCCTGAACAACCAATGGGTCACAAAAGAGATTAATAAAGAAATCAGACAATTTCTAGAATTAAATGATAATGACAATACAACATACTGGAACTTTTGGGATTCAATGTAAATAGTCATATGAGGGAAATTTATAGTGGCAAATTCCCACATCAGGAAAACAGAATGGGCTCAAATAACCAAATGTTGAACCTCAAGCTTCTAGAAAAATAAGAGCAAGTCAAGCCAAAAGCTCCTATGAGTGAGGAAATGATAAAAATCAGGGCAGAAATTAATTCAATGGAGACTAAGAAAATAATACAAAGAATCAATTAAACCAAAAGAGTTGATTCTTTGAAAGGTTAAAAAAATTAACAAATACTTAGCCAAACTTATGAAAAAAGGAAAAAAAGTCTTAAATCCACACAATTAAGAATAAAAAGGGTAAAATCATAACAGAACTTGCAGAGGTCCAGATCATCAATACCTACTTCAAAACCTGTATTCTAATAAGATGGAATTAAGAAGAAATGCATACATTCTAATAAGAATATAACTATTCAATTCTAATATAGCTATTCTAATAATATGTTCTTCTAATAAGAAGAAATGGATATATTCCTAGATAAAAATGAATTACCAAAACTGAATCAACAAGACATAGAAATTCTAAATAAACCAATGTCAGTCAATGAAATTGAATATATAATTTTAAAACTACCAACAAAGAAAATCCCTGGTCCTAATGGATTCACTGCTGAATTCTACAAAAAATTTTGAGAAAACCTAATGTCACTACTCTTCAAACTCTTTATTGAAAAGACAGCAGTACTCCTAAATTCATTTCTGGAAATAAGCATTACTCTGATTCCTAAACCATAGAAGGATCCAAACAAAACAGGCCAACCTCCCTAATGAACAGAGATGTAAAAGTCCTCAGTAAGATACTGAAAAACAGAATGCAGCAAATCATCAAGAAGGTTATACACCATGACCAAGTTGGATTCATTTCAAGGATGCAGGGATGGTTTAACATACACAAATCAATATTATTTTAAAGGAGCCAAAGAAAAAAACTATATGATCCTTTCAATAGTTGCATAAAAAGCATTTGACAAGGTCCAATGCCCATTCATGATAAAAACTCTACAGAAAATTGGTATAGATGGTCTTTATCTCAATCTGATAAAGCAACAGCCAACATCATATTAAATGGACAAAAACTGAAAGATTTCATTCTAAAATCAAAAACAAGACAAGGATATCCATTGTTACCACTCTTGTTCAATATAGTTTTGGAAACATTAGCCACAGAAATTAGACAAGAAAAATAAAAGGAATAAAGATAGGAAAGGAAGAAGTTAAATTATCATTATTTGAGGGTGATATGATGCTCTACATAGAAGGAGCCAAAAGCTCCACCAAAAGATTTAATTTGATAACCAAATTCAGTGGAATAGTTGGATAAAGTCAACATTCAAAAGTCAATAGGTCCCAGCCCGAACTATGGGCCTCTTGTGGAGCCCCGCCTTTTCCAGCAGGAGCCAGTGATTGGCACCAACACAGCTCCAGGTGGGTCAGTTTTTCATCAATGCCCTGGCTTGGACACAGAGCCACCTCTGCTGTGTGGCCTGGCCAGAACCACGGGCCTCCTCTGGAGCTGCGATATTTCCCATGGGTGCCACTGATTGATAGGGATAAAGGATAGGGATTGATTTGATGAGTTGTCTTCTCAATTATGAAAATGACTTATATCATTAGAGAATCAAAGACTGGGATGCAACAATATCAGGAAGATTTAATAATGCAGAGATTGAATCAAGAGCAACCCAACAGCCAAACTAAAGATGAGAAAACACTTAAGTATGCCAAAGAAAAAACCAGACTTCCAGTCCACCAATGGCAAACACTAGGGCAAAGGAGGATGAAAAATCAGACAATGAACCTCCAGGACACTCAGAACTCACACCACAGGAAGGAAAAAAACTGATCAATCAAGCTCTAAAAAATTCAAAACAGAAATTATTTCACACATAACCATAGAGATGGTGAGCAAAATGAAAGACATGATTCGAGACTCCAGAACAGAAACTGACAAAAAAATAGATAAGCTTAGGAACATAATAGAAACCATGAAGGCCCAGAACAAGAAAGAAATGGAAACAATGAACACCCAACATAAGAAAGAAATGGATTCCATTAAA
The DNA here is from genome assembly GCF_012274545.1 of Fukomys damarensis. Lineage (NCBI taxonomy): Eukaryota > Metazoa > Chordata > Mammalia > Rodentia > Bathyergidae > Fukomys > Fukomys damarensis. The sequence continues at coordinate 114,811,288 of NW_022900928.1, read as the reverse complement.
CAGATTCAAGCAGATATCCAGGAGATTAAAAACTCTATTGAAAGTGTACACAACAGAATAAAAGATTGCAAAGATAAAATCTCAGATATAGAAGATAGGATAGCAGAAAGTGACCATGAAAAGAGATATCTCTTAAAAACAGTAAGAGAGCATGAGAAATCAATCCAACAACTCCTAGATGATGCAAAGAAGAATAACACAAGACTGATAGGAATCCATGAAGTACCAGGAGAAAATGCAAATAACTTTAAAAAGGGGTTCAAAGAATTAATGACAGAAAACTTCCCAAACAGAGGGGAAGAATTAGACATACAGATAAGCAAGGCATACAGGACACCAACTAGCCACAATAAAAAAAAATCTACACCTAGACATATAATAATCAAGATCCCAGAAAGCCAACAGAAGAACAAAATACTACATCAATAAGAGAAAAAAAACAAATAGCATGCAAAGGAAAGCCCATCAGAATCACAGCAGACTTTTCAACACAAACCCTCAAGTCAAGGAGAGCCTGGAGTGAGGTATTTCAAGTCCTAAAAGAAAACAACATACAACCAAGACTGATGTATCCTGCAAAACTCTCTTTAAAAATGGATGGAGAAATAAGATACTTCCATGATAAAGAACACCTGAGAAACTTCATGAATACTAAACCAGCACTACAAAGAATTTTAAACAATATCCTAGAAAAAGACAATGAAGATCACAACACCAGGAGGCCCAACAGAGCAAATCAAATAACCAGGGTAGGAAACCAAAAGGAGAGGGGAGAAAAAGTAAAAAGAGTCAACATAAGGACAATAACATGACAATAATAAGTCAGTACATATCAGTTAGAACTATCAATGTCAATGGCCTCAATTCACCAATCAAGAGAAATAGATTGGCAGAATGGATTAAGAAGCAAAATCCAACAATATGTTGTGTACAAGAAACACACCTAGTGCAAAAAGAAGCCCATAGACTGAAAGTGAAAGAATGGAAATCAATTCTCCATGTGTCAGGAGCCCAGGAAAAAGTAGGAGTAGCAATCTTATTTGCAGACAAAGCAAACTTCAAACTGAAACTGATTAAGAGAGACAAAGAAGGCCACTACATTCTTATAAAAGCAACAATCCAAGAGGAAAAAATGACAATCATAAACATATGTGCACCAAATATAAATGCCCCAACTATATAAAACAAACATTAAGTAACATGAAAAACCAAATAACCACTAATACAATTGTAGTGGGAGATATGAATACCCCACTATCACAAATAGACAGATCATCTAGGCAAAAAGTCAACAATGAAATACTACAACTGAACCAAATTTTGAACATATGAACTTATTAGATGTCTATAGAGTGTTCTGCCACCACAAAATCAGAATACACATTCATTTCAGCTGCACATGGGTCATTCTCCAAGATAGATCACATACTAGCTCACAGAAAATGTTTGAATAAATGCAAAAGAATTGAAGTTATTCTCTGTATATTATCAGATCACAGTGCAATAAAGCTGGAGATCAATAGCAGAAGGAACTATAGGAATTTCACAAACACATGGAAATTGAACAACACTCTCCTGAATAATCAATGGATTGCACAGGAAATTAAAAAAGAAATCAGACAATTTTTAACAAATAAACGAAAATGCCAATACAACATACAGGAATCTATGGGACACAATGAAAGTAGTTCTATGGGGAAAATTCATAGCACTGAATGCCCACACTAGGAAAACTTAGCAAGCTCAAATAAACAACCTAATGATGAAGCTTAGACTCCTAGAAAAACAAGAGCAAGAAAAACCCAAAGCTCAAACAAGAGAGGAAATTATAAAGATTAGAGCAGAAATCAATGCAATGGAAACTAAGAAAACTATACAAAACATAAATGAATCAAAGAGTTGGTTTTTTGAAAGAATAAATAAAATTGATAAACCCTTAGCAAACCTTATGAAAAAAAGGAAAGAAAAGGCTCAGATTCATGCAATCAGGAATGAAAAAGGCAAAGTTACAACAGATCCACCAGAAATCCAGAGGATCATTAATAAAAACTATGAGAACCTGTACTCTAATAAAATGGAAAACACAGAAGAAATGGACAGATTTCTAGATACTTGAGAATTACCAAAGTTGAATGAAGAAGATAAAAACATTTTAAACACCCCAATCACAGTCAGTGAAATTGAAAATGTAATTAAAAACTAATGAACAAAGAAAACCCCAGGTCCTGATGGATTCACTGCTGAATTTTACAAGACATTTACAGAAATCCTGCCATTACTCTTTAGACTTTTCAATGAAATTGAAAGAGAAGCAATACTTCCAAACTCATTCCTGGAAGCAAATGTCACTTTGATTCCCAAACCTGGGAAAGATGTAACTAAAAAAGAGAACTACAGGCCAATCTCCTTAATGAATATAGATGCAAAAAACCTCTATAAGATACTAGCAAACAGAATAAAGAGGTTCATCAAGGTCATATACATCCTGACCAAGTCAGATTTATTCCAGGGATGCAAGGATTGTTAAACATATGTAAGTCAATAAATGTAATACACTATATTAACAAAGTCGAGGACAAGAATCACATCATCCTCTAGATAGATACAGAAAAAGCATTTGACCAAATTCAACACCCATTCATGATAAAAACTCTGCAAAAAATTGGAATAGATGGTCTATGTCTCAACTTAATAAAGGCTATCTATGAAAAACCAACAGCCAACATCATATTAAATGGGCCAAAACTGAAAACCTTCAAGTTACAATCAGGAACAAGACAGGGATGCCCAGTACCACCACTTCTCTTTAATATAGTTCAGGAAACATCAGCCATAGCAGTTAGACAAGAAAAAGAAATTAAAGCAATAAAGATAGGAAAGGAAGAAGTTAAACTGTCATTATTTGTTGATGATATGATACTCTACATTGAAGACCCAAAAAACTCCACCAAAAGACTTCTAAACTTAATTGACACTTTTAGCAGAGCAGCTGGATAGAAGGTCAACCCCCAAAAATCAGTAGCCTTCTTATACACAAATAACAGACTCACTGAGAAAGAAATTAGGGAAACAATTCCTTTCACAATAGCACCCAAAATAATGAAGTATCTGGGAATCAGTCTAACGAAAGAAACAAAAGACCTCTACACTGAAAACTACAGCACTCTGAAAAAAGAGATCAAAGAGGATATAAGAAAATGGAAAGATGTCCCCTTTTCCTGGGTAGGAAGAATCAACATAGTCAAAATGGACATACTACCAAAACTGCTATACAGATTCAATGCAATCCCGATTGAAATCCCAACACTATACTTCACAGAACTAGAAAGAAGAATCCAAAAATTCATTTGGAACCATAAGAGACCTAGAATAGCAAAAGCCATCCTAGGCAACAGACACATGGCAGCAGGTATAACAATTCCCAATTTGAAACTATACTACAAAGCCACTGTGATAAAAACAGCATGGTACTGGCAAAGAAACAGAACTGAGAATCAGTGGAACAGATTGGAAGACTCAAAAACAACTCCAGATGCAGTCAGCTACCTCATCTTGACAAAGGAGCTGACCATCCTCACTGGTGGAAAGATAGCCTCTTTAATAAATGGTGTTGGAAAAACTGGATCTCAACCTGCCAAAGATTAAAACTAGACCCTTGTCTGTCACCATGCACTAAATTAAAATCCAAGTGGATTAAAGATCTAAATGTAAAAAGAAAATCACTAAACTTGCTGGAAGATAAGCTAAGCAGAACTCTTGAAGACATGGGCATAGGAAAAGACTTTATGAATAAATCCCTAGTAGCACGGGAACCAGCAGAAAGAATCAACAACTGGGATCTCATCTTATTAAAAAGCTCCTGCACTGCAAAAGAAACTATCAATTGAACTAAGAGACAACCTACAATGTGTGAAAAAATTTTTGCCAGCTGCTCCTCAGACAAAGGACTATTACCTAAAATATATAAAGTACTCAAAACAACCAGCTCCACTCAAATATAAATACCCAATTATAAAATGGGCAACTAAAATGAGCAGACATTTCTTAGACAAAGAAATAAAAGCAGCAAGTAAATATATGAAAAAATGTTCCACATCACTGATCATTTGAGAGATGCAGATGAAAACAACACTGAGATTCCACTCACCCTACAAAGAATGCCTGCTATCAAGAAATCACACAATAACAAATGTTGGCGGTGTTGTGGGGAGAAAGGAACCCTTCTCCATTGTTGGTGGGAGTGAAGACTGGTGCAACCACTATGGAAGTCAATATGGAGATACCTCAAAGAACTAGGATTAGAGGTTCCATTTGATCCAGCCATCCCTCTGTTGGGTATCTTTCCAAAAGAATTAAAGGAATCATCCCACAGTGATACATGCACACTCATGTTTATAGTGCACAGTTTGTAATAGCTAAAACTTGGAAACAGCCCATCTTCCCATCTGTTGGAAACTGGATAAAGAAGATGTGGTTTTTCTATGAAATGGAATACTACTCAGCCATAAAGAATGAGAAAGTAGATTCATCCATAGGTAAATGGGTACATTTTCAGGATATACTGCTAAGCGAAATAAATAAGTCACACACGTGTAAATACTGAATAGTTTCTCTGGTGTGAAAAACTAAAATAGTACTCAAGTCCTAATGGGACAATTAGTAATGTGAAATAGGAAGAAAAGGACCAAAAGTGTAGGGACAGTGAGAAGGATAGGGAATGGGGAATAAGGGAAAAGGAAAAAAAATGAGAAAATGTAAAAATGGAATTAAAGTGTTTAAAGGGGGGGAGGGGAGGAGGGGGTGAAGGAAGGGTGGGGACAAGGGGAAAAAATGAGAACTAAGACCTGGCATGTAAAGGTACAAGATCCCAGTAATGAATGTAACTGTACTGTCTACCTAGAACGCACCAATAAATTCAATTAAAAAAAAAAAAAAGAAAAAAGTCAGTAGCCTTCCTGTATACCAATAGACTGATGGAGAGAGATTAGAGAAACAATCCCTTTCACAATAGCATCCCAGAAAATGAACTACTGACCTGCCTGTGCTGCTGTGCTGTGGGAGGCCAGGCACCAGCTTCTCAGAGCGGTGGCACCCATGGCCACCCTGATCCCCTAGTCCCAGGGCGCTATGAGGGGGTGGTGGAAGGGGCACTGCTGCTCGGGCTTCACTTAGTGAAGCAAGACCACCCCACTCTCTGGCTCCTGCCCACGTCCATGCTCCATTTTGTGGAGGAACAGTCAACCCAATATGTCAAGACCTCTGATCACTAGATCCGCTGCATCTCCCGCGAACATTCAAGGCATCCCTACTCCAGCACAATTCACAAAATTCAGTGTGCCTGTCCACATCGATGTGGGTGGCCACATGCACAGCAGCAGCCTGGCAACCCTCACCAAATAACCTGGATCCATAATCAGAAGACTTTTTGATGGTATAGAGACCATTGTTTTGGACAGCCTCAAACCATTTCATTGACAGAGATGGACAAATGTTCAGATGTATCTTGAATTTTCTATGAATATCAAAACTTTTCATTCCTGATGATTTCAATGACTATACTTTGTTATAGGAAGAGGAAGTATTTTCAACTTTAGCCAATGTTGTTGGAGATGGAAAGATTGAGGCAGGACAGAGAAATGGATCACTTTTCATGGCCCTTTGAGTGCCTCGTGGTACGTGTGACCCTGGTCCTTGGAGAAAGGATCACATTCAGTGGCGAAAAGTCCTTGATAGAAGAAGTATTTCCAGAGATTGGCAATGTGATGTGCAACTCTGTCAACACAGGCTGGAATCACGACTTGACGTACATCATCAGGTTTCCACTGAAAGGCTACTGTGATCTCAACTCAGTCTAGGTCCTCAAGAGGTTGTGGCAAAGAGGATTTGAAATCATGGGCTCCTTCAGGGGAGGAGTGGACTCATCCTAGTTCAGTGAATAGTCTTTTGGTGGAAACTGAGGCAGACACCCGCATACTCTCTGTCATCCAGATAAAGCAAGAGACTCTGGACTAAACAGACACACTTCTTATGAAAAAGAATAAAACATACACAACAAATATTGTAATCAGAAAGGGGACATTTATGTGCAGCTGGAACAGCAAACCAAGTTTTGGACCTAAAATCAAATAAAAGACACATTCATACCTGGTAGAGATCACACCTGTATTCATATGGGAACAGTTGGAATAGTGATATCCTCAAGGTGTAAAAAATATATAAATACATATAAATATATATATAT
>NW_022900928.1:114799933-114805014 GCF_012274545.1 Fukomys damarensis | reverse complement strand
ATATATATATAATCTCTCTCAAAAGGTAGGAAATGAACAGAGAAAGAGAGAGGTGATAGCTACAGTTGGTGCTGTACAGCCCGGAAGTGTTCTGGACCTCCTGAGATCTCTGACCAATAAACAAGAATAAACAAGACACGCACAGGGAGGACACAATCTCCTCAGAATTTCTATTATCAACAATCATCCCTTGTTCCCCCCACCTTTCCTCCTGACACACCTCAAATGGAGCTTCTTTGCATATGGAGTTTCATATCCCTTAGTCGGGGACCAAGCAGGACTTCAGAAGTCTCACAAACACATGACATGGAAAGGACTTTAGACATGATGTTTTATTTTTTTCTCTCTCTGTCATTGAGTTTATTGGTATATTTTAGGTATACAGTACAGTTACATTCATCACTGGGATCTTGTACCTTCACATGACAGGTCTTGGTTCTCACTTTTTCCCCCTTGTTCCTGTCCTCTCTTCACCTCCTCCTCCCTTCCCTATTTACAAACACTTTATTTCCATTTTTGCACTTTCTCATATTTTTTTCTTTTCCCTTATTACCTTTCCCCTACACCTTTAGCCCTTTTCTTCCTATTTCACATTATGAATCATACCATTAGGACCTTATGTACCATTATAGTTTTTCACACCAGAGAAACTATTAGGTACTTACACATATGTGACTTATTTATTTCATTTAGGAGTATATCCTCAATATGTATCCATTTTCCTATGAAAGACTCTAATTTCTCATTCTTTGTGGCTGAGTAGTATTCCATTTTATAGAAAAACCACATCTTCTTTATCCAGTTTACACTGATGGGCAAATGGGCTGTTAGACATGATGTTTTAAATATAGTTTGTATAGGAGCAACACTTTTCGGTCCACCTCACAGATATGAACTTTACTTTGTTTTTAAGCTGATCAGTTTTGCAAAGGAGCCAGAATTATCACTTGTTAGAGATGCTGCTGTTAGACATATTGCTTGTTAGAGATGTTTGAGTCTGCTGCTTTCCTACAATTTTTCAAATTTTATAATGTATGAAATATAATAAGCTGTTTAAAAATGTTTTTAAAATGAAATACCTAGGAATTAATCGAACAAAGTAAGTAAAAGACCTCTAAATTGCAAACTACAGCACTGTGAAAAAGGAAATTGGAGAGGATATCAAAAAATGGAAAGATTCCTTGTTCTTGAATGGCAGAACCAATATAGTGAAAATGGCCATACTTCCAAAATTGCTATTCAGATTCAATGAAATGCAATCAAAATCCCAATAGAATATCTCATAGAATTAGAAAAAAAATCCTAAAGTTTATTTGGAACCAGAAGAGACCTAGAATAGCAAGGACAATTCTGGGCAACAAAGGCAAGCAGGGGGCATCACAATCCCTAACTTTAAATTATACTACAAAGCTACAGTGATAAAAAAACAGCATGGTACTGGCAAAAAAACAGACCTGAAGATCAATGGAAGAGACTAGAGGACACAAAAACAACTCCAGACATGCTCAACCACTTTTTCTTTGACAAGAGGCAAGCATTTTCTCTGGAAGTAAGATAGCTTCTTTAATAAATGGTGCTGGAAAAACTGGCTTTTTTTTTTCCAGCTTTAATTGAGTTTATTGGTACATTTTAGGGATGCAGTACAGTTACATTCATTGTTGGGATCTTGTACCTCTACATAACAAGTCTTGATTCTCATTTTTCCCCCTTACCTCTGCCCTCCCTTCACCCCCTCCTCCCCTCCCCATCTACAAACACTTTATTTTCATCTTTTCATTCTCTCACATTTTTTTCTTTTCCCTTTTTACTCTTCCCCTAACCATCCCACCTTCCCTACACCTTTAGCTCCTTTCTTCCCATTTCTAAATGTCAGCAATCTTATTAGGATCTTATGCATTATTGCAGATTATTCACACCAGGGAAACTATTCGGTATTTACACATGTGTGACTTATTTATTTCACTTAGGAGTATATCTTCAATATGTATCCATTTTCCTATGAGTGAATCTATTTTCTCGTTCTTTATGGCTGAGTAATATTCCATTTTATAGAAAAACCACATCTTCTTTATCCAGTTTCCAACGGATGGGCAAATGGGGTTTCCAAGATTTAGCTATTACAAACTGTGCCGTTATAAACATGGATGTGCATACTTCTCTGTGATATGATTCTTTTAGTTCTCTTGGAAAGATACCCAGCAGAAGGATGGCTGGGTCAAATGGAACCTCCAGTCCAAGCTCTTTGAGGTATCTCCATATTGATTTCCATAGTGGTTGTACTAGTCTGCACTCCCACCAACAATGGAGAAGGGTTCCTTTCTCGCCACAACCCCGCCAACATTATTGTGTGATTTCTTGATAGCAGCCATTCTTTGTGGGGTGAGGTGGAATCTCAATGTTGTTTTCATCTGCATCTCTCGAATGACCAGTGATGTGGAATATTTTTTCAAATATTTTCTTGCTGCTTTTACTTCTTTGTCTGAGAAATGTCTGTTCATTTCGGATGCCCATTTTTGAATCAGGTCTTTATATTTGGGGGGACTGATTGTTTTGAGTTCTTTATATATCCTTGATAATAGTCCTTTGTCTGAGGATCAGCTAGTAAAAATTTTTTCCCACATTGTAGATTGTCTCTTAGTTCTGCTGATGGTTTCTTTTGAAGTACAGAAGCTTTTTAGTAAGATGAGATCCCAGTTAAAACTGGCTTTCTGTAATGGAGTACTACTCCACCATAAAGAAGGATGAGCTTCAGACATTTATAGCTAAATGGATAAACCTTTAGGCCATATTTTGAAGTGAAAAAAATTGGACACATATGTTTAAATACAACATTGTTTCTCTGGTGTGAGAAAATGAATGTGGAAATAAGGGCTGAGATGTATAATGCATGCTGAGAAATGGGAAGAAAGTATTCAAATGGGAAGGAGAACAAGGAGGGAGGGAGAAAAGAAGGGACAAGAAGGGACAAGAAAAACTGAAAATAGAAGAAAAAATGGAAACAAAGCTTTTGTACTTAGGGAGAGGAGGGGACTTGGAGGGGAGTAGAATATAAATAAAATTCACAAAAAATAATTTCATTCATTTTTTCTTTATATCATTGCTATTTTGATTTCAAATTAATGAATATTTTTACAGACTCCCTCAAAACATAATTTATTATAGTTAAAATTGAAATGATTTTTTGTATGACTTCCCATCAGGCTCTGTCCTCAGCTGCCCTGAGATAACTGCTATAATGACTTTTGTTTATTTTACTGAAGAATTTCTTAAAGAGTTTTAAATTAATGTATATATGCCATAGCACAAGATATTTTCTCTATTTTTCTCTGGCATGTTTACCTTGTGCTAAATAAAAGCTTGGCTGGACTCAACTTTACTGTAAAAACAGAAAAATGCCAGATAAAATAGATCTATTTGGACAATGCAATACAAACAGGTCCATGGTCGAGTATGGAAATAAGAGTTCTAGGTTGTTATAATCCTATGTCAAGGGTCAAGATCATCACCTGGGGAGTACAGGGACCTAAATGTACACCAAATTAGATAAAAGGTAACTAAGCAATCTCATAAATGTTGTCTTCTCTAAACAAAAACAATGACTTAGATCAGCATATGTAGAAAATCAGGTTCTGGGTGAAGCGGCTGAAGGGAGAGCAGGGGTATGGGGAAAAAATAAGAACCAAGACATACCATGTAAAGGTACAAGATCCCCATGATAAATGTAACTGTATTGTTTGCTTTAAATGTACCAATAAATTTAATGGGGAGAAAAGAAACTCAGATCCTGAAAATTAATTAAGACTATTTGTAAATATCTCTAATCAAATGGTGGTTTGGAAGGTGAGGAATTTTAAGGAACAGTCGAGTGGATTCATTACACTCAGATAATGTTTCTTTTGCTTAATTTGCTACTTCTTTTCCTGTGGTCTCTTAAGGTGGGGCAGAGGCATCTATCCACCTAGTACAGATAAAATTGGGGTACAATGTCAGTAGATAATGTGAAAATCATAATAAAACCCACCAAAAGACACATTGCTTTCCATTTCTACTATGTTCCAGGAAGTCTAAACTAGGTCAATAATAAAATACTCCTAGAAGAAAAAAAAGGGCTTCATCCAGACAGTTTCCAAACAATTGATGTAGTTGCTGCTGAGTGTTCATAACATATTTGTAAATTTCCAGGGAAAAATTAAAATGATTATGACAGATTGGGGTGTCCCAAAATACAAGTTCAAGGGAACATGAGAAACCAAGCTGCAGTCATGACTACCTCTAAATAAATTTAGTTGGCTCTGTACAACTTGTGTCCTATAGTTTACATGCTGAGAGCTGTATTTTCATCACACCAAAACATTCCAGTTCTACAGAGAGCCACAAGAGTCATCTTGCTCCTAAGTACTCTCCTTTTGTAGGAATTTTGTTTATTCTTGTCCTCCTTCCTCTAACTCCCACACCCTTTTCTACAGATATATTCTTTAAGTGATCCAATCCCTCTTTTACAAGATAACATTCTATGCTGCCTGGACCAAACTAAATTCTTGATAAACAACTGTGTAATCCCCTTTCCAAATTGAGGTTTTTGCATTTGAAATCTGTAAGACAGTGAAGCTCATTCAGGCTGCCTGGAATTTGTGTCTTCCAAGTTGCAACTCTGATCAGACTAAATAAATGCTCTTGGTTGCTTAATTGTGCCTTGTTTTCTGTTAAGGATCTGTACAATTACATAGAACTTTAAAAAATTATCATTTGATAAATATTTTATTCTACATGAAGAAAAATTTGGAGAGCTCCCTATTACACACTTAAACTAGTGGTCTCAGCTGTTAGAATTGTAAACTAGAGTCCAGGATTTCTGACTTAGGTACAGTTTCTACCTCCAATGCCTTTGGGTCTATATAGTCTTGCATATAAATAGTAGGAAAGGGATGAAAAAGTAATTAAGGTGTATGATGTATGTATCAACTCCACATTTAAAAAAATGAACTACAGGGCTAGGGATTTAGCTCTGCTGCCTGCCTTGCAAGCACAAGGACCTGATTTCAATCCCTGGTACAAAAAAAAAAAAAAAAAAAAAAAAGAAA
>NW_022900928.1:114787673-114799833 GCF_012274545.1 Fukomys damarensis | reverse complement strand
AAAAAAAAAAGGAAGGAAAAAAAGAACTACAAACATGTACTAATAAAAATAAAATAAAATAAATAAGCAGTGATAGTACCATGGTTGTAAGGAAGAAGAAACAGAAATTATTACACTAATTCTGTCAACCTATGTAGCCACTTGGAGTTTTTATGTATGTTTAAAGTATTGTGACTACAAACATATTTGAAAACTTTTGGAATCAATCCCAAAGAGAGAAAGACAGACAGTACTGGAATCTATTGAAAACTGAGATTTTTAAGACTTTTCCTAATTATTTGTATAATACTATGTATCACAAAAATGTTTCAAAATCAAAATTAATAAGATGTTCTTCCATAAATAGTAGAGATAAATTAATCTGCCTATACTTGCTAATGACCTTAAATATGCAAAAAAATCTATTACGATGAAATCATTAGCAAATTTGCAGAAGCCCTTGAACACAGAAACTATTACGCTATTCATTTAGTGACAGACCAATATACAGATGTTAACTTTCTCTTTAAAAATGTATTAAGGCAAGTAAGCATTATTGCTTTTTCCTTTGCTAATGATAATATTTCATTCTGTAAATGTAGTCATTTAAAAAATTTAATGATATAAGCATATAATTCAATAAAAGATAAATCTTCACTGTTGTCATAGCTTTTCTGGCTATTATTATAGGTTTTATTTCATGATTTTTATTTTATTTTATTTTTATGTGAGTGTGCACTGGGTCAAACCCAGGGCCTCAAAGATACTAAAGCAAGCTCTCTCCCTTTAAGTTAAACCCCAATCATATCAGAACAATTACTAAAAATAATTTAGTCATACAGAGAAGGGAGGTATTTTTAAAATTTCACATTCAAACTAAAATATGCAAAATTAACCCTCTGTTCATCCCATCACCAAATCTCCCAGTTCCTAAAGCTGATAGATATTATTGTAGAAGCCACTATTTCTACATTGAGAAGAAAGAAAAGGTTAAAAATCCCAGTATTATGCATATCTAAGAATAACTAATTTACCCTAATAAATTTTCAATAAATAGAATTAGATCAGAGGTCACAAATATGCCATTCAAACCAGATTTCACACAAAGATGTATTTGACTTAATATTCACAATATTAAGGAAAAGAATAAAAAGCCAATACATTATATTCCCAAAATGAGGCTTAAAACTCAAAGTTTTAACAGTTGAAAATGGCCAGTGTGACATTACTAGGCCCCCATATTTGCACTGGTTGGTGCTGACCAACAAGTTATAGAGCACAACCTCACCACTCACAGATGTAAACAGATGGCTTCCTTTCTGGCTAGATTCTTTCCATCCCCTACCTGCCCTAAGACATATTTGAAATTGTGGCTCTTCCAAAATGCTCTGCAAAGTCTTCTTCCTGCCTGTCTGCTTTGTGGCTTTCGACCAAATAACATTTACTGGATATAAACCATCATTTGTTAATCCACATAGCAAATATTTGTTGAGCATGATTTATTGAGTCAATACCTTTTTACCTATCAGCTTCAGGAACTGGAAGATTTGACAGTGGGATAAGCTGGGAGTTATCTAGCACACTTGATTCTGTGAGTGATTCTTTTTGAGTGTTTGGTTGAAAGAGGAGTGCAGAAATGTATTATCATAGTATCCTCCCATTGTCGTTGAGGGATGTAAGGATAACTTGGTCATGTTCACCCTGGAGCATGACAATGTTGAAAATTTTGACTACACATGGTTTTCCTATTTACAGGAAGGGGAAGTGAATTTTTCATTTGCTTGCTTAAAATCCACACAGACTGGATGAATGGAAGAAAGTTGCTTGCTTAATTCAAGAACCCTAATGCTTTTTCATCTTGAAAAGGTAATGAAGAGGTAGTGAGAACATGCACTCTGGTTTTCACAAGATAGCTCTGAACTACATCTGCGACCTAGGCTTAGTTCTTAATGATGCCCCTGTAGATTCTCAAAATTGCACAATAAATTATTTGATAAACCATTATTGAAACAACTATAGTAAATATCCTAAGATATTTAATAAATTATATTAAACATTTTAAATATTAGATTGTACTGTTTAGAGAGTAACAAAATATATAACATAGAGTATTAATCATAAAATATCCTTCATTGACTGCATCCTAACTTCAAAGTAATAAAATACTTTCAGAAATCATATGATCCTCAGGAGCAGACAACTGCTACTGCTGGCCACCTGTGAGCTCATTACAGGTTTGGTTCTTCCCCTTGATGGGTATTGAAAAAAGGCTTAATGCGTGGCTAAAGAAGCAAACAGTTTCATACTTACACTGGAATATTTTAAACATTGGATAAACAACATCAGTTGAGATTATTAAGCAAATTTTATTTAATGCTGAAGGATACACTGTGGAGATGGAATAAGTTGTTGATTAACAGTAGTAAATTTCATAACATTAAGGGGGGGGTCTTCCAAGAGCTTATAGAAACATACAGAGACAGTCTACGAGTCAAGAAAGAGATTTACTAGCTATTTGCTTACTTTCTGTAAGTGATGTAAGGAAAATAAAACTATATCTACATCCTCACTGCCAGACTAAAAAGAGATAGGTCCTTAAATATCTCCTTCCATAGCCAAGATCCAAATCTGCCTGGCAATTTCATCCATAGAAATGCAAGTCCATATCCACAGCTCATCTTCTGTGGCCTCTCTTTTACAAATGGTCTTCACAAATTCCGCTTTGAGACACTGCCTAACTCAGAAAAATCTCAGATTGCAGAAAGAGTATCTTATAGCTTATTATGTCTCAAAATAGTCACTATGACAGAAAAGTCAAATGGCATTCTTCAAGGAAAAAAAAAAGTTTCCTTCAGTTTCTTGAATAGGAAAGGCTATGCTTTTCTCTCTGGATCAATATCATATATTTTAACCTCTTCAGAGGACAAAACATTCACTAAGACTTTCAAAAGCTAAAAAGGAAATATAGAAAAGACAATTTCTGAGTTGTTGGATCTGGGGCATAAATGTGCTGACTGAAACAGATTGCTTGTCTTCTAACAGTAAGAATGACAGTGAGAATTCAGCAAAGTGAGAAATAATGAACCAGAACAAGGAGTCTACTGTTAGTGCCATTGAATTGAGTTGTCATAACTGTGTTTAAGTCTCAAGGTATAAGGCTCTAGTTTTTAATTAAAAATGAACTGACTCGCCTCTTAACTCACGAGAGACTTAGACCTTTATCTCCATTCTCAGCATCACCAGTCATGAATAGTGCAGATCACTTTGTCCCTGCTCACTACCACCTCTCTTTGATAAGTAATTCTCCAGTAGAGACAGACTTCCCTTAAAAAGTTAGACACTCCTCTTTTTTTATAAGCTATGACACCTAAATGGCATAATTATTTTAATTTTTAAATATCTACCTAATATAAACAATCCATTTTCTGAAAGACTTTAAGCTGGATAGTTTTAACTCAATTACTTTAATCCATAAATAAAGTGTTCAGCATGTAATATATTTTACAATCTATTTTCATCAATTTTTGTGGTTGAAATGCTTCTGAATTAAAAGCAAAATAAAAGTTTGTGTCAATCTCCAGTATCAAAACAAAAAGTTGTCTCAGAAGTCATTTGATTAGAAAAAGGACATACTGAAAAAAATTCTGCATTTAAACCTAAGAACACATGGGAGACTGCTTATTCTTTTCTTTAAAAATGAATAGAGAATTGCTTATGATACTTTTTATGCTTCAGGGTTGGAAAAAGTAAAGACTCTCTTAGAACAACAAAGCATTAACACAGTGTGGCCTGATTTTTTCCCCAAGAATCAGCCAAAACTGGCATTTATACTGAGATGTGAGGAAGAAGTTATACAGATAAAGAAGCAATGGAAAATGATTCCAAGTGAAGTTAAAAAGAAGCATAACTGAAACTACTACAGCTAATTATCATTTGCTTCCTGGCACAAAGCATGCATTTTAATTTAATTTTATAAAGTATTAACGTCAATTTCTGCATACCATTCTGTTATTAAATCAAAGAACCTATGTGTTCAATATTCATTTTCTTTTCTTCTCTTTATTTCCATTTAAATTAGAGGAAAGAGACCATCACTGAGAAATTAATGCCTTTAAAGATATACCTATAGTGGTTGATAATAAAATCTCTGAATAATCTTAATTATGTTATCTGCTATCTGCTTCATTCTCATCATAGACAGCTACTTCAAGGGAGAGGATGGATAGACAAAAATGGCTGGAAGCCTACAAGTGTAACTTGAGAAAGTCTATGCCAGGTCACTCTAGCTCAGCAGAGAGTAAGCCTTCCCATATGGCTTATTCAAAGTTCCTAGAGAGCCCTGGGTCAACTGCAAATATCACCTCCAGAGATTATAAACAATAAGCCCTTATCTGCCATAAATATCTTGGGCCACATTATTTCATTAGCTTAGACTTAGATAATCTAGATCAGAAGAAAAATCTAGAGTAAAGATTCAAAGTATGATCCTCCTTTTATCTCAATCCAGCCTTCCCAGGTATTCTGTTCCCAGTGATATATTATTGGCTAACAAATGCTATATATTTTATACATTTAAAAAGAAAATTTCTTATTGAAATTTAGGCTTAAAAAATGAAATTTAGGCTTTAGGCTTCTCTTGAAATGTCAGATCTGGCACCAATGCCCCTTTATGTACTGCCAAGTAGAAATTAAGAAGTTCAATGACAGTGTTTGCTTCAAATGTAACATGGACTCTCAATATTGTCACAGTGGCCTCCAGCCTGAGTTCCTCCTAACTCTGATGCTAGATATCATATACCTTTGACAGGCCTTTTCTGAACAAACTGAAGAACTCTCTCATTACCTAAATCTAGTGACTTTCTACTCAAATTTTAACCTCTTTTGTTTTCTTGTACCTTATCATTTTCTGAGAGTATCTTTCATGTCCCTCAATTACTTTCCATTCTTCGAATCCACCTACATTCTAGCATTAAAATCCCCAATTAACAGGGATGTTTCCATCTGTTGACCATGGTGTGGAGACCACTGCCTGGCACATTTCAGGCACCCTCTTCATTTTTGTTACATATATAAATGTATTTTCCTTAGGCCCAGCACAACAGAGGAGGCCACAGTAGCTTGTGATCCTCTGATGGGCCTGCCTCTTTGGCACAAAGAAACAGAGGAGAACAGAAGCAGTGAAAGACCTTTTGGTAGGCCCACCCTTTTGGTGCAGTGCAGGAGAGGAGCCCAGCAGGGCAGGCACCAACACAGTGATGTCCATGCCCACCTCCACCCCACTGTGAACAAGAGAAAGAGGGCTTTTCTGAGACTCCTAGATGAAAACTGAAGCCAACTAAAAAATTGAAGAGAATCTCTGCAATAAAGGCACACCACACCATCATAGTTGGTAAGTTGGAGCGACCAGCATCTCACAATGGAACTTGGTGTAACTTCAGGGGACAGACAGCTGGAACCTGCAATAGAACCTTGTGAAGTTCAACCCAGCAGGTCAGGTAGCTCAACATGGGCCTTGCAGCTAGATATCAGCCTGAACCTCAGGGCACAGCTGCTGGCTTGATGAAACTAATTAACTTAGATCTGCACACTCCTGCCCACTCTATCTGTGGTGTCAACAGAGACATACCCTGACAAGGCCCTCTATATCTTTTTGTATTTTTATTTTCAAAGTGATACTTTTCTCTTATATTTAAATTTTTAAAATCTTTTTCCTTCCTCATTTTTTCCTTCTTTAATCTTCTTTTGTGTCTTCCTCTTCTTCTTCTTCTTCTTCTTCTTCTTCTTCTTCTTCTTCTTCTTCTTCTTCTTCTTCTTCTTCTTCTTCTTCTTCTTCTTCCTCCTCCTCCTCCTCCTCCTCCTCCTCCTCTCTCTCTCTCTCTCACTGTCCCAACTTGAATTTCATTTCTCTCCCTTTTTCTTCCTGTTCATATCCTAAATTGAATTTATTTGCTTTCTTTTTTTTTCTTCTATTTTCCTTCTCTCATTTGTCACTAGTTTTCAAAGAAAGGAATTACAGTATCTAGACTCCCTATTGTTGTTAGTTTGTTCTGTTCTTGTGTTTATTTTGTTCTGTCTTCTCCTCTTCTCTTCAATAGCTTCCCAGAGTTTGTGTGATCTTCTTGTGTCCTCTAACCTAACTTCTAAACTTCTCTATCCTATCTCTCTATCCCTCCCTCAACAACTCCTTCTAAGTTCCCAGCATGAAGGGTAAAATTGCTATATGGATGAGTTTATTCACTATAAACGTATTTTTGGCTGTGCCTTGGTTTTTACTTAATCCACATAGTTAAAGGTGATAACTATCACAAATTGGCATTTTCAAAGCTACACTTGATTCTATTGTGTTGCTGATTTTATCACTTGGGCTAAGGTATTGTGATTGATCTAATCAGTTGCCTCCCTGGTATAATGAAAATGAGATTGCCTCAAAGTAATTACAGACTCAAAACCTAAAGACCAGATATATCTGGAAGATCAAAGTATTATCCGAGGAATTAAACCAAGGACAGTACAAAAACAAAAACACAAATGAGAAGACATAGTTAAACAAGGCACAAACACAGACTTCCAACTCACCAAGATAAATTCTAGGGAAAATGGAGTGGAGAAGTCTGACAGTCAACCATCTGTACACCCTGAATCAATAGCAGAGGAAGTAACAAAACAGATAAATGATGCTGTAGAAAAACTCAAAATACAAATAATTTCCCAGATAACTACAGAGATGGTGATAAGAATGAAAAACATTATTAGAGACTCTAGAATAGAAGCAGATGAAAAAATAGACAAGCTCAGGACCATGATGGAAACCATGAATACCCAGCATAGGAAAGAAATGAAAATCACGAATGCCCCACATAGGAAAGAAATGGAATCCATGAAAGACATTTAAGCAGATTTGCAGGAGATTTAAAACTCTATAGAAAGCATTCACAGCAGAATAAACAAATGTGAAGCTAGAATTTCAGATATAGAAGATAGGATTGCGGTCAGGGACCATGAAAAGAGAGGGCTCTTAAAAACAGTAAGAAATCATGAGAAATCAATCCAAAAAGTCTTCGATGATGCAAAGAAGAATACTACAACACTGATAAAAATCCATGTAGTAGCAGGAGAAAGTACAAATGACATAAATAACACAGTTTACAGAATTAATGACAGAAAACATCTGAAACAGAGAGGAAGAATTTGAAATACAAATAAGTGAGGCATATAGGAGTCCAAATAGCCAAGACAAAAAACAAAAAACAAACAAACAAAAAAACAAGAATCTATACCCAGACAAATAATAATTAAGATCCCAGAAATACAACAGAAGAAGAAAATACTACAAGCAGTTATAGAAAAGAAACAAGTCACATGCAAAGTAAAGCCCATCATAATCAAAGCAGAATTTTCAACACAAATCTTCAAGTCAAGGAGAGCCTGGAGTGAGGTATTTCAAGTCCTAAAACAAAAACCAACCTCCCACCTAGTCTGATGTATCTTACAAAACTATCTTTCAAAACTGATGGGGAAATAAGATACTTCCAAAACAAAGAACACCTCAGAAATTTTATGAATAACAAAGTGGCACTCCAAACATTTCTAAACATTACCCTGGAAAAAGAAAATGAAGGCCACAGCTCCATAAGGGTCAACAGAGGAAATATACCAGGCAAGGCAAGAAATTAAAGGGAGAGGGAAAAATATAAATTAAAAGACTCAACAATGGGAAAATAACATAACAATGAAAAGTCAATACATAACAAGTTACAACTATCAATGGCAGAGGCCTTAATTCACCAATGAAAAGAAATAGGCTGGATTAAGAAGCAAAGTCCAACAATATGCTGTATACAATAAATCCACTTAATCCACATAGAAATACATAAGAGTGAGAGTAAAAGGATGGAAAACAGTTTCAATGTGACAGGAGCCTGGAAAAAAGTGGTTGTAGCTATCTTATTTGCAGACAGAGTAGATATCAAACCAAAACTTATTAAGAGAGACAAAGAAGGCCACTACATCCTTGTAAAGGAAATAGAGGAAGAAATGACAATCAAAAATATATATGCACTGAATACTAATGCCCCCAACTATACAAAACAAATATTAATGGATATGAAAAATGAAACAATCACTAATATAATTGTAGTGGGGGACCTAAATACTCCAGGGACACAAACAGACAGATCATCTAAACAAAAAAAGTCAACAATTAAATAATAGAACTGAACTAAGTTTTTGAACAAATGGACTTAGTAGATGTCTACAGAGTGTTCCACCCCCAAAAATCAGAATATACATTCTTTTTGGCTGCACATGGGCCATTCTCCAAAAGAGATCACATGCTAGCTTATAGAACATGCTTAAATAAATACAAAGGAATTGAAGTTATACCATGTATATTATCAGATCACAGTGCAATTAAACTGGAGACTGATATGTTAAGAAACCACAAGAACTCCACAAATGCATGGAAATTAAATAACACCCTGCTGAACAACCACTGGGTTAAAGAGGAAATTAAAAAAGAAATTAAACAGTTTCTACAATTAAATGATAATGACAATACAACATACAGGAATCTGTGGGACACAATAAAAGCAGTTCTACAAGGGAACTTCATAACAGTAAATGTCCATACTAGGAAAGCAGAGCAAGCTCAAATAAACAACCTAATGCTGAACCATAAGCTCCTAGAAAAAGAAGAGCAAGACAAACCAAAATCTCATACAAGGGAGAATATTACGAAGCGGAGAGCATAAATTAATGCAATTGAGACTAAGAGAATGATACAAAAAAATTAATGAATCAAAGAGTGGGTGTTTCAAAAGAATAAATAAAATCAATAAACACTTAGCCAACCTTATCCAAAAAAGTAAAGAAAAGCTAGAATTCATGCATTTAGGAATGGAAAAGGTGAAGTAACAACAGAGCCACCAGAAATTCAGAAGATGATCAATACCTACTTCAAAAACCTATACTCTAAAAACATGGAAAATACAGAACAAATGGACAGATTGCTAGATAATATATGAATATACAAAGTTGAATGAAGAAGATATAAAAAGCCTAAATATACCAATTACATTCAATGAAATTGAAAATGTAATTAAAACATTACCAATAAAGAAAAGCCCTAGTCCTAATGGCTTCACTGCTGAATTCTACAAGACATTTAGAGAAGAACTATCACAACTACTCTTTAAAGTCTACAATAAAATTGAAAGGTAATCAGTACTTCAAATTCATTCCTGGAGCAAGTATTATTTTGATTCCAAAACCACAAAAGAACTAACAAAGAAAGAGAATTACAGGCCAAACTCCCTAAAGATCATAGATGCAAAAATCCTCAATAAGATATTGGCAAATAGAATACAGAAGATTATCAAGAAGATCATACACCCTGACCAAGTCATATTTATCCCAGGGATGCAAGGATGGTTCAAAATAAATAAATCAATAAATGTAACACACTATATTAACAAAGTCAAGAACAACAACTATATGATCATTTCAAGAGATGCAAAAAAGACATTCAACAACAGTCAACACCCATTCATGATAAAAACCATGCATAAAACTGAAAAAGATGGTCTTTATCTTAACCTGATAAAGGCTACCTATGAAAAACCAACAGCCAATATCATACTAAATGGTCAAAACTGAAAACCTTCACACTAAAATCAGGAAGAAGACAAAGATATTCACTATTACCACTCCTGTTTAATACAATTCTAGAAACATTAGCCACAGCGATTAGACATGAGAAAGACATTAAAGCAATAAAGATAGGAAAGGAAGAAGTTAAACTATCACTATTTGCTGATGATATGGCACTCTATATAGAAGATGCGAAAATTCTGCCAGAAGACTTCTAGACTTAATTGACAGATTCGGTAGAGTAGTGGGATACAAGGTCAACACTAAAAAATCAACAGCCTTTTTGTACACAAATAACAGACTCACTGACAGAGAAATTAGAGAAATAATTCCTTTCACAATAGCATCCAAAAAAATGATATATCTAAGAATCATTTTAATGAAGGAAACAAAAGATCTCTGCACTGAAAACTATCAAACTCTGAAAAAAGATATTGAACATGATATAAGAAAGTGGAAAGATATCCCCTGCTCCTGGGTAGGAAGAATCAACATAGTGAAAATGGCCATAGTTCCAAAATTCCTTACAGATTCAACGCAATCCTGATTGAAATCCCAATAGTATATTTCACAGAATTTGAGAAAACAATCCAAAAATTCATTTGGAAGCAGAAGAGACCAGGAATAGCAAAAACCATTCTAGACAGCAGAGAAATGACAGGGGTTATCACAATGCCCAATTTGACACTATACTACAAAGCCACTGTGATAAAAAAAATAGCATCATTCAGCACATTCCATTAAAAAAAAAAACCAAAGAAAAGAATAATATCCAGACAACAGCAAAGTTCTGTTGCTGCTGTGGTACTTGGCACCATTTTTTCTATTAGCCTCTTAATCATCATCTGGAAAGAGAACATTCTAGAGTAATATCATTAAATGTAGCTCTGATAAACTACAGTCCCTACTATTTATCATAAAGCAGGTACTAGATATTTTACATTCACAGAGGTATGATACAGTACTGTCCTACATCAATAATACTAGATTCAGTTTTGATTTGAAATTTACTTTGTCTGCAAATAAGATTGCTACCCCTGTTTTTTTCTGGGCTCCTGTCACATGGAAAATTGTTTTCTATCTTTTCACTTTCAGTCTATGGGCTTCTTTTTGCACTAGGTGTGTTTCTTGTATACAACATATTGTTGGATTTTGCTTCTTATTCCATTTTGCCAGTCTATTTCTCTTGATTGGTGAGTTGAGGCCATTGACATTGCTGGTTATAACTGATATGTACTGACTTATTATTGACATGTTATTGGCCTTTTGTTGACTCTTTTTACTTTTTCACCTTCTCCTTTTAATTTCTTGCCTTGCCTATTTGATTTGCTCTGTTGGGCCTCATGGTGTTGTTGCCTTCATTGTCTTTTTCTAGGATCTTGTTTAGAATTGCTTGTAGTGCTGGTTTGGTATTCATGTAGTTTCTCAGGTGTTCTTTGTCGTGGAAGTGTCTTATTTCCCCCTCCATTTTGAAAGAGAGTTTTGCTGGATACATCAGTCTAGGTTGGAGGTTGTTCTCTTTTAGTACTTGAAATATCTCATTCCAGGCTCTCCTTGCCCCAAGGGTTTGTGTTGAAAAGTCTGCTGTGATTCTGATGGGCTTTCCTTTGTATGTGATTTGTTTCTTTTCTCTTACTGCTTGTAGTATTTTGTTCTTCTGTTGGGTTTCTGGGATCTTGATTATGATATGTTTAGGTGTAGATTTTTTTTTATTGTAGCTAGTTGGGGTCCTATATGCCTCAGTTCTCTGAATATCAAATTCTTCCCCTCTGTTTGGGAAGTTTTCTGTCATTAATTCTGCAAACAGCTTTTTTAAGTCATTTGTATTTTCTCCTGCTACTTCATGTATTCCTATCAGTCTTATGTTATTCTTCTTTGCATCATCTAGGAGTTGTTGGATCGATTTCTCATGATCTCTTACTGTTTTTAAGAGACCTCTCTTTTCATGGTCACTGACTGCAATCTTATCTTCTATATCTGAGAGCCTATCTTTGCATTCTTTTATTCTGTTGTGTACACTTTCAGTAGAGTGTTTAATCTCCTGGATATCTGTTTGAATCTGTTTTATGGATTCCATTTCTTTCCTATGTTGGGCGTTTATTTTTTCCATTTCTTTCTTATGCTGGGCCTTCATGGCTTCTATCATGGTCCTGAGCTCATCTATTTTTTTGTCAGTTTCTGCTCTAGAGTCTCGAATCGTGACTTCCATTTTACTCACTATATCTATGGTTATCTGGGAATTTATTACTGTTTTGAATTTTTCTAGAGCCTGATTGATCTGTTTTGTTACTTCCTGTGCTTTGAGTTCAGGGTGTCCTGGTGGTTCACTATCGGCCTTTTCATCCTCATTTGCCCTACTGTTTGACATTGGTGAACTGGAAGTCTGTCCTTGTGTATTGCTTAAATGCTGAATGTCTATAATTTTGTTCAGACGACTGCAGAACCTGGAAAAGCTGCTGCTGCTGCTACCGATGCATAACATACTATTATTAGTCTTTATATATGTATACACACACACACACACACACACACA
>NW_022900928.1:114765588-114787280 GCF_012274545.1 Fukomys damarensis | reverse complement strand
AAAAAAATATGAGAAACTGAAAAAAAAGGAAATAAAGTGTTTGTAAATGGGGAGGGGAGGAGGGGGTGGAGGGAGGGCAGGGACAAGGTGAAAAAAATGAGAATCAAGACCTATTATGTAAAGGTACAGAATCCCAAAGGTGAATGTAATTGTATTGTATACCTAGATTGTACCAATAACCTCAATGAAAAGAAAGAATGAAAGAAAAAAAACAGCATCATACTGGTAAAGAAATAGACTCGAGGATTAATGGAACTGATTAGAAGATGTAGAAACAACATCAGACACACTCAGCTACCTCATCTTTGACAAAGGAGCCAACCATCCTCACTGGAGGAAAGACAGACTCTTTTATAAACTGTGTTAGAAAAATTGGATTTCAACTTTCCAAAGATTAAAACTAGACTCATACCTTTCACCAGGCACTAAACGAAAATCAAAGTAGATTAAACATCAAAATAGCAACACTAAACTTGCTGGAAAATAAACTGGTAGAGCTCTTGAAGACACTGGCATAGGAAAAGACTTTATGAACAAATCCTCAGCAGCAGGAGAACTTGCACAAAGAATGAACAACTGGGATCTCATTGTATTAAAATTTTTTTCAGTGCAAGAGAAACCACCAACAGAGCAAAGAGACAACCTAAAATGTGGGAAAAAACTTTTACCAGCTACTCCTCAGACAAAGGACTACTATCTAGATATAAAGAACTCAAAGAAAGCAAATCCCCCCCCCAAAAAAAAGACCCAATTGAAAAATGGACATATGAAATGAAGACATTTCTTAGACAAACAAGTAAAAGCAACCAATAAATATACAAAAAATTGATCAACATCACTGGTCATTCAAGAGATGCAGATGAAAATAACACTGGGATTACACTTTACCCCAGAAAAAATGGTGGCTGCCAAGAAATCAAGTAATAACAAATGCTGGTGGGGCAGTAGGAAGAGAGGAACACTTCTCCATTGTTGGTGGGACTGTAGACTGGTGCAATCACTGTGGAAATCAATATGGAGATACCTCAAAGAACTAGGATTAATGGTTCCATTTGAACCAGCTATCACTCCTCTGGGTTTCTTTCCAAAAGAATTAAAATAATAATTGCACAGCGATATATGCACACCCATATTTATAGTGGCACAGTTTGAAATACTTAAAACTTGGTAACAACCCAATTGCCCACCAGTTGGAGACTGAATGAAGAAAAAGTGGGTTTTCTATAAAATGGAGAACTACTCAGTCATTAAGAATCAAAAACTAGAGACATTTATCACTAAATGGATGCACATGGATGCTATACTCTTAAGTGAAATAAATAGGACACATTTAAGTAAATGGTTTTTCTAGTGTGAAAAACTAAAAGTGTACATAAGGGTCAAATGGTATAACTTATACTGTGAAATAGGAAGAAAATGGCTAAAGGGGAAGTGGGAAGGACAGGGGAAAGGAAATAGTGGAAAAGAAAAAAGGTAAAAGAGACTTGCCAGCTTCTCTACCCTGAGCCGATACGGCTATTTGTACCTCCTCTAAGACACGACATGTTAGGAATAGGTAACTCTTCTCTCCATCTTCTTTTCTCTCAGAGGATCAAGTTCAAAAATTCTACAAAAACATTATTTGAACCTGTGCTCTCCCTGGGTGGACCACCACCATCGCTCCAGCACCAGGAAGGTAGCCACACTGGTGCCCCTGAACCCCTACAACCCCCAAAACCCTCGACCTGGCACTCTCAGACCTCCTGATTGTGCCAGTCTTTGGATCCACTCTGCAGAGGCAGAGGTGATCATAAAGGGTATTTTTCTGAGTTCCCAACTTTGAACATCTTTAAATAAAGGGCATGGGAAAACTGTAGTAGAAATGTGTGGAGTTCAACCATTTAGGAGGACTTCAATCTGCACCTTGAAGCCCAAGGTCAGTCTGCGTCATGCGGATCTTCCATCAGCTAGCTGATATCAGGGGTTTTGGTCATGCACATGGCTGCACATGTTGTATATAATGATAGCAGAGATATAGTCTGAAAGAGGCCCTTCAACTCCATTTTTTTTCTTTCTTTTCCTCATTCCACTCTGCAAATTCTTTCTTCTATCCTCTTTCTCCAACTCAGTCTCTTGCTCCACCATATTATCCCTCATCTCCCTTTCTGTTTCTGCTCCTGCCCTAACTCAGATTTCTTCTTTTATCCTTTTTTCTCTTTTCTTTATATTCTTTTCTTCATATTCTTTTCTTCTGTCATTCTACCTCACACAGGGGTCAGTGGTTTCAAGGGAAAGTGAGACCATATTACTGTTAAGGGAATATATTTTTGTCCTTATACTTCTACTCTGTCTATCTCTTTTGAATTTAACAGTTTCCTGAAGATTGTGTGGTCATTCTACATCCCCTGGCTTCTCTTGAAACCTTCTCCAATTCTTTTACTTATATACTCCTCTCGTCCTAGCTATCTGAGCCCCCATCCTAAATGCTAAATATACTATGTTGAAAAGTTTGTTTACTGCAGACATGCTTTGGACTGCTTCTTGATTTCAATTTAATTCACATGGTTTAAGGGTGACAGACTAATGACTATGACAGGTGGTCAGTTTCCAACTTGTGCTTGATCATATTGCGTTGCTGATTGTATCAGTAGTAATAAAGTATCATGTTTGATTTGTTGAGCTGTTTTCTCTGATGTTTTGAAGATGAGAATGTCTATGGGACATTAGAAACCCAGAAGCTAGGGCGCAACTATATCAGGAAGATTTGGGTGATAACCCAGAGATTAAACCAAGGACAGCCCAACAGAAAAAATAAAAATGAGAAAACACTTAAGCAAGACACAAAGACAGACTTCCAGTTCAGCAATGGCAAACAGTAGGGCAAATGAGGATGAAAAGGCTGATAGTGAACCACCAGGACACTCTGAACTCAAAGCAGAGGAAGTAACAAAAAGATCAATCAGGCTCTAGAAAAATTAAAAACAGAAATAATTTCCCAGATAACCATACAGATGGTGAGCAAAATGGAAGTCGTGATTTGAGACTGTAGAGCAGAAACTGACAAAAAAATAGATGAGCTCAGGACGATGATAGGGCCATCATAGCAAAGAAATGGAAACAATAAAGGCCCAACATAGCAGAGAAATGGAACCCATAAAACAGATTAAAAAAGATATCCAGCAGATTACACACTCCATTGGAAGTGTATGCAACAGAAAAAAAGAATGCGAAGACAGAATCTCAGATATAGAAGATAAGATTGAGTCAGTGACCATGAAAACAGAGGTCTCTTAAAAACAGTAGGAGATCATGAGAAATCGATCCAACAATTCCCAGATGATTCAAAGAAGAATAACATAAGACTGATAGGAATCCATGAAGTAGCAGGAGAAAACACAAATGACTTAAAAAAGCTGTTCACAGAATTGGTGACAGAAAACTTCCCAAACAGAGGGGAAGAAATTCAGATAAGTGAGACACATAGGACTACAACTAGTCACACACACACAAAAAAATCTACACCTAGACATATAATAATCAAGATCTCAGAAACACAACAGAAGAACAAAATACTACAAGCAGCAAGAGAAAAGAAACAAATCACATGCAAAGGAAAGCCCATCAGAATCACAGCAGAGTTCTCAACACAAACCCTTATGTCAAGGAAAGCCTGGAGCAAGGTATTTCAGTCCTAAAAGAAAACAACCTTCAACCGAGACTGATGTATCCTGATAAACTCTCTTTCAAAATACATGGGGGAAATAAGATACTTCCATGACAAAGGACACCTGAGAAACTACATGACTACCAAACCAGCACTACAAGCAATTCTAAACAATATCCTAGAAAAAGACAATGAAGGTAATAACACCATGAGGCCCAACAGAGTAAATCAAATAGGCAAGGCAAGAAACTACATGGAGTAGGCCAAAAAGTAAAAAGAGTCAACAAAAGGCCAATAACATGACAACAAGAAGTCAGTACATATCAGTTATAACCATCAATGTCGATGGCCTCAATTCACCAATCAAGAGAAACGAACTGGCAGAATGGATTAAGAAGCAAAATACAACAATATGTTGTATACAAAAAACACACCTAGTGCAAAAAGAAGCCCAGAGACTGAAAGTGAAAGGATGGAAAACAATTCTCCATGCGACAGAAGACCAGAAAACAGCAGGGGTAGCAATATTCACAGACAAAGTGAATTTCAAACCAAAACTTATTAAAAGAGACAAAGCAGGCCATTACATCCTTGTAAAGGGAACAATTCAAGAAAAAGAAATGACAATCATAAACATATATGCACCAAATATTAATGCCCCAACTGTATAAAACAAATATTAAGTAACATGAAAAACCAAATAACTACTAATACAATTGTAGTGGGGGATCTGAATACCCCACTATCACAAATAGATTATCTAGGCAAAAAGTCAGCAATGAAATCCTAGAACTGAACCAACCTTTTGAACACATGGACTTAACACACATCTATACAGTGTTCCAACCCATAAAACTGGAATATACATGGTTTTCGGCTGTACATGGGTCACTCTCCAACACAGATCACATACTAGCTCACAGAACAGGTTTGAATAAATTAAAAAGAATCAAAGTTATTCCCTATTATCAGATCATAGTGCAATCAAGCTGGAGATCAATAACACAAAAAAACATAGGAACTTCACAAACACATGGAAATTGAACAACACTCTCCTGAACAATCAATAGATCACAGAGAAAATTAAAGAATAAATCAGACAGTTTATACAAATAAATGAAAATGCCAATACAATATACAGGAATCTATGGAACACAACAAAAGCAGTTCTATGTGGAAAATTCATAGCACGGAATGCCCACACTACGAAAACAGAGCAAACTCAAATAAACAACCTAATGATGAAGCTTAGACTCCCAGAAAAACAAGAGCAAGAAAAACACAAAGCTCAAACAAGAGAGGAAATTATAAAGACCAGAAATCAGTGCAATGGAAACTAAGAAAACAAAACAAAATAAATGACTTGAAGAGTTGGTTTTTTGAAAGAATAAATAAAATTGATAAACCCTTAGCTAACCTTATCAAAAAAAGGAAAGAAAAGGCTCAGATCCATGCAATCTGGAATGAAAAAGGGGAAGTCACAGCAGATCCACAAGAAATCCCAATGATAATCAATACCTACTTTGAGAACCTGTACTCTAACAAAATGGAAAACACAGAAGAAATGGACAGATTTCTAGATACTTATGATTTACCAAAGTTGAACAAAGAAGATAAAAACATTTTTAAAACCCCAATTACAATCAATGAAATTCAAAATGCAATTAAAAATTTACCAACAAAGAAATGTCAAGTCCTGATGGATTCACAGCTGAATTTTACAAGACATTTAGAGAAGAACTACTGCCACTACTCTTCAAACTTTTCAATGAAATTGAAAGGGAAGCAATACTTCCAAACTCATTCCTGGAAGCAAGTATCACTTTAATTCCCAAACCAGGGAGAGACTAAAAAAGAAAACTACAGGCCAATCTCTTTAATGAGTATAGATGCAAAAATCCTTAATATGTTACTAGCAAACAGAATACAGAAGATCATCAAGAAGATAATACATCCTGACCAAGTTGGATTTATTCCAGGGATGTACAGATGGTTCAACATATGTAAGTCAATAAATGTAATACACTATATTAACAAAGTCAAGGACAAAAACCATATGGTCCTCTCAATAGATGTAGAAAAAGCATTTGACCAAATTCAACACCCATTCATGATAAAAACCATGCAAAAAAATTGAAATAGATGGTTTATATCTCAACTTACTAAAGGCTATCTATGAAAAACCAACAGCCAACATCATATTAAATGGCCAAAAACTGAAAACCTTCACGTTGAAATCAGGAACAAGATGAAGATGCCCACTACCACCATTCCTCTTCAATATAGTTCTGGAAACATTAGCCATAGCAATTAGACAAGAAAAAGAAATTAAATCAATAAAGATAGGAAAGGAAGAAGTTAAACTGCCATTATGCTGATGATATGATACTCTACATTGAAGACCCAAAAAACTCTACCAAAAGACTTCTAGACTTAATTACAATTTTAGCAGAGTAGCTCAATATAAGATCAGCACCCAAAAATCAATAGCCTTCTTGTACACAAATAACAGACTCACTGAGAGAGAAATTAGGGAAACAATTCCTTTCACAATAGTATCCCCCCCCAAAAAAAAAGAAGTATCTAGGAATCAACCTAACAGAAGAAGCAAAAGACCTCTACACTCAAAACTACAGCAGTCTGAAAAAAGAGATTGAAGAGGATATAAGGAAATGGAAAGATATGCCCTGCTCTTGGGTTGGAAGAATCAACATAGTCAAAATGGACATAGTACCAAAACTGCTATACAGATTCAATGCAATTGTAATTGAAATTCCAACACTACTTCACAGAACTAGAAAGAAGAATCCGAAAATTCATTTGGAACCATAAGAGACCTAGAATAGCAAAAGCTATCCCAGGCAACAGACACAGGGCAGCGAGCATAACAATTTGTAATTTGAAACTATACTAAAAAGACACTTTTGTAAAACAGCATGGTACTAGCAAAGAAATAGACCTGAGGATCTGTAGAACAGATTGGAAGACATAAAAACAACTCCAGATGTACTCAGCTACCTCATCTTTGACAAAGGATCTGACCATCCCCACTGGAGGAAAGATAGCCTCTTTAATAAATGGTACTGGAAAAACTGGATCTCAACCTGCAAAAGATTGAAACTAGACCCTTATCTGTCACCATGCACTGAATTAAAATCCAAGTGGATTAAAGTTTCAAATATTAAAACAGAAACACTACACTTGCTGGAAGATAAGTTAGGCACAACTCTGGAAGACATTGGCATAGGAAAAGACTTTATGAACAAATTCTTAGTAGCACGGGATCTAGCAGAAAGAATCAACAACTGGGATCTCATCTTATTAAAAAGCTTCTGCACTGCAAAAGAAACCATCAACAGAACTAAGAGACAACCTAGAATGTGGGAAAACAATTTTACCAGCTGCTCCTCGGACAAAGGACTATTATCTAGAATATATAAAGTACTCAAAACAACCAGCCCCCCAATATAAAGACCCAATTCAAAAATGGGCATCTGAAATGAACAGCCATTTCTCAGACAAAGAAGTAAAAGCAGCAAGTAAATACATGAAAAAAATGTTCAACATCACTGGTCATTCGAGAGGTGCAGATTAAAACACTTGAGATTCCACCTCACCCCACAAAGAATGGCTGCTATCAAGAAATCAACCACTTACAAATGTGGGCGGGGTTGCGGAGAGAAAGGAACCCTTCTCCATTGTTCGTGCTAGTGCAGACTGGTGCAACCACTATGGAAATCTATATGGAGATACCTCTAAGAGCTGGGACTAGAGGTTCCATTTAACCCAGCCATCCCTCTGCCGGGTATCTTTCCAAAAGAATTAAAAGAATCATACCACAGTGATATTCGCACCAATGTTTATAGTGGCACTTTGTAATAGCTAAAACTTGGAAACAGCCCATTTGCCCATTAGTTGGAAACTGGGTAAAGAAGATGTGGGTTTTCTATAAAATGGGATACTACTCAGTCATAAAGAGTGAGAAATCAGATTCATTCATAGGAAAATGGATACATATGAAGTGTATACTCCTAAGTGAAATAAATAAGTCACACATGTGTAAATACTGAATAGTTTCTCTGGTGTAAAAAGCTATAATAGTACATAAGATCCTAATGAGATAATTGACCATGTGAAATAGGAAGAAAAGGGCTAAAGGTGCAGGGAAAATGGAAAGTGTAGGGGAAAGTTAATAAGGGAAAAGAAAAATGTATGACAAAATGAAAACTTGGAAATAAGTTATTTGTAAATCAGGAACAAAGGAGGGGGTGAAGGGAGGGTACAGACAAGGGGAAAATATGAGAACCAAGTCCTGTCATGTAAATATACAAGATCCTAATAATGAATGTAATTGTGTTGAATACCTAAAATTTACCAATAAACTCAATAAAATAAACAAATAAATAAATAAAAATGAGAAATTATGTGGGAGAATGAGTGAGACAAAGAAAAGAAAAATATAGGAAAGAAAAATTTAAAAAATAAAAATTGAAAATAAAAATTTAAAAAATTTTAATAAACAATAAAAATGAATGGCATCCTTCAGGGTATGCCTCTGCTGTCACTATAGACAATGTGGGCAGCAGTGTGCAGATCTAAATTAATTAGTCTCAGCAAGTCTGCAATGTACTCCTGAGATTCAGGCTGATTTCTGACTGCAAGGCCCAAGGTGAGCTTCCTGACATGTTGCAGGGTTTAACTCTGAAAGGTTCTACTGCGGATTGCAGCTGCCCTTCCCCTGAAGACAGTCCAGGTTCCAATGGGAGGTGGTGATCTCTCCAACTTACCAACTATAGTGTTCTGGTGTGCCTTTATTACAGAGATTCTCTTCACTTTTCCAATGGGCTTCAATTTTCAAGGAGCCCAAGAGAAGCCCTCTTTCTGTTGTTCATTTCTGCTTTATTTTCTGGAGCTCAGGACAATGGCCTCTATGACCCCCCCCCCCGCATCTGTGTTGTGGATCCATGTACCAGAGCAACCAGGAGGCAGGAGGGGCTGAGATGGACTGGGTGGGCCTGGGGTAGTGACTCTGCTCATGCTGCTTGGAGGCCCAGGGAGTAGGGTCTCTAAGAGTCACTCTTAAGGAAAAAAATGGGAGTCCATAGTAATGGCTAAGGTAATTAATTTATTATTCAGATAGAACCTCCTTCCCAGGATGAGCAGAATGCTGCTAAATATAATTATGGGGCTCAGGGAAAGACAAACAGAGAGGTGTTTTGACAATTCAGTACATTCTAGTCAGTCCTCAATTTAGAATGGTTTGATTTAGGATTTTTCAATTTTACAATGGTGCGAATGTCTTCAGTAGAAACTGTATTTCCAATTTTGAATTTTGATCATCTCCCTGACTAGTGATATATGGTACATATTGTCATGATTCTGTACCATGGCAAAGAGCAGTAGCTTCCAATGAGCCATGGAATTCTAAGATAAACTACTAGTGCACTACAGTGTACTGTGCTGCTAAGCAATTCTGTTCAGTAGGTTAGATATATTAAATGCTTTCTCAGCTTACCTTATTTTCAAATAATGTTAGATTTACCAAGACAAATCCCATCAAAAGTTGGGGACTCACACATGTTTGTAATCCCAACTATTTAGGAAGCTGAGGCAGGAGGATCTCAAGTTTGAGGCCAGCCTGGGAAAATTTCTGAGCAAGATCCTTTCTCAAAATTAAAATTAAAATAATTCTGAAAATATAAATCAGTGGTGGAGCACTCACCTAGTATGCAGGAGAACCTGGGTCCAAACTCTGGTACTGCAAAAAATAAGACAAAGTAAAACAAAACAAAACAAAACAAAATGGAGAGTATCTTTATTTTCTTAAAATTGTTTTTATCAACTGCCCTATCAAATTCAGTGGAGTAATTTATGCTTTGTTGGTCTTCTCGGTGTTTTAAAAATTAGATGTTTAATGTATAAATCCAGATTTCTTGGGAGGGGGAAAGAAAGACTACAAATCACATTTCTGAAAAAACAGCATTTGTTGGTGGGTGCGCAACAACCATACTCCCCACAAGGGTTTGCAAGCTCCTACTCTGTGGTCTCCATCTCTCTCCATTAATGACACCACTTATTACTGCTTGAAGTTTGAGTGCCTTAATTTATGATTCTTAGTTTAGAATGCCCTATTTCCCTCAAATTAA
This sequence comes from Fukomys damarensis, assembly GCF_012274545.1. NCBI lineage: Eukaryota > Metazoa > Chordata > Mammalia > Rodentia > Bathyergidae > Fukomys > Fukomys damarensis. The sequence continues at coordinate 114,777,491 of NW_022900928.1, read as the reverse complement.
TGACTTTTCCTGGATATGTTTCATGTAAATGTTCTTTAATTATAGGAGGAAATAGTTCAACTGCAGCTCAGACCCATACAAATACTGGGGGAAAAAAAAACCTTCTAACAAGGAGGCTCCTCCTTCACCATTAATAATGGCTCAGAGCAATTGCTCTGCACTTATTGTTAGACTTGCATATCCTCATCCTATGCTAACCATCCTGTCAAACCCTGTGCATTGGTTAGCTTTGCTGTTGCTGGGAAGCACCCAACCCCTTCCACTTAAAGGAGGAAATGGTTTATTTGGCTGACAGATTCAGAGGATTCAATTCATGATTGAATGGTTTCAAGGCAGAAATATCATGTGATACAGCAAAACTGTTTAGCTCCTGGCAGCAGAGGAGCAGTATCTACTCCAGGAACAGCTCCAGAGAGTAGGGGATCAGGGACCAGATAGAGTCCTCAAGGTCATGGATCCATGACCCACCCTGACACATCCAGACACATCCAGACATATGCTTTACTAATTCCCTAGCTGGCTCCCAAGCCAATCAAGTTGAAAATTAACCTTAACTATCATGACCTATATGTGTTACTTCATTTCAACCATAAGATATGGCTGTTTGTTTTCAGGGAGAAAGGAGAATAAATTCTGGGTGGGGAGTAAAGTGACCTGTGGAGGTAAGTTGGATTTAGACAGGAGACCAGAAGATAGAGGATGTGGGAACCAAATGAAGTATGGAGAAACCCTTGAAGGAAAAAGTTGCAGTTCTTAGATGCCTTGATGTTTAATACTTCAGTATGACCCATTGCTATTTATGTTATGCTTCTCCCCTGAAATTGCCCTCACCCTTGATTAAGGAAGTTTGCATTTGGCTAAATATCTGTAGTGGTAGTCTCAGGACAAAAGTGATGGGTTCACCAAAGAAAAAGAGGCTTTCTTATTCCATGAATCTCTGGTACCAGTGAAGAGGAGCCATTCTAGCTATGCCTTGCTGTGTAACAAGACCTCCAAAACTTAAAGCCATAAAATAACTGTATTACTATGCTCATAAATCTGCAAATTGGGCAGGATCTCTGCAGGAATGCCTAAACAGCTGAGGGATGGAGCAGCAGATCAGGTGTGTCTCTCTCATGAAATCTCAGGGATTCACCCCATGGTCTTCTCATGGAGTTTATCCAGCAAGATAGCCTCAGGGAGGCCAGGATTGTTCAATAACAAGAGTGAATGCAAAGTTTCTCATGTCCTCATTTCAGGAATTCTAAAATGTTATTTTAGCCCATCTCATTGCTTAGCGAATCTTTAAATCAAGCATGGATTAAAGAGTAGAGGAATTATATCTTTCAATGAAGGAAAGAGCAAAGCACTTATGGACATATGTAACCTCCCACTGCAGCCTGATAAGCTTACTGGGTGCCATCTGACACAGATTTGAGGCAGTCATTGGCGTTTCAGAAGGGCAGCTCTATGGCAGAGCTGAAAACTATGGCTTATCGTCCTTAGCATCACATTAGAATTTTGCAGGGAAACCACTCAACAGAGACAGCAAGGCCAAACCTCATTAATCCTAAAAGGTAGAGAATGCTGCCAATGCGATGAAGAACAGAAGGGCTGAGTCAGTTCTGTGAGACTGTTGAAAGGAAAGCAGGGAATAAGCCGAAACCATGTCAAGGCCACACTTATTTTGACAACACTTAATTGGCAATCTCAAACATATGGTACAACTATGAAGCAACCCAAATAGGTTTCAGGGCAGTCAAAATAGTAGCATAAGGTCTAAATGTTAAAATGCATTTACTTAAAAAAAAGGGCTGTTCCAGTTGGACTCAGAATTCATTCACTCTTACCTCACACAATTAAAATCAATGCAATTTGTAGGATTTTAGTAGATAGTAAATTTAGTAATCAATTTGAAGAGATGGGAAATCCTACTACAGGTAAATTCACTGACAACAATAAGAAATAATTCAGGCTACTTAAATAGCCTTCCAAAACATAACACCTCTCTCTTTCCATACTCTGTTATTCCCCATCATGCAAAACCCTGAGGCCAACATGTCTTTCTCTACAGACTCAGTTTCATTCCTAATTCCCAGGTCAATAGAAACCTAAAGATTTGAAGGACCACATTCTGAGGCTCAGTATTTTCTGTGGTGTAGATCTAAACCTGAAGTTTTATCTGTTCTAATAATTTTGAATCCTTTCCTTCCCAAACCTCTGCCCCAATTTTCCTAAATCCTAAGAGTTCATTTTAAGTCCCTTTTTTCAGAGGTCTTATTCTGATATCTGATGTGTAAATCCCTCCCAGAGAGATGACCTGCCCTGCCCCTGATTATCCACTGCAGACGAGTTACTATTTAGTTGGTAGGAACATTTAACCTCATGAAGGACATTTCCAGGGCCTGCTTTGTGTCTGCTGAACTACTAAGTGTCCCCCACAGCCAGATTCTCTTCCAGGATGGCCTTTGTGAAACCCTACTGTTGATCACCTAGGCCACAACTGAAGAGCTGAAGGGCTGGTCAAGTGCTTCAGGCAATAAAATAAAAAAAAGAGAAAATGTTTATTTTGGCCCATGGTTTCAAGGGTTACAGTGTTAGTGGGCTCTGCTGCTTTGGGCCTGTGATGAGGAAGCATATAGGGATGGGAGTACATGGGGCATGCAGCAATCTACTTATCTTATAGCAGCTGGGAAGTGAAAAGAGAGAACAGTGAGAGGAGGTACCTCCTTCCAGTGCACATCCCCAATGATGGAACTTCTACCAGGCCCCACCTCCTAAAGGGCCCACCATCACCTTACAGCCCCATGGACAGGACCAAGCTCCATAATGTGTACCAATAGAGGCCATTCAAGGTCTAGACAATAGCAGACCCCAAGGCATGCCATGCAAGTAACTAGTACAGGTGATAGGGACAGGTATGTAGGAGGGTACATTTTATTTTCTTACTGTTAAATTTATTTGTACATTTAAAGCAAACAATGAAGTTACATTTATCATTGGGATCTTGTACTTTTACATGATATATCTTGGTTATTTTTTCCCCATTCCCCTGCCCTCCCTTCAATCCCTTCACCATTCCCTGTGTACAAAGACTTTGTTTCCATTTTTTCCTTTTTTTGCAGGTTTCTGTTGTGCGAAGGTACACTTTAAACCCAATTATATTGCCCCAGAATCCTCAATGTAACTGACTGCAAGCCCTCTATAGATTACATTGTGTCCTAAGAGGACACACTGTGTCCATGAGGAGTTCTGACCATCTTATTACCACTCACTTTCTCTTCAGGTTTAACTAATATCTGAGTCATAGCACAGATCTAAATCTTTACAAAGCATAAGAACATACATGAATATGTTTCTGGAGTATACCAGAAATAATCTAATTTATTGCTCAACACATTCCAATGATATGTAGTTTTTATATTGTATTGACCTTTTCAAAGTTAAGGTCAAGAATAACCAAAATGTATTAGACCCATATTTAAGAAAATACATGCTGCAAGACAAAATAATTTGTTAATTTTTTCCTTGTAACACATCTGCATATAATATAATGTAAATTGTCAATTCCATTTTACTAAGAGTTTGACCAGGTGACTGCATAAACTTTGTTCTCTACACTGCATTTCTTTTAAAAAATTCAATTACCTTACAGTTATGGCACAGTTAGTTTGTTACAGGTCATGATTTAATTAGATCAATCTGGAGTTTATTGCCAAATTATCTAGTTAGCATGCAGAGCCTTTAGGCCACTGAAAAGTCTAACTAAACAAAATAGGTTGTCATAAATCTTTTCTGAAAAAGGGAAGGTAGGGGTATTAAAGACATAAAAAAGAAACAAAAAGTCATCTGTTTCTTCTTAACAAATGTCAATTTTGACAATGGTTAAAAAGGTAAAGTAGTATACAGTAGGCAGTTTTGTATCCTGACATCCCTTGAGAATTATAGCCTTACCTTTTGACAAATCCAGTTGAGTAAGTGAGAAACACCAGGTGTAGGTCCTAGATATTTATATATTTAAGAATTTCCCAGTGAATTCTGATATGCAATGCACTTCAGATTATTAACATAGGCAAAGGACTGTTTAACTGATCCCATTTGAGGCCACCAAATTGGCTATTTTCAGAACATAAGTCAAAGTATGGTAGATCATTTACCAAAAATTGCTGGGTCTCTGTTGGAGCCAAATAAAATAGGTAGTCCACAGATGCCAATGACTTGAGATACCCTGACTGAAAAATAGAATTATTAGGAAACTTTGGATCTCAATATAAGACAGAAAAGGCATGTTGGCAATTCTAATTCTTAGTATTTTGAAATTTTGGTCCTTTACACTGCATCTGTATTATCATTCTGTGTTCCTTGTCTCCTAAATGCATCCACCACCTCTGGTCCCAGAGCAAGCATTCTAAAGCACAAATCTGGTCATGTTAATTTCCCTCCTAGTATCTTTCCATGATTCCCCATGCTCCCATTGCCTTTCAGGATCAAACTCAGATAGGGCTACATACTTTGTGGGACTCATTACACAAAAGCAAATGTGAGGTCCTTTGTTCAAAAGGCAGATAAAATAATGTCATTTTAGGCAATGAAACATAAACATTTTTTCCTTCTGTGATATGTCTTTCAACTTGGCATAACATTTTAATTTGCTATTTAATGTCATTTTAAATACTACAGAGAAAATTTTAAAATTCAAATTATTAAAACAAATTTTATCACAACTTTGTATTGTACAGTACTAGTTTTAAATGTAAATGTAAGAATACCTTAAATTGCAGAATCACCAAAGGTACGTAGTTTGTGTTTCAGGGCTTGTTATTTACATAATGAAAATCTTGAATAAACCAACTCAACTGTATTTTACTTCTTGGTATGGGCACAACCCTCTAGCACTGTACCTTTCTGCACTGCTTTCAAATTCTCTACCATCATTTTTTTTTTCCTTGTTGTTTATTGGTACATTTTAGGTATACAGTACAGTTACATTCATTATTGGAATCTTATACCTTTACATGACAGGTCTTGTTTCTCATTTTTCCCCTTGTTCCTGCCCTCCCTTCACCCCTCCTCCTCTCCCCCTTTACTCTACCATCATTTTTTACACAACAGAGTACAGGGAAGTCACATGAGTGAGAAAAACAAGCTTGGACTCTATAATCCTTCCTGCTTCTTAGAACATCAGTGCCTCTTTTTTTTCTTTTATTTGAAATAATTGCAGTTTGGGCAGAAAGATTGGCCTGCCATAAGCCAGTGAGTGTCCTACTTATTCAGGTGCTGATATCACACACTTTTAGATGTTCTGAGTCATGTTAAACTCTGATACACTGTGTGTTCACCCAGATTCTGTGCTCCTGGGGAATAACATGCTGTATACGAATGGTACAGCAAGAAGCTGCAATACACACAGTCTAGTACTTTACAGTGGCTTCCTTTCACTTATAGTGGTTTTGAGATTTATATATAATACATACATCAAGAATTCATTCCTTTTTTTTCTTTTGGTTTTTTGAGACAGGGTCTCACTAGGGTAGTTCAGGCTGGCTCTGAACTTACTGTGTAGCTGAAGCTGGCCTCAAACTTGTGGCAATCCTTCTGCCTCAGTTTCCTGAGTGCTGTGATTACAGATGTGTGCCATCACACCTGGCTCATTCCTTTTTATTGTTAAGTAGAATTCCATTGTATGCAGATGCCACAGTTTGTTTAATCCATTCAATTGTCAATGAAGAGTTGATTTGGATTGATTCCAGATAGTATGTATTACAAATATCTTCTCTGGTAGGGGAATTAGCTCAGTGGCACCATGCCTCTCTCAGAAGCGCAAGGTCCTGATTTCAATCCCAGGTAACAAAAACAAAAACAAATATCTTCTCTGGACATTCACATACAAATTCTTATATTAATGTTTTGTCCCCCACACCCATGTTTGAGGTAATTAAGTAGGAGTGGAATGGCTGGGTCATGTGGTAGGAAACTATTTCCTAGCAGTTTTCCTAAGTATTTTGAAGGGTGGGAATGGAATGGAGCCTAACATGTAATAGCTCTGAGTTCAGTTGCTAATACCGTGAACAGCAACAACAACAACAACAAAAAGTAAGTGTTTTTACATTTCTACCTAAGGTGATTGAGAGTTAATTATTATTGCAAGTGCTCACCTACTCTGTATTTCTACTTTGTAATTTTAGCCATTATAGTGGGCAACAATATTAATTGTAATTTTAATTTGTATTTTTCCAATAACTGATATCAAGTTGATTTTTTTTTCCTTAATACCTTTAAGTTCTTACAGAATGTCTGTATTCCTACATCAGGAGATTTTAAACCTCCTGACAGTAGACTATATACTTTTTTCTTTTACTTTTTAAATTTCTGGGCCTCTAAAGTCTTTGGAATTTCCTTTAAAAGTGTGTTTATGAAATATTTTAAAGATAAATTAAAAAATAGTAACAAATCCTTAGAATCATGAAACCAATCCCCACATCTTTCATCTATCAATACCTTTCAAATCTACCTCCTAGCACCCTATCAACCCATTGTAAAGCACCATTGAGACCGTATTTTTATTGTAAAACACCTCTTTTTCATACGTGCATTTTTAGTGTTTAGAAATGTGAGGAGCACTTGCTATTTACTGAATGACTAAAATACTCTCTTTTATATTTAAATTTTATGGTGTTACCTCAAAAATAAACCATTAGTTTGAGTCATCTAATGAATGGAGTTGAACTCTTATTGTAAACAGAAGAGGTATATCATAAGCCCCTGTTAGAAACTACCTAATTATCATCTGTTGTTTGACTGTTGTTGGAGGGATGGTAGAAGCTGGAAAATTAAAAAAAAAAATTAAAACTGAACAATATCTCAATTAGTTGCTGAGATTTTTTTTTTGGTTGTGAAGCAGTACCTTTGGATAGATCAGCTCTGAAAATGACCTTCAGCTATGGTAGATTATCTAGCCCTTAGAAGCTGTTTACAAAAGTCTGTATTAGATTGAATACTGAGTAGTTCATCACACCAATAATGGGACTAGAACAGAATTGCTTGACTCTGGTTCGATGATACTTTAATACATGAGTCGTAAAACTGGCTGTTAGTATGGAATAAACAATCAGAGTAGCCTGTAGCAGAAAAACATTCACAGGTTGATGATTGGGTAAAAGTAAAGCAGAGGTAAGTCAAATTTCTGGAGCCCACTTCTTTCTAAGGCGTAATTCACAGTGTATAAAAATCCTCCAAGAAACTTATTTTTCTACTGGTTAAGAGATAAATAAGACTGCCTGAGAAGCCAGACAGGTAAATACATCTCCCATATTGCTCTAGTTGGCTCTTACAATTAATCCTGGAACTAAAATGCTTTTGAATCTTCTAGAGAGTTTTGGCAAAAATAAGTGCCTTAAGGAAGGACATGTTTTAAAAAATGTAGTTACGTGCACTAGCCACAGCTTTGTTTTCCCAGAGAATGGCAATTGGATGACTCAAAAAGCTTAATTAAGAGGCTATATTGCTTCGTGACTTTCAGTTTGTTTCTGTTTTCCCCTCTAAGGTGACTCAGCCAAGACAAGGCCTATGCATTAGTTGAAACAATTCTTTTGCACAGTTGGCTTTTCATGCCATTGGCTCTGGGATATATAACACACAAATATCACATTTTTAAAAGCAGCAGTTTAACAATTTCAGTTAATCCTTATGTTGTGGTTAGATGCCAATAGCTCCATGAAGGCTACAGTTGAAATAGCAATTATTTTAAAGTATATCTCTTTTGTACACCACTAGTAAATTGGATTATGTTTTTTGAGCCTCCCAGGAGCATTAACCAAAGCATATCTAAAGCTTTTTCAGTATTATAAATCATCTTTATAGGCTCACAGATATTTCATAGTAAAGGTTGGGATTTCCCTAATCTTTTTAATGTGAAATTCATGTTTCTTTCTCGCCATTAATCCTTATCCCATTTCTGTGACTCTACTCACACATTAAATTTATCTAGGCTATCAGCCAAAGTGGAATACTTATTTACTTTCTTTCTAAAGCCAGTCTCTTCATCCAAATTACCCATGGTAGACTAGAACTCTATTCTGACCTTGCTGAAAAAACAAAACAAAACAAAAAACTCAGTATTGTGGGTTTTGAATAGGTGGTAGGTTTATAAATTACTCATGTATTTTGTTGGTATGAACTTAAAAGAGGAGGATGTTTTTTTCAGAAACCTAAGTTAAAGGTTGTGAGAAAAATAAGGTAAGACTCCTTTTCATGTACCTGAAATGAATCAAACTGTAACATAAGGACACATTTGAAAAATTGCTTATCATTGCCAATCTGTAGTTTGCATTGTTGAATGTATGCCTACAAATTATACAATATCTTAATTAAAAATAATTTCCAGATGTCAGTGTATTTTAATTCTGAACTCTATATGACTTTGTGGAAACTTTTCCCATCTCATCTAAAAGAGAAAACAACAAAAATAAGAAAATATATGCAAATCACTCTACAAAAATTTTAGCCAAGTTATCAATGACATATTTAAAGGGAAAAATGTTATTAGTATATGGATCTTTTTAAAGGTCATTTTTGGAATAAAATCACAAAGATAAATGCTATTTCAGAAATTCACTGTAAAAGTGTTGTAGACATCAAATAAATGTAAGTTAGAATTTTAGGTATTATTTAAATATACAAATATTTCTGCTTTACATAAAAATAATCAAATTCCCTATCAGTTCATGTGGTCATTTTTTATTGTATTTTCTTGCTACAAATAGTAAAACACCCAATTTGAATGGCTTAACAAATGCGATATAATTATTTCATCAAAAAAGAAGCCCAGAGATAGGATGCTGTCAGAAATGGCTCACCCAATTAATAATATTATTAAGGATTCAGGTTTTTATATATTTTAGATCTCTATTCTCAGGTTATTTCCTCGAACCTTAGGTTTTTTTTAAAACCCTTGTCTGTGTGAATGTAGCTGTAGCTAAGAGAGATGTAGAGATAGTATCATCTTCCCTAAAAGATGAAGCTGAAGGTCTTCATATGTTACTTAAGCTGGTCTCAAACACCTAAGCACAAATGATCCTTCAATCTCAGTCTCTGTATAGCTGAAACTACAGCTTTGTGCCACCATGCCCAGGTAGCTATTTGTGTGTGGGGGTGCTGGGGATCAAACTCAGGACCTTGCACTTTCCGGGCAGGCATGGTGCCACTGAGCTACATCCCTGGCCCTGTGTAGCTTTACTAGGAAGGATAACTTAGAAATTTTCTTGCAGACTTTGTTTTGGGCATTTTCTGCTTGGGTAGGGTCATATGCCCATGAGCTAACAGCAAAGAAACTTAAGAAAATGATGTGTGATACAGTACTTTTTAAATTCTTTGCTTGAATGACTTCTGGGCTAGAAAGGAAGAATTAGGGAGAAGGAGGAACATGAGAGTTGGGGGATAAACAGCTATCTACGAATAGTATATATCACATTTTATCAGTTTTGATGTGCGTCACTATTGCAAATAGCTGAGAGCTGAGATAACCAATAGTGTGGCTTACAATTTTAATTGCAGTTTTATAGGTTTCATTGCATGATCAGTTGGTGTAGTTGTTTTGGGCATGCATGAAGCTGTGCATCATGGAGGGAAGCATATGGTGGAGAAAAATGAGATGGGGAGGGAGAGAGAGAGAGAGTGTTCAGGGTTCCACTATCCCCTTCAAGGGTTTGCCCCCAATGATGTGAAGACCACCTACTAGGTCCCACTTCCTTGTGGTTCCATCACTTCCCAATAGCATCCCCAACTAGGATTCAACCCTTTAATACATGGGAAGCACATTCCAGATGCAAATTATAGCATGGTCAGAAGAAGTTATTAAGAATTAAGCTTAATTTTATTTAGAGTAAACTTTTGTTTTTGCTAAGGAATTTGTATCATTAAATAACAGATATGCTGCATGGGCAATTGATAGGTTTATTCTAAATTAGACCTCTTGAATTTCTCTCCAATTTTAGAAGATCCCCCTTTTAAACATTCCTAGGAGAAAAGAAACCTTATTGTGACATTATAGTTCCAAGTAATAAAAACAATAGGATGTGATAAGTTGAGAAACTAAATCACAGTCTTTCAATGGAATGTGGCAAAGACCAACTGACTGGTAAAATGATTAGGAAACAAGACCCTGAGCATATATAAAGGGACAATGTGAACCAATCAGATTGAGCAGACATCAATGTTGTAATTATATTCCACAGCAGATGTAGGACTGAAAACACCAGAGCACCTGTTTTGTTCAAACTGAAGCTAGATTTTATAGACACAGTTTGAAAGGCAAAGGGCAACAGTTAATCATCTTTCTTCATTTGGTTTGATTCACTAGAAGGCAACTAGATTTTTTAGAATTGGGACAGTTCCATTCAGGAAAAGGTGACAACAACAACAAAAAATCAAACAGCAATAAAAATGTCACCTTTTTCTGAGCATTCCTATTCTGAAATACTCTGAAAGCATATCTCTAACTTTCAAAGTTTTCTAGTTTTATCTTTAAAAAAAAAGGTTTTCTGATATTTAAGGTGAGGTGTCAACTCAATTAGCTTTGAGCTCTGCTATGGAATATTGGTGGAGCATATTTTTGCTGTGTCTGGGTGGGTCATAGAGGAGTGAGCATGGGTATCTAGTCCCTCACTTCTTCCTTTCTGGAACTATTGCCGAGATCTTCTTCCCTGCTGCTATGAATTAAGCATCTTTGCTCTGCCCTCATGCCATGATGTTCCTATCTTAGTGCCAGGAAAATATGAGCTAAATCCCCCCAAACCATGAGTCAAATTAAACCTCCTCTCCTATAAGTTGTAGGTGTTAAATATTGTGGATTGATGATAAGAAAGCTGATAGGTCCTTTTCCCAAAACAAATAAACTTTAATGGAAAATATTACTAAAAAAAACTGTGTCAACAGGTATTCATGAATCCTCATAATGACTTATTTTATTGTTTATCTCTTGATAGATAAAGAAAACAACTCTGAGATGTGCAAATGGGACTTAAAATGGCTTGTTCAGTAATTCAGTAAAGGAATACTTTAAGGCCTCCCATATTATCAACAAAGACAAAGGGGAGCTTCAAAGTTTCTTCTAAACACCAAAATAAAAGCAATTGTAGCTGCATTTAATTGAGGATTAATAGAGAATAAAGAAATTACAGCACATGATTAAGGAGCTATTCCACCCCCTGAAAGATATGGTGCTTTTCTTACTAGAACAAGCATAGTATATCAAAATTGTTTTTTAAATAAAACAACTCATCCTAATGAATATAGAGAAATGCCATTTTATTAATCTATTAATTTTTCAAGAATAAAGGCTTTTTATATTCTTCATTATCCTAAAAGTCAAAATCTCCATTTCAATAGAGTGTTTTTAGGGGGAGGTGTAGGAAGGTTCTAATGAATATTTATGTCTTAATGTACCCAGATCTGCTTGATGACAGTACACAGAACATTTTCTGTACTTTAAAAATGTGTATGGAGCCCAGTGTGAAAACCAAGACTGGTATCACATTTAAATCACTGCAGCTGGCTTTACCCTAATAGACCATTTCAAAGGCCTTAAAACAATCCTTATTTTTCATGCAAACAAATGACTTTCCCTCCAAGACACAATAGAGCAAAACCAATAGTCATTTTATTACAGCCTAATTGAGCTGAAGATATTCAGTTCAACCCTGTAAAGTATTTAAGTTAGCAGCAGCCATTAAGAAGCCAGCAGTTGATTATTCCATCTGTCATTCAATAAGTTAGCAAATATTTATTGAACACCTAGTCTACACTGTGATGAATATTGGAGAACCAACTAAACAGAGGCTCTACTCTAAAATTCTAGTCTTCTTTCTTTTGTCTTTTCCTTTAGGGTCCCATGGAGAACTCTGAAGCCTTTTTTTTTTTTTTTTTTT
>NW_022900928.1:114741650-114765570 GCF_012274545.1 Fukomys damarensis | reverse complement strand
GGGTATCCCCAAGAGATGAGAACCCATGTAGATGTTTTTCTGCACTTCAGGTTTCAGTCTGAGCATAACTTTATACAGAGAAACTTTCTTGACTTCCACAACACTCACCTTAATCACATTAAGTCAAACTGATGCCAGACATGGTGCTGCATTCCTGTAGTCCTGGCATTTGGGAGGCTGAGACAGTAGGATTGACATGAGTTCCAGGCCAGCCTGGACCACATAGCAAGACACTGTCTCAAAAAACAAACAAACAAACAAACAAACAAACATTAAGTCAATCTATTATGGACTTCAATACTATGTGAAAAATATTTCCTTCCTTTTAAAATCTTTGATGCATTTTAGTCTCAAAAAACAAACAAACAAACAAACAAACATTAAGTCAAACTATTATGGACTTCAATACTATGTGAAAAATATTTCCTTCCTTTTAAAATCTTTGATGCATTTTGAATTGATTTTTGTAGGTGTATGCAATGAGGGTTCAATTGAATTAAAGTGGATTTCTTGTTTTTCCAACACCATTTATTAAAGAGATTGCCCTTTCCTCAAAATAGGTCATTGGCACTTTCATCAAAAATCAATTGACTATATCTGTATGGATTCACTTTTGGGTTCCATATAGTGTCCCATTGATTGATGTGTCTATTTTTATGCCAGTACAATAATGTAGTCATTACTATAGCTTTGAAATATATTTTGAAATCTGATAGTGTGATGCTTCTAGTTCTGTTCCTTTTAAGATCATCTTGGATAAATGGGAGTAATTTGTGATTCTATATAAAATTTTGAAAATATGTTTTATATTTTGTCAAAGATGGCATTGAGGCCAGGGATTTAGCTCAGTGGTGCCACTGCCTGCCTCACAAGTACAAAGACCTGAGTTTGATCCCTGGTACAAAAAAATGACATTGAAATTTTGATAACAATCATATTGAATCTGTAGATAGATGGACATTTTAACAATGTTGATTCTTCCAGTCCTTGAACATGGAATTTCTTTTTATTTGTTTGTGTCTTGTTCAATATCTTTAACCAGTTTCTTATAGTTTTCAAGGTACAGATCCTTCACTTCCTTGGTTGAATTTATTAATAAATATTTTAACTATTTATAGATCCCAAACTATTAATTATCAGAAGACATTATCCAAGACATTTGTCTTGTGTCATAGCTTTTATATATAACCCCCAAAACACAGGAAAAATTAACAAATACAGACAGGTGCAAGTGCATCAAACTGTAAAGTGCACAACAAAGCAAACAAGAATAAGAGAAAAATCTACACACTATAAGAAAATATTTGTAAACTATATATTGTTATAGGGCTTAACATTCAAATGACTCAATATCAAGAAAACAAGCAATATCATTTTTAGAAAGGGTAAAATATCTGAATAGATATTTTTCATAAGAAAGATACATAAAAGATCAATAAGTATTTGAAAAATGCTCAATATCATTAAACATTAGAGAAAATCAAATTAAAGCTACAATGAGATAACACTTGACACCTTCTACAATTGCTATTATCAAAAATATGATAATTCTCAGCAAAGATGTGGAAAAAAGAGAATTGTTGATGGGAATGTAAATTAGTTCAACCATTATGGAAAATTGCATTTGGTTCCTCAAAATTTAAAAAGAAAATTACTATATGATCTAGCAATCCCACTTCTTGGAATATATCCAATGGACTTGAAATCAATATGTTGAAGAAGGAGATTTACTTCTGTGTCCATTGTAGCATTATTTCACAGTACACAAAATATGGAATCAATCTGAATGTACCTTGAAAAATAAACAGAAAAGTACTCATACACAATGGTATATATATATATATAGTACTCATACACAATGGAGTACTGTCAGCCTTTAAGCAGAAGGAAATCTTGCCATTTGTGACAACATAGATGAACCTGGAGAATATTATGCTAAGCGAAATAAGGCACAAAAAGAATCATTTATAAAATCTAAAACAGTCATGGTCCTAAACATAGACATGGTACTTAGCAGAGGCTAGGGGTGGTGGTGATGTACAGATGCTGGTCAAAGGATGCAAAGCTTCATATAGGCAAGAGGAACACATTTTTTAAAGTACTTCACAGCATGATGACAATAGGTAATGTGCATCCCCAAATTGGAAAGAGAGTAAATTTCAAACATTTTCACCATGAAAATGTCAATATGTGAAGATCTGGTTATGCTAGCTAGATGGTTTAATCATCCCACATTGCAAGTAGATAGCAAACATTACCGTGTGTGTGTGTGTGTGTGTGTGTGTGTGTGTGTATATATGTATGTATGTATATATATATATATTTAATCAATTGAATATAAAAACAATATATATGATTATAATTAATCAATTCAATATAAAAATAATATAAAAATAATTTTGTTTCATTTATTTAATTAAAACCAGAGGAAAGAATAAAACAGAGACATTAATATAGTTGTAAAGAAACTTTCAGTGGTCCATAATAAAATCTCTGAACAATTTTAACTGTCATACTAATCACCACCAATTTGATTAATGTTATTTTTATATGTAGGCATTGAATCGGGCAGATAAGAATAGAAGCTCTGTTAGATTCTTATTTCCTAGAATATAACTACTTACCTCATGGACTAGATAAGAGCTTGAGTGTACGGAGAACTATTTGTGGAAAATAATAATTCTTACATGATAAATACATTTTTTGTGGTTAGTTGTGCAATTTTCTTTTTCTCTCCCCCCCTTTAAATTATTTAAAGCAAAAATTAGTTACATTTATCATGGGGATCTTGTACCTTTACATTATATGTCTTGGTTCTTATTTTTCCTCATATCCCTGCCCTCCCTTCACCCGCTTCACCCTTCCTTATTTAGAGACTTTGTTTCCATGGTTTTTTTCTTTTACATTTATTCTTTGGTCTTTATTTTTCTTTTATTGAGTATATTGGTACATTTTAGATATACAGTACAATTACATTCATTATTGGGATCCTGTACCTTTACATGACAGGTCTTGGGTCTCATTTTTTTCCCCTTGTCCATGCCCTCCCTTCATCTCCTCCTCCCCTCCCCATTTACAAATAATTTATTTCCATTTTGTCATATTTTTTCCCTTATTACATTTCCCCTACCCTTCCCATTTTCCCTACACCTTTAGCCCTTTTCTTCCTATTTCACATGGTCAATTATCTCATTATGATCTTATGTACTGCTACAGTCTTTTACACCAGAGAAACTATTTGGTATTTACATATGTGTGACTTATTTATTTCACTTAGGAGTATATCCTCAAAATGTATCCATTTTCCTGTGAATGAATCTAATTTCTCATTCTTTATGTCTGAGTAGTATTCCATTTCATAGAAAAACCACATCTTCTTTACCCAGTCTCCAACTGACGGGCAAATGGGCTGTTTCCATGTTTTAGCTATTACAAATTGTGCTGCTATAAACGTAGGTGTGCATATATCATTGTGATATGCTTCTTTTAATTCTTTTAGAAAGATACCCAGCAGAGG
Source organism: Fukomys damarensis (assembly GCF_012274545.1). Classification (NCBI taxonomy): domain Eukaryota; kingdom Metazoa; phylum Chordata; class Mammalia; order Rodentia; family Bathyergidae; genus Fukomys; species Fukomys damarensis. The sequence goes on along the minus strand of NW_022900928.1, from coordinate 114,762,053 downwards.
GATGGTTGAGTCAAATGGAACCACTAGTCCCAGCTTTTTGAGGTATTTCCATATTGATTTCCATAGTGGTTGCACCAGTCTGCACTCCCACCAACAATGGAGAAGGGTTCCTTTCTCCCCGCAACCCCAACAACCATGTTATTGGTTGATTTCTTGATAGCAGCCATTCTTTGCAGGGTGAGGTGGAACCTCAGTGTTGTTTTCATCTGCATCTCTCGAATGACCAGTGACGTGGAACATTTTTTCATATATTTACTTGCTGCTTTTACTTCTTTGTCTGAGAAATGTCTATTCATTTCAGATGCCCATTTTTGAATTGGGTCTTTATATTTGGGGGGGCTGGTTGTTTTGAGTTCTTTATATAATCTAGATAATAGTCCTTTGTCTGAGGAGCAGCTGGCAAAAATTGTTTCCCACATTGTAGGTTATCTCTTAGTTCTGCTGATGGTTTCTTTTACAGTACAGAAGCTTTTTAATAAGATCAGATCCCAGTTGTTGATTCTTTCTGCTAGAAAACCAACAGCCAACATCATATTAAATGGCCAAAAACTGAAATCCTTCACATTAAAATCAGGGAAAAGACGAGGATGCCCACTATCACATTCTTTCTGCTGGTTCCCATGCTACTGAGGATTTGTTCATAAAGTCTTTTCCTATGCCAATGTCTTCAAGAGTTCTGCCTAATTTATCTTCCAGCAAGTTTAGTGTTTCTGTTTTAATATTTAGAATGTTAATCCACTTGTATTTTAATTTAGTGCTTGGTGAAAGATAAGGGTCTAGTTTTAATTTTGGCAGGTTGAGATCCAGTTTTTTCAGTACCATTTATTAAAGAGGCTATCTTTCCTCCAGTGGGGATGGTCAGCTCCTTTGTCAAAGATGAGGTAGCTGAGTACATCTGGAGTTGTTTCTGTATCTTCCCATCTATTCCACTGATCCTCAGGTCTGTTTCTTTGCCAGTACCATGCTGTTTTTATCACAGTGGCTTTCTAGTATAGTTTCAAATTAGGAATTGTTATACCCACTGTCATGTGTCTATTGCCCAGGATGGCTTTTGCTCTTCTAGGTCTCTCTTATGGTTCCAAATGAATTTTTGGATTCTTTTTTCTAGTTCTGTGAAATATAGCATTGGAATTTAAATTGGCATTCCATTGAATGTATATAGCAGTTTTGCTTGTATGGCCATTTTGACTATGTTGATTCGTCCTCCCCAGGAGCAGGGCATATCTTTCCATTTTCTTATATCCTCTTTGATCTCTTTTTTTCAGACTGCTGTAAAGTTCAGGGGAGAGGTCTTTTGCTTCTTTTGTTAGATTAATTCCTAGATACTTCATTTTTTTTGGATGCTATTGTGAAAGGAATTGTTTCCCTAATTTCTCTCTCAGTGAGTCTGTTAGTTGTGTACAAGAAGGCTATTGATTTTTGGGTGTTGATCTTATATTGAGCTACTCTTCTAAAAAGTGTCAATTAAGTCTAGAAGGCTTTTGGTAGAGTTTTTTGAGTCTTCAATGTAGAGTACCATATCATCAGCAAATAATAACAGTTTAACCTCTTCCTTTCCTTTCTTTATTGCTTTAAAATCTTTCTTTTGTCTAATTGCTATGGCTAATGTTTCCAGAACTATATCGAAGAGGAGTAGTGATAGTGCGCATCCTCATCTTGTTCCTGATTTCAACGTGAAGGTTTTCAGTTTTTGGCCATTTAATATGATGTTGGCTGTTGGTTTTTCATAGATAGCCTTTAGTAAATTGAGATATAAACCATCTATTTCAATTTTTTGCATGGTTTTTACCATGAATGGGTGTCAAATGCTTTTTGTGCATCTTTCAAGAGGATCATATGGTTTTTGTCCTTGAATCTGTTAATATAGTGTATTACATTTATTGATCTATGTATGTTGAAACATCCTTGCATCCCTGGAATAAATCCGGCTTGGTCAAGATGTATGATCTTCTTCATGATCTTCTGTATTCTGTTTGCTAGTAACATATTAAGGATTTTTGCATCTATACTCATTAAAGATTCAGCTGTGTCCATCAGGACTTGACACTTCTTTGTTGGTAAATTTTTAATTGCATTTTGAATTTCATTGATTGTAATTGGGGTTTTAAAAATGTTTTTATCTTCTTTGTTCAACTTTGGTAAATCATAAGTATCTAGAAAACTCTCCATTTCTTCTGTGTTTTCCATTTTGTTAGAGTACAGGTTCTCAAAGTAGGTATTGATTATCATTGGGATTTCTTGTGGATCTGCTGTGACTTCCCCTTTTTCATTCCAGATTGCATGGATCTGAGCCTTTTCTTTCCTTTTTTTGATAAGGTTAGCTAAGGGTTTATCAATTTTATTTATTCTTTCAAAAAACCAACTCTTCAAGTCATTTATTTTGTTTTGTTTTCTTAGTTTCCATTGCACTGATTTCTGGTCTTTATAATTTCCTCTCTTGTTTGAGCTTTGTGTTTTTCTTGCTCTTGTTTTTCTGGGAGTCTAAGCTTCATCATTAGGTTGTTTATTTGAGTTTGCTCTGTTTTCGTAGTGTGGGCATTCCGTGCTATGAATTTTCCACATAGAACTGCTTTTGTTGTGTTCCATAGATTCCTGTATATTGTATTGGCATTTTCATTTATTTGTATAAACTGTCTGATTTATTCTTTAATTTTCTCTGTGATCTATTGATTGTTCAGGAGAGTGTTGTTCAATTTCCATGTGTTTGTGAAGTTCCTATGTTTTTTTGTGTTATTGATCTCCAGCTTGATTGCACTATGATCTGATAATAGGGAATAACTTTGATTCTTTTTAATTTATTCAAACCTGTTCTGTGAGCTAGTATGTGATCTGTGTTGGAGAGTGACCCATGTACAGCCGAAAACCATGTATATTCCAGTTTTATGGGTTGGAACACTGTATAGATGTGTGTTAAGTCCATGTGTTCAAAAGGTTGGTTCAGTTCTAGGATTTCATTGCTGACTTTTTGCCTAGATAATCTATTTGTGATAGTGGGGTATTCAGATCCCCCACTACAATTGTATTAGTAGTTATTTGGTTTTTCATGTTACTTAATATTTGTTTTATACAGTTGGGGCATTAATATTTGGTGCATATATGTTTATGATTGTCATTTCTTTTTCTTGAATTGTTCCCTTTACAAGGATGTAATGGCCTGCTTTGTCTCTTTTAATAAGTTTTGGTTTGAAATTCACTTTGTCTGTGAATATTGCTACCCCTGCTGTTTTCTGGTCTTCTGTCGCATGGAGAATTGTTTTCCATCCTTTCACTTTCAGTCTCTGGGCTTCTTTTTGCACTAGGTGTGTTTTTTGTATACAACATATTGTTGTATTTTGCTTCTTAATCCATTCTGCCAGTTCGTTTCTCTTGATTGGTGAATTGAGGCCATCGACATTGATGGTTATAACTGATATGTACTGACTTCTTGTTGTCATGTTATTGGCCTTTTGTTGACTCTTTTTACTTTTTGGCCTACTCCATGTAGTTTCTTGCCTTGCCTATTTGATTTACTCTGTTGGGCCTCATGGTGTTATTACCTTCATTGTCTTTTTCTAGGATATTGTTTAGAATTGCTTGTAGTGCTGGTTTGGTAGTCATGTAGTTTCTCAGGTGTCCTTTGTCATGGAAGTATCTTATTTCCCCCATGTATTTTGAAAGAGAGTTTATCAGGATACATCAGTCTCGGTTGAAGGTTGTTTTCTTTTAGGACTGAAATACCTTGCTCCAGGCTTTCCTTGACATAAGGGTTTGTGTTGAGAACTCTGCTGTGATTCTGATGGGCTTTCCTTTGCATGTGATTTGTTTCTTTTCTCTTGCTGCTTGTAGTATTTTGTTCTTCTGTTGTGTTTCTGAGATCTTGATTATTATATGTCTAGGTGTAGATTTTTTTGTGTGTGTGTGACTAGTTGTAGTCCTATGTGTCTCACTTATCTGAATTTCTTCCCCTCTGTTTGGGAAGTTTTCTGTCACCAATTCTGTGAACAGCTTTTTTAAGTCATTTGTGTTTTCTCCTGCTACTTCATGGATTCCTATCAGTCTTATGTTATTCTTCTTTGAATCATCTGGGAATTGTTGGATCGATTTCTCATGATCTCCTACTGTTTTTAAGAGACCTCTGTTTTCATGGTCACTGACTCAATCTTATCTTCTATATCTGAGATTCTGTCTTCGCATTCTTTTTTTCTGTTGCATACACTTCCAATGGAGTGTGTAATCTGCTGGATATCTTTTTTAATCTGTTTTATGGGTTCCATTTCTCTGCTATGTTGGGCCTTTATTGTTTCCATTTCTTTGCTATGATGGCCCTATCATCGTCCTGAGCTCATCTATTTTTTTGTCAGTTTCTGCTCTACAGTCTCAAATCACGACTTCCATTTTGCTCACCATCTGTATGGTTATCTGGGAAATTATTTCTGTTTTTAATTTTTCTAGAGCCTGATTGATCTTTTTGTTACTTCCTCTGCTTTGAGTTCAGAGTGTCCTGGTGGTTCACTATCAGCCTTTTCATCCTCATTTGCCCTACTGTTTGCCATTGCTGAACTGGAAGTCTGTCTTTGTGTCTTGCTTAAGTGTTTTCTCATTTTTATTTTTTCTGTTGGGCTGTCCTTGGTTTAATCTCTGGGTTATCACCCAAATCTTCCTGATATAGTTGCGCCCTAGCTTCTGGGTTTCTAATGTCCCATAGACATTCTCATCTTCAAAACATCAGAGAAAACAGCTCAACAAATCAAACATGATACTTTATTACTACTGATACAATCAGCAACGCAATATGATCAAGCACAAGTTGGAAACTGACCACCTGTCATAGTCATTAGTCTGTCACCCTTAAACCATGTGAATTAAATTGAAATCAAGAAGCAGTCCAAAGCATGTCTGCAGTAAACAAACTTTTCAACATAGTATATTTAGCATTTAGGATGGGGGCTCAGATAGCTAGGACGAGAGGAGTATATAAGTAAAAGAATTGGAGAAGGTTTCAAGAGAAGCCAGGGGATGTAGAATGACCACACAATCTTCAGGAAACTGTTAAATTCAAAAGAGATAGACAGAGTAGAAGTATAAGGACAAAAATATATTCTCTTAACAGTAATATGGTCTCACTTTCCCTTGAAATCACTGACCCCTGTTTGAGGTAGAATGACAGAAGAAAAGAATATAAAGAAAAGAGAAAAAAGGATAAAAGAAGAAATCTGAGTTAGGGCAGGAGCAGAAACAGAAAGGGAGATGAGGGGTAATATGGTGGAGCAAGAGACTGATTTGGAGAAAGAGGATAGAAGAAAGAATTTGCAGAGTGGAATGAGGAAAAGAAAGAAAAAAATGGAGGCGAAGGGCCTCTTTCAGACTATATCTCTGCTGTCAAAATATACAACATGTGCAGCCATGTGCATGACCAAGACCCTGATCTCAGCTAGTTGATGGCAGAACCCCAAATGCAGACTGACCTTGGGCTGCAAGGTGCAGAATGAAGTCCTCCTAAACAGTTGAACTCCACACAGTTCTACTACAGATTTCCCACGCCCTTTTTAAAAAAATGTTCAATGTTGGGAACTCAGAAAAATATCCTTTATGACCACCTGTGCCTCTGCAGAGTGGGTCCAAAGACTGGCACAATCAGAAGATCTGAGAGTTGGGTGGGGGGGTTGAGGGGGGTTCAGAGGTGCCCACGCAGCTTCCTTCCTGGCATTGAAGCTATGGCAGCAGCCCAGCAGGGGAGGGCACAGTTACCCTTCCCACAGTCTGGGCCCAAGCAGGTCCTCCTGGGGCTGGAGCAATGGTGGTGGCCTATTCTTCATTTTTGTTCCTATTCCTGCCCTAATTTGGATTTCTTTCTTTTTCTTTTTCTCTCTTTTCTTTCTCTCAGTTGTCATTAGTTTCAAAGGAAAGTGAATACAGTTTCTAGTTTCCCTATTGCTCTTAGGTTGTTGTGTTCTTGTCTTTGTTCTTTCATTGTGTCTTTTCCTCTTATCTTCAACAGTTTCCTGGAGTTTTCATGATCTTCCTGTGTCAGCTGGCCTCACTTCTAAATTCTCCCTATCCTCCTATCTATCCCTCTCTCCCCAACTCTTTCTAAGTCCCCATCCTGAAGGGTAAAGTTGCTATACTGAAGACTTTATTCACTATAAACATATTTTGGGCTGGTCCTCTACTTTGATTTAATTCATATGGTTAAAGGTGATAGATTAACAACTACTACAAATGGTAATTTACAAAACTGTGCTTGATGCTACTGTGTTGCTGATTTTATCACTTGGGCTAAGGTGTTGTGATTGATCTAGTCATTTGTCCTTCCTGGTATAATGAAAATGAGATTGCTTCAGAGTCATTAGAAACTCAAAACCTAAAGACCAGGTATATCAGGAAGATCAAAGAATTAACCCAGGAATTAAACCAAGGACAGTACCAATGACAAAAAATAGAAATGAGAGGATATTTAAGCAAGGTGAAAACACAGACTTCCAGCTCACCAAAGACAAATTCTTATGGAAACTAGGTGGAAAAGTCTGATAATCAACCACCTGGACACCTTGAACTGATATCACAGTAAGTAACAAAACAGATGAATGAGGCTTTAGAAGAGTCACTCTCAGATGTAATTATTTTCTGCATTTTAGCCATCTCTAGTGCAGCGAGCAAAGTGGTGCATAATTTTTTTCTCAACAAAAGTTTTAAAGGCTTAGAGATGTGACCTTCATAACTATGTTAATTCTTAAAATCTATCCCCTTTCATCCCTTCTTAAGCAATACTGCATTAACCAGGTAGCAGCTGGTCCCTATATTAGGTGTTTCTGCTACAAATAACACCAGATTAGGGTTCTTGGAATTTTTAAACAGAAAATAATTTAGTGAGCATCTCATGAGAATGCCACTTGAGTTATTAACCATTCAAAAGGGATACAAAATTATTTGTTCTATAATGTGAACTAATATGCATTGACTATCGTCCATCCCTCCTCCTCCTCCCAATTCCCCCTGGTAATACCTCTTTACATGAGGATGGCATAGTGTCCCAAGTTCTTCCAGTATTGGAGGAGAATCCTTATTCTGGTCTCGATAACTTTTTGAGTCTTGTTATTACAACAATATGGAAAAAGAAAGCCAACAAAACCCATAGACACATTCTTCATCAGTTGCAACATCAATATACATCCAGATGATAACCAAGATGTTTTCAGTTATCCAATGAAAGTCAGGCTTTTAAATACTTTAACTGCTCTAATTCCCAAGCTTAAGCTTCTTAACTCTTCAGAAATGGTTAATGAGACATTAAAATACCAGTTGAAAACAACAAAAAATTTATGTTTCTAAAGCTTTCACAATTTGGGGAAAAAAATAAAAGGAAATTACAGAATAAAAGTGCCCTAAGAAGTGAACATTACATTCCTTTGAGTTTTTACTTACTTGTTTTTAATTACAATGAGGTGTAAAGGCAAATTTTATTAAGGGGTAAAACTATGAAAGATTAGCCAGGCAGTTATGGTAGCTGGGTCTCCAGTGATACTGACTGATTAATTTAGAACTTCAAAAAGTCCACATATAGAAACAGTTATGAGAGACAAAAAAATGACCTAGTTCTAGTTCCTCTATGATCCCTTTCAAAATATTTCAGTGAAAGATATAACCAATTATAGATAGACTCTGTCTTAGGCTGGTACTTCTTTGTCATACATAAATTTATTTATTAAAGAATTAAGAGAATTCAAATAAAATAAAGGAATATGAAGCAAAAGGGACAAAATTATAAAATTAATAAATTTTAAATTAATACAGATTATTTTAATATCAAATAAAAATTGAATTCTTGACTAAAAAATCACATCATATGAAAATCATTTACTTCTGTATTGAAACCATACAAGGAAGATAGTCCTAAAGGTCAATCATAACTACCCTCAAAATAAGTCTACCTCTAGAAGCTCCATACAGTCTCTGACACAGATGTCCTGAGAGGTTATTCTAGCATAATGAGGGTCTGATCCTTTTCAAAACGGCAGAAATATTAGTCAGCTTTGTGTTAAAACAATTAAATACTTGAGGTAACTAAGTTTATAAAGATAGAAACCTTAATTAGCACACAATTTTTCAAGTTCAAGTTCAGACAGCCATATTGGTTTAGCCTCTTGTGAGGGAAGCACATCCTGATATTTAGGAACAAATAATCACATCTCAAACTGGAGCAGAAAGAGAATATGGGCGAGGCTGTCCCTGTCAAGGGCACAACCCACCCCAAGGACCTAAGAATTTCCCATGAGTCCCCTGTTAAAATTCCACAGTACCTCTATGTACCACCATGCTGGGGACCAAGACTTTATATATGGACCTTTGGAGAGCACTCAACATTCAAACCACATAAGCAGAATAGGTGGGTTGGGGAAATCCAATTACAATTTCCTTGTGCCTCATTTGGGAATAAAAACATATACATTTCCCCCTCATCTATGATGCATGCAGATAAACACAGTAAACATGATGATTCCTTAAAGATTCTAGAAGGGAAGTTGTAGATGCTATTCATGCTTTCTTGGGGACAACATTCAACATGTATTTCAAAAGGGAGATTTCTTGAGAGAGAATACTTGATCTGTTGGTTCTGTTTGTGAGGAAAACTTGCATTATGTGTCAGTAGAAAGACTATCAGGACTTCAAATGGAGATTTTTCACAAGGATGTTGAGTAAGTTCTTTCTCTTTTTCCTTCTAGATAGGCTTTATTGGTTTACTTCTCACACAACATACTCATTCATTCTACTTCTTGAGCTGTCTGTCAACCCTACGAAATCTTCTACCTATATTTGTAATCCTATTGGGGTAAGATACACTATACCTTCTGCAGCTATTTCAGTGTCAATATAGAACCATTTTTACAAGCCTTTGCTTCCTTTCATTCAAATCTTGTTTTATTTACTTTTCAGTTTTTCTTTAAAATTTTTTTTTGCCACTCATTGTCTTAATACTTTAATTCCTATGACTCAGGTTGCGTTTATTTATTTTTTTCCTATGATATGTGTCTTCCATGCTATTTCTGATTCTCTTTGTAGTCTTTCCCTCTTATTGTTGGTATTTGACCTTGGGCTGTACCTTCTGTGTTTTCTTCTCTTGTTCTGTATTCCAGCATCTTTAATACTTTATATAATGGGAAGAGATATGGTCAGTTAGTTCTTGACCAAGTTTCTCAAATATATCCTGCTTTATAGCTCCTTTACCTTACCTTTACAGAGTGTTTATTTTCTCTTTCACTTTAAAGCATCCTTTTGGTAATTAATGTTCTACTTTCAGGCAGACAGAGATGCCACTCTGGAAGTTTTTTGAAATTTTTCTTGATTACACAACTATTTTTAAATGTGCGCTAATTGATAGACTCACCAGGAATAAATACCTAGCTAACAAGGAAGAGTTCCAATGGAGTTATGCAGCCCTTGGATAAACTTATTAAGACTCTGTTCTTGCCAGGAATATAGATATACAGGGCTACCAATTTACTCCTCTAACACAGCACCATTCTAATAATCAGGAGACACAGATTCTCCTTCACTATTATAGGAATAAACTGCATAAAATATGTCTTGCTCTTCCACTTCCCCCCAGATAACTCATAATGAGCTCTATATCAAACACTGAAACAAGGTGTTTATATAAACATGAGGAAGCTGTCTATTTAGAAATAATTTCAAAGAAAATAGTGATGATCTAAATGTCACTTAGTGGCCATGGAAAGCTTGATCATGGTGAAAACTAGTGTTGAGCAGTGTGAAATCTATCTGTTAAATGAAACATAATTGGGTTTGTGTCCCTGATAAGTACCTAGTTATACAAATAAGAATATACATTGAATAAACAGTGGTATGAGAAGTTGGAATTATTTTTTTCTATTTAATTTTTCCAAAGTAATTTTTGAGGATTTACTAGAAATGAATTAGCTCTATTTTCAGGCAAACCAATTTGTATGCTCACAGTGAGTGGTTTGAATTGTAATTCATGTTATGCACACATCCAATATTACTTCTCATTGCAGGGGTTCATAAAAGTTCCCAACACACCAAAGCAAAGCCTTGACTTTGGAAATTTGCATAATTTGGCATTGTTCAATTTTTCCTAATTGAGTGAGAGAAAAGGTTCACCCATTCTATAACAAAGTGTTGTGTTTCTTCAAGATGGAATGAAATAAGAATAATTCAAAGTCCTTTTCTACAGATAATATATTTTCTCCAAAAATTTAAAATATTGTCTTAGGCTTCAAGAAAAACATTGATAATACTAACTAGGATAGCCTATCTCTTAGAGAGGCAGATCGAGTTACTGTGAAAGTGACTGTGGTCTAGACCAGGTGAGATTTCTGGGATACAGTAAAAATTTAGTAGAAGCCAGTCAGAGGTTATGTCAGGAAGCTATGAGAAATGAATTGAAATTTATTGGTAACTGTGAAAATGTGATTCAGGTCACAGCAATATACTATAGATTGGTTCAGAGGTTGGCATTCTATTTAGTTCTGAATGACTATATCAAAGAAAGCTAGAAAAATAAGAAAGGAGTATCAAGCAGGGGTTTGGAAAGAAAGAAATATAGATCACTGAGATGACAGAGGAAAGGGGAAGATGTACATGTAATATTAGGGTAAATCTAGACTACCATGAACTGATTGTTTTTATTATATCTGTATCATTTCTTCTCAGTCTTTCTTACTGCTTATTTTCTTGGACTGAGTATTTGCTACAGGCAGGAAAAGTTTTTTTGGTTTTTGTTTTTTTTCCTAATTCACAATCTTTAAACTTCTAAAGAGGTGAGGGGACAGAAGGATCCAAACGCTGGGTGCAGAGTGGGGAATCAACACTGGGCACTGGCCTTGGGTTTGAGTGGGACAGAAACAATAGCATTACTTCCTGGTTCAGTGCCCAGAATACCACAAAATACTTCCAACCATGGTTTTTGACATGTGTCGTAATTATGGTAAGTTCTGCCTTCCTGCCAAACAAATGACAGTTTGGGAATTCAATGCATCTTAGCACAGTGGAACTGAGGTTAAATTAATATCCTGAAAACAAAGTAATAATGTTTCAGACATTTTTCAGAGCTCCTGAAAGGTAAGATGAGGCAATCATACCAGATTGCAGAAACACTTCAAAGCAATTAGGCCTGAACCAAGATAAAACTGAAAAGTGTAGAATTTGAGACCCTCTTTACAACAATTTTGTTTCATTTTTCATCATGATGGAATGTCCCATTCCCAATACAAACTAGCTCCCTTCCTATCACCCTGTGGAAAATTGTTACTCCCTTGAAATTGCCATTGACTGACAGTGTAGTATTAAAGCATTACCTAGCTGCAGGTTTGCAAAAAAAATAAAAGCAGTATCCAAAGAAGGATCACAAGTATATATGTGATCATTGTAAAAAAAAAAAACAAAAACGGAATTCTCTCCCACTGAGATCAGGTGATACCACAGAATCCTCCTCAAAATAGATATTTCAGGCAGCTACAAACAATTAGGCAAAGTGAAAAGGTAATTTAAAATTCAGAATCAGTGTCATAAAGTTCTAATGGTTACATTTTAAGTATCAATCAAGATTTATGAATGTGGAAAAGCTCAGAAACCTATAGAATAATAAAAAAGATTTGGACTGAAGATGATAGTCCATATAATTGTAGCTAATCCTGCTATGACTTATGAATTTAAAAAGAAATAATAAAATAATCAATAGTTACTGTCAGAACTAATGGTAAGAGTGTCATAGACCCAGGTATCCAATAACTACAAAATGCAGAGGCCATACTAGGAAACTTAAGTGTAGATTTTTGAGCAAAGATTGAGGTGTTGTCTGGCACTTTCTACTTAATTGTTGTGGTGGTGGTTATTAATGAATTGATGGTCATCATTTTTTGCACATTTGATTTTCATTGTGCTTCTACTCTTCAAGAAACAAAACAGTTCCAAATTATCATACCCTTTTCAAAGTAGCTGCCCCACAGGATATACATTTATTCCAGCAATTCTTCCATTGCTTAAAATAGTTTTACCACTCCTCTTGAAATTGCTTTCAAAGCCTGAAGCTAATTTCTTTGACTATCCTCAATAGTGGCAAATCTTCATCCTTTGATGGGGTATTTGAGTTTTTAGAGCTTGCTAAAAGTCAAGACTAGTGAATATAGCAGTTGGTTAAATTGGATTGTACGGTTTGGGTTTCAAAAATAAGGTAAGCTACAAAGTTAGGGGCTGGCTTTCTCATGTGGCTCATAAACCACTTGAGAAGGTAATTGAAAAAGTGAATTTTTAAAAGTGGATTTTTAGTTTCTGTCTCCATAAAATAAGTGAATACAACTGGTTGATCTCTAAATTTCCTGGTAGTTGTAGGATTCTGTGATTCAGTAATTCCCTTACTTTAGAAACTTTGAAAGATTTATCAGCATTTTAAAGAAAAGCAATCAAATAAATATGATTGAAAACTTTTCATCTTAAAAGAACTATTTATACTTGTATATTACTGGCATAATTTATCTGCTTAATTATCACTGAGATTAATTTTCTTCTGCTTTAAAATGGAGGGTCTTGGATAGATGACCTCCAACCATACAATGATATGCTCTTTGTAATGATTTAGATCTAGAATGTTTCCCTCAAAGTTGATGTGTCCCAAAGTGAAGCATTTGGAAGGTCATTGAATCATGGGGACACCATAAACATCAGTGGCTTAATCCACTGCTGAATTCATGTGTTGTTAGGAAGCAGGGCTTGGTTGGAGGAGTGGGTCTCTAGGAACATGACCTGGAAGGTTATACCCTTCTTGTTTCTAGCTCCTCCCAGCCCTCTGCTTTCTGGCTTCCAGAGGGTTGGAGCAGTTTTCTTTTACCATATTCTTTCTACTATGCCATTTCTGCCTTGAAACCAGCTGACCATAAACTGAATCCCCTTAAAACATGAACCAAATTATACATCTACTTCTTTTTAAGTTGTCAATGTTGGGTATTGTGTTCCAGTGATAGGAAAGTGACAAATACACTATTATATATTTGTTATCTATTATTTCATAACAAATTATCCCAAAGTTTAGTGACTTACAATAATGCTTACTGTCTCACAATTCCTATGTATGAGCCAGGAATCTGGGCTCTGCTTAGCTGTATGCTCTGTTTCAGGGCATCAGAACAGGCTATTATTGAGGTGTCATCTGTAATTATCTGAGAAGTATTTGCTTCCAAATTGTTGGAACAATTTTTTTTAATACTGGGAAATTGAACCCGGCAACACTCTTCCCTTGAGGTATAGCCTCACCATTTTTAACATTTGTAAATTTTGAAATAGGGTCTCACCAAGTTGCCCAGGTTGGCCTTGAACTCAGCCAGCCTCCCTAGAAGCTGGACTTACAGGTATGTGCCTCCACATATATGAAAGTTAATGCTGCCTGAGATTAGTTTCAACTCTCATCCTGCAATCCAAGGTGGTTGAATGAGAGAATAACTCAGGGGAGAGGACAAATCAGAATGGGAGGTTGAAGACAGTTTCTTCAGGTCTAGGATAATTACTGGAAACTCTGAGCCACCTTTCTAGTGGTATGGAACAAGACACTGGAAAAGCTGACAGTTGGCAGTATGTTGATTTCAATATCTCTTCAAATCTTGAAAACAGCTTAGTTACATTTATCTTGAAGAGGGAATTACAAATTTTAGACAATACTCCTTAAATCATCTATATGTCACCATGTAGAGTTGAGCAAGAATTTGACCCACAACTTAAGGCAGCAAAGGAGACAGATACAAAAAGAAGGCAGAGAATCCAAGCTTTTGTTTTTAGCTACTCATTGGATATCTGCAGATTCAAGTGAAGAGTAGCACTTTTGATCAAATGCAGCTTCTAAGACCCTGTTATAAGAATATGAGCAAAATAGAATCATAGGCCTTCTAATCTCAACTCAGAAGTGGTATACAATTACTTTTGTCAGATTTCTATTCTTTTTTTTCCTCATTGAGTTTATTGGTACATTTTAGGTATACAGTACAGTTACATTCATTATTGGGATCTTGTACCTTTACATGACAGGTCTTGGTTCTCATTTTTCCCCTCATCCCTGCCCTCCCTCACCCCTCCTCCCTCCCCCTTTAAAAACACTTCATTTCCATTTTTTCATTTTCTCATACTTTTTTCTTTTCCCTTATTGGCTTTCCCCTACCCTTCCCACTTTTTCTACACCTTTATCCCCTTTCTTCCTATTTCACATTGTCCATTATATCATGAATAAACTATAATAGTACATAAGATCCTAATGATACAACAGATTTCTATTCTTTATAAGTGAGTAACTAGGAAAAGGCATTACATAATGAAGTGAATAATGGAAGGCAGAAATTACAGAGATCTCACTTATAATCAATCTATGTGGCTTTCAATAATTCTCATTCCTTTCACATGAATAATATACTCACCATCTCTCATGTTCCTGCAAAACTCATCCAATTGCACGAGCAGATCAAAGTGCACTATCTTCTCATCTAAATCATGTTCAAATGTGGATGAGTATCCTTGATTGCAGGTCCTTAAAAACAGTTGCAGAAGTACAGTTCCTCTACCTTGTGAACTTGTGAAACCAGAAGACAAGCTGTCTACCCCCATATACACAACAGAAAACACTGAAAGAAGATAGGATATCAGAGCTAAACATTTCTGTTCAAAAGGGAAGAAAATGAGAAAGAGTTGCACTGTCTTTATTTTAGTCCATGTTAGCATTATTTTTGCTTATATAATTTCTCAAAAGCTATGAGTCTTTGAGAATATTCCTGGTATTTCACTTATTAAGTAAAAGCCACACCTATATATTTGGGGGGTCTTTTTCCTACTTTGGGCTTCTATTGAAATTCCTTGAAGAGTATAGCACTTGTTAATCTTTCTAGAGGTCCTATTGTTCAATTAAGATCTATTGGGCATAACCTCTATCTCTTTAGAGTCCTTTGTATGAAAGAATAAAAATAATCTGTTTATCTTTTTGTCTGTTGCAAAAAACTATTCTGTCAAATCATTAACACACCTGTTTAGGTAAGCTAGGGTCAAGCACTACATTAAGTAACAGGGCTAACAGCGCAAAACTACAATTCTCCACTCTACTGGATTAGGCCTTACTGTAGAACCCTCGTGATTCTAGAACTGTAATTATGTTACTGCTATAAAAACTACACAGCTACCCTACTAGAAGTGACTCTGTGCTAAAGGGCTTGCTATATTTGGACCTATTGTACAGCATTTCCAAGATCTAGGTGCCACTCAAAGCTGGTAGTGGAAGATTTCCAAGTGTACATTAAGTTACCTCAGAACCCCCAAAAAAGTCCCTGTGCTTTTTGGCAGTATTAAAACATACAAGGATATAACAGCAGAGTCATGATATACTCAGATATCATAGTGACAGAAAACAAATAAACTCCTGGTCCCTCAACCTGTTACTCATTAAAAAAATGAATTTGTGTGTTGTTCTGAGGCAGAACACCCCTGCTCTCCCTTCACCAACTCCACCCTCCCCTATTTACAAACAATTTGCTTCCATTTTTTCCATTTCTCTTAGTTTTCCTTTCCCTTATTTCCTTTCACGTACCCTTCCCGCTTCCCCTACACATTTAGCCCTTTTCTATTTCACATTATCAATTATATACTTTGAATCTTATTTACACTTTTAGTTTATCACACCAGAGAAATTATTCAGTATTTACATGTGTGGGTCTTATTTATTTCACTTAGGAGGATGGCCTCAATATGCATTCATTTTCCTATGAGTGACTCTAGTTTCTCATTCTTTATAGTTGAGTAGTATTTTAATTTATAGAAAAACCACATCTTCTTTATCCAGTCTCCAACTGATGGGCAATTGGGCTGTTTCCAAGTTTTAGCTATTACAAACTGTGGTGCCACTATGAACATGGGTGCCCATATATCACTGTGGTATGATTCTTTTAATTCTTTTGGAAAGATATCCAGCAGAGGGATAGCTGGGTCAAATGGAACCTCTAATCCTAGTTCTTTGAGGTTCTTTTTTGTTTCTGTATCTTTCAGTCTATTCCACTGATCCTCAGGTCTGTTTCTTTGCCAGTACCATGCTGTTTTTATCAGTGGCTTTGTAGTATAGTTTCAAATTGGGAATTATTATACCTACTGCCTTATCTCTGTTGCCTAGGATGGCTTTTGCTATTCTAGGTCTCTTATGATTCCAAATGAATTTTTGGATTCTTTTTTCTAGTTCTGTGAAATATAGTGTTGGAATTTTCAATTGGCATTGCATTGAATCTGTATAGCAGTTTTGGTAGTATGGCCATTTTCACTATGTTGATTCTTCCTACCCAGGAGCAGGGGATATATTTCCATTTTCTTATATCCTCTTTGATCTCTTTTTTCAGAGTGCTGTAGTTTTCAGTGTAGAGGTCTTTTGCTTCCTTCATTAGATTGATTTCTAGATACTTCTTGTTTTGTGCATCATAGCATGATTCCTATGCAGCCTTCTAACCACTGGATACAAATAACACTCCCATTTACGGCAATCAAAATGCATCCAGACCTTTTCAAATGTTCCCGTGGGAATGAAATGTTCTCCCTGTGAGGATAACTAAGCTATAAAAGGTCTGATGTGCTTTTGTACAGGAGCACAATTACAGATAACAATAATACACTATACATTTCAAAAAAGATAGAAGAAAGGATTTTTGAAAGTTTTCACCACAGAGCGATGATAAATGTTTGAGAAGACAAATGTGTTTTACCTGATACAAGCATTACTCAATGTATGTATGGAATGAAAAATATGTTACTCCATTAATATGTACATTTTTGTTTTATATATAAATCAAAATAAAATTTTATTAAAAAGAGAGCAAGACAAAAATAGCAAATTCAAGAATTAAATGGAGATCACTTTATAACTGAATGACAATACATAAAAATATTATGGACAATTTAATGTTAATAACTTCATAATTGAAATTAAATGGACAAATTTCTAGAAGGACTCATAGTACCAAAATTGACTCAAGAAGAAATAGAAATCCTTAATAGCCTTATATCAATTAAAGGAATTAACTCTTAACTAGAAATTTTTCCAAAAAGAAAATTGCCCTGATGGATTCCTAATAAATTTCAACACACATTTAAAGAAGAAATCATACCAATTTCACAAAAAAGAAAGGAAGTAGGAATACTAATTCTACAAGATTGGACACATATGTGACTCTATAAAACTCATTTTATATACCCAGTATTATGTTGATTACCAGAAAAAAATTAAATAAGTGTTATGGTTTGGTTCTTAAATGTCCCCAAAAGGCTGAGGGATTAAAAGTTTGCTCCCCAGTTAATGGTGCTATTGGAGAGTGGTGGAAATTCAGGAGATGGGAGCCACTATGAAAAAGAAGGTCAGTGTGGGTGTCTATTGGGAGGGATCTTTCCACCACTTTTCTCTATTTCCTGGCTCCACAAAGTCATCAGGTGAGCAGCTTTTCTCTATCACCTACTCTCTATGATGATGATGGTCTGTCTTACCACAGGCCCAGAAACAACAGAAACAAGTTACTATGGACTGAAACCTCAAACCACAAGCCAATACAAATCTTTCCACTTATTTACTTCCTTTTAGCCAAGATCTCACTATGTCCTTCAGACTGATCTTGAACTCACTATGTAGCCCAGGCTTGCCTTAAACTCATGACAATCCTCCTGCCTCAGCCGCCCTAGTGCTGCGATTACAGGCATGTACCACAATGCCCTGCTTTTCCTCTTTTTAAGCTGATTTTCTCAGGTATCTTTTCACAATGATGGAAATCTAATTAACAGACTAAATCTCCTAATTCATCTTTAATTTTCCATTAAAGAACTTTGAATATATAATTTAACATAAACTCAGTTAATGTTGACAAATAATACTGGACTTAATATGTATAAGGCATTGTGATAGATACTGGAATAATTCAGTCTATAATATCATCTTTCTCTCTCTCCGTATTTCTCTGTCTCCTTCTCTCTCCCCTTCTCCCTTTATCTATGGTACCCTTTCTGTCATTATTAACAAAATTCCCCATACTAACTGTGAAGATAAAAACAATCATTCAGTTATCCACTTAAAGATATAGCTTTTTGACTACCTGCTTCATGTGCACCTCTTGACTTTTTTAATTGCAAGGTAAAATGAAGCGTTATTATTCTGCTTGAGTTTTGAAGAAAGTATTAAAAGCAGCCATAAAATTTTAAAATTAAAAAAACCTCTGACTCACTTTCTTAGTAGAGTTTTGGAAAGAGTTTTGATCAACAAACCCTGTGACCATGATTTTAAAAGTCTGTTTTATAAATATGCTTAAACCTAACACTAAGATTTAATAACCACATTAATATACTTTTGGATAAATTCCACACATAAAATCAAAGAAAACAGAAAATGTTCATTCTCTCTTGTATAAAGATTTATGAGAAGTAGTAAATAATCTGCAGAATGATAGCATTTCTTCATATTTACTACACAAAAAAATCTGTCTAAATTCACCTGAACACTTCCATGCATATTTCTTTGTTGCAATTGTCATCCCTATAAAAAAGCATAAAATTTACTATAGTGGCTGACAATTGTCTGAACAATTATTTTATTGTTGATTATTATTAATAAATCCTGTGTATAAATTCTAGAAAAGACAATAAAAATATAACATTAACCCAGAAATAGCATTTTTAGTAATAACTAAACACATGTAAATTTTAAAATTCTGTCTTGGTCAGTAAGGTAGTTGTGCCAGTTAGTCTTGATTGGCAATTTGATGTATTAAGAGACTCCCAGAGAGGTGAATGGATTGTAACAGCACTAACCTCATCAAGGAGTTAACCTGTAGAATGAGTTCATGGCTGAATGAAGCATGGTGGGAGAAATGGGTTATGGACATGTGACCTTGAGTATTATATTTGGTCTCTGGCCTTTTTCTCTCTAATACTTTCTCTATACACTGCCTCCTGACCTCTGCGAAGTAAGAAGATTTTCCCTACCATGTTTTTTGGCCACATTTTTTCTGCGGAGCCAGCTGATCATGTTCTGAAACCTCTAAGACCATGCACCAACACAAACCTCTCCTCCTTTAAATTGCAGGTGTCAGATATTTTTGTTCTAGCAACAGCAAAGCTGTCCAATATAGCAATGATTTGAAGTCAAATTCATGGCTTTTGGAAATGAATGAAAATACTATGTTACTCGGTGTTACCAAGAGAATACATGATTATACAAGTCACATTTTTTCAGAATACTAACTTCCCTTCAAACCTCTAACTCCCCTAAGCTAGTTTTTCTTCTCCTGTTTAATGATGATTTACTTATTTTTGTGTTACAGTAACAAAATTCCTGATATAATTAACTTCTTAAAAGGAAAGGTTAATAATAAAATCTAGGTAGTTAGGCACTTGTATTTGAGTATTGGTTCCTATCACATCTCCAGCAAAAGCTGTTATGGATCTAAAATTTCAAAGCCTTACTCATGCCCTTGCCTCATGCCACTACCATTGTTCTGTCTTCTTCCTCTACGCCAGTGAAAACACTTATCACTTCTGCAACTAGCCTTTGTAATACTGCTATTCTTTGATCTCAACTATAGACAAGGAAAGTGGCAGTATTAATAATTATCATTAGTACTGCTCACCAGATATTTTCATTCCCCAACCCCCTGCCTTAGGTCATTGTGTATTTGTGCTTTTTCTTCCCCCTTGAAGGTATCTGTGACCTTGAACTTGCATTAGGTGATTAAGTATAGCTGGAAGGTGAGCAAAATGGATGTTTTGCTGTGGACATACACATATGCCAGTGTGCAATTCATCACATTCTGCTTTTTTGGGGGATAACCTGACATGTTCCAGACTGTGGAAATTATTGAACTTGGATCTTGGATTAAGAACAATGGACTGTAAAGCTCATATCCAACTTGCAATGGGCATATAATATAAGAAAGTAACAAACTTAGTGGTCTTAAACCATGTAAGATTTTCAGAGTTTTTGATACTGGTGAGCCAAAATAACTCGGTCTATTCTAACTGATAGGTACATTAATAATTTTATCCACATCTTTCATATATATTGTCTAACCTACCCAGGAATGGTGTCACTGTCACTGTCCTGGGAACCTATGACTTAACTTTTAAAATAAGGTGATTATCATTCTAAATGTATCTGTTCCTTTTTTTTTTCTGGTACTGGGGATTAAACTCAGGGCCTTTGCATTGAGCTACATCCACAGTCCCCCAACCTTTTTTTTCCTAGTGTCTTGCTAAGTTACTCAGACTGCCCTTGAACTTACAGTTTTCTTTCCTCAGCCTCCCAAAATGTTAGGAGTACAGGTGTGAATCACCATGCCTGGCTTGTATGCAGCTATCCTTATTTTCTCTCTGGGTTAGTAGTTTAGTAATTTAATATTAGTATAT
>NW_022900928.1:114688829-114741620 GCF_012274545.1 Fukomys damarensis | reverse complement strand
TATATATATACATGTATATATATATATGCACATGCTTATCCAATTAAATGAAAAGAACAGAAACAAAATTCTCAGGCATGGGAACAGTAGAAAAAGCACCACAAAGCCTATTTTTGATTCAACCCTCTGGAATACCACTTTGAATGGGTGGTCATATTTAACCAACTCCAGATGCTATAACCGTGGTATATTCAGCAAACTTGATGTACTGGGTGTACTTTGCAGCCTATCAAGGTGATGTGAGCTCCACTGCCCCCACTCCCACATTAAGTGGCCATGTTGTTTGTTCACAGTGTTGATCTCACCCACAGACTGTATGTAAACATTTTGGGTTTTGCAAATGAGTTTGTTGGTGTACAAAAGTGCCGTAGAATACCAAATTTGTCCTAGAATCTTTTTATGACAGATATCATACTTAGAAAGATTTGGCATAGAAATTAAGCTATCTGTAACCTTTCCTGACTCTACTTATGGCAATTATGTCTCAACTTCTCCAAGAAGATTGATATAAATCAAAGTTCCCAATCTCAACAACATCCTCTAATATGCTTTAAAGCAATAATA
Source organism: Fukomys damarensis (assembly GCF_012274545.1). Lineage (NCBI taxonomy): Eukaryota > Metazoa > Chordata > Mammalia > Rodentia > Bathyergidae > Fukomys > Fukomys damarensis. The sequence continues at coordinate 114,741,056 of NW_022900928.1, read as the reverse complement.
GGTGACTTATACTCTTGCTTCAGAAGTTTAAATATAAATGATATATCATTATCCAGAAGATTATCTTTTGAATCCAACAGATATTTTCTTTCTAAAAAGTCTTATATGGCCTATATAATTTTTAATAAAAATAGACAAGTTTTCCCATGTAGAAGCTAATACCATGTAGAAGCTAATATGTAATTATTAGGTTAATTCATTTGAAATTGCCAATATTAACAATTTGACCTATAAAATGGCCATTTCATATGGTTTAACCTAACAATTTTATGTATATTATGTTGTTGCATTTTCTTTTATATATGCAATGCAAATGTATAAAAGGAAATTGGTCATTTTTCTCCTCAAAATTCTGCTACTTCTGTATTCCTCATCTTGATGATGTGTCATTGACTACCCAATTGTCCAAGTAAATCTGGAAATCATAATTAGTCTCTCATCTTCTTTTCTTTTCTTTTGAGACAGGGTCTCTCTGTTTAGTTCAGGTTGGCCTTGAACTTACTACATAGTCCAGGCTGGCCTCAAACTCATGGTGATTCTCCTACCTCATCCTCCTGAGTTCTGGGCTTACAAATGTGCACCACCATGTCTGACTTTCCTTTCCTTTTCTATACAGTTGATAGTGAACATTATTTCCCCTCAAAATCCCTAAAATTTCTACGTTGGCTTCACTGCTACTACCATGGCTCAACCTGAAATTTGTCATGGATGAGGCTCCCAGGGAAATGGACTAAGTCAGAGATTTATCAGGGAGTGGTATCCTTTAAATGGCAGCACAGTGGAGGGAAGAGAGGAAGCAGAGCTGAGCAGAAGGAAGAGCTGGGCTGTAGTGCCCTCAAGAGAAAGTCCAGAAAACCCCTTAAAGGGTCCTGAAGCTGAAACAGCCATTCTGAATTATACCAACTTGGGGAAGTTAATAAAGACTTTAAGCCTCTACATACCGGTAGGTATGTAGTTCCTAAGGCAGCCTTAGGAGAGTCCACTTCCTTCAGTTTTGGCAATTTCTAAGATGTCGGTAGCTACCTGCTGTCTTTTAGTAGCATTTCCAGGTGGGAAAATAAAACTTTTAATTCTAGAAGGGGACCTGAATGTTGTATCAGAGCATCTAGTAAAGGCAATGGTAGATCCACTTCTTAAAATTCTCAGAAGCACTTTCTCTAGGACTCCATGGGCATCTTTTAGGAGGAAAGTCAGTGGAACAAAAACATCACTTTTACCTCTGCAGCTGGTCTCCAGGCCACATCTGATTTACTCAATATATTTTTTCTCTACTATTCATTCTAGATTTTTTTCAGCCCCAGCTAATCCTTCTGCTGGCTGCTGTTTTTCCCCTGATGGTATAAGCCAGATCTTCATTCAAAAAGCTCTGAGCCTATGGTAACTATGTGTATCTCAGGACTAAATGCTGTATTTGTATTTTTTATTAGTACATGTTTGTAGCACACAATCATTACATTCCTTGATTGGAGTTGGTATATGTACATAACACACCTTAATTCCTTTTTTTCATCCACTTCCCCTCCCCATTCTATCTTTTGGTTCCCTTTCCCCTTGAGAAAGATCTATCTCCCTATTTTCTTGTTTATTTTGAACTTGTACTTTTAACATCAAAACTGGGAAGTGGGGTATCCTACTTAGAACACCCTTTTGGCTAATGGGAGTTTTACTTCCTTGCATTTATACCTTTTATTTCCTTGCCTTTACAACATTTACTTTCTTGCTTTTATATCTTTTACACAAATTTTCTTACACCCTAAAAAATTGGGGAAGAATTTACCAAGATATGTTTAAGTGGATCTCTGGATGTCAAATGTATTCCTCCCTGAATCATTACGTAACAATAGCTCTAAATACTCCTAATTATTAGGATCAATTTCCCCTACAAAGAGAGTGACTCTTTTTCTTGTTTTCTGATGTCTTACTATGAGGAGCCTGAAGTACCCAAGAAAGAGCTATAGCTACTAACTAGTTCAATGGACCCTTGTATATCCGCAGTAAAGTTCTTCCTTTGAGAACTAGGAATCTAAATTCATAAATCTCAGAGTTAGGAAAAAAGAAAAAATACTCTATTTAGATCAAAGGTTAGTGACTCAATAAGTGTGCTTCTTTAGCTTCTCAATTATGATACCCAAACCAATGTATTTCCAGCCACAGGGAAACTGTCATATAAAGTTAATTGATTTAAGCAAGAATTCTCAACTATGGTTTTCAGGCTGAGTAAATCTTAATTGTGTGGGGCTGTATTGAAATACTTTTGCAGTATCCCTGACCTATCTTCACCAGATGTCAATAATCCAAAGTTTGATAAAAATGTTTCCAGAATTGTCACACATTCCTCAGGGTACAAAACTGCTCCTGGTTTTAAAGTGTAAACTGGAGATAGTCACTAGAAGACATGTCATTAGTTCAAGATACTATTGTTCGATCCCCGGTACCAAAAACAAACAAACAAACAAACAAACAAACAAACAAAAAAACACTATTGTTGATGGGCTAGACCTCATTTGTGCTTTAGATAGGCCATATCATTGCTCTATACTGTTTTCAACATTCTGTACCATGTAGTATGGGACATACACAATAGGTCCAATTATTGTCCCATCACTCTATTTCCTTTGCCATCAAAATGGTTCTTTAGTCTATCACATGTAGGTAGGATGCCGCATGAATTGAGCAAACACTATATAAACTCTCAGAAAGTATAGCTGGCTGAGACCTCATGGACAAAGCTAAATCAATATCTGAAAAATCTATGTTTTGTGTCAAAATAAGCAGCTGTTCTCTGAAAGATGAAAGAGGTCTAATGGGATTATCTTGCTACCAAGAAAGTGACTAGTCTGCTTGCGTATTCAGTAACTCAGTTTCTATTTCTTGAAGGTTGGACATTTGAATGCAGTAGTAGTTGCATTAATGAGAGTTCATGCTTTTTGGCCTATGCTTTGCCTCCAACCCTGCCATTGACTGCTCATTTGTGTACTCATTATAACAGCACTAGCTGAGATGAAGAACAGACTGTCCCTGATATCGACTAGATGAGTTTTTGGCCCACCAGATTGTTTAATGTCTTTTCCATAGTAAATTCTTGCTTGGTACTTTATATGTGACACAAATATTTTTATGTTCTGTGCCTACTTGCATATGTCTCTATCACTGACCTCTCCTTCCAGGTTCTTTGCAGTTGGCCAGTTCTATGACTCATAAACTTATTTATGTTCATCTTTCACACAAAGTACCTGATGAGTTGTGTCATCTAAAGTTTCCATTCAGTAGTAATATTTGTCCTTACTATTGTCTTACAAGGATGCTTCTATCAGGAAACAAAACAAAAGGCTACTTATAAGTGGGTCTCTAGAATAGCTACTATGCACATTGGGTTGTACCCACATAATAAACTAATTCATCAATGAAGTTAAACTGGATGGTTTTCCTCCTCCATCAGCAGGTCATAAAGGTTCATAAAAAGTAATAATTCTCCACTGTAGATGTAATAGTTTTGTCTCTGTATCTTAGGGATTTATATTTTAATTCTCTCATTAGTTCCTAACATAAGCTCATTAAACATCTCTTCCCACTATGGATGCCTCTAATACAATAGGGACCTCAAGGTTGTATGTTCAAAGAGATAGGCTACTACCACCACAGCCTGAACCTGCCAGAAAGCCATACTTATCCTGTCCTGAAGTGGTAGCCTTTCTTATCATTTGATACATGGGTGAAACAGCAATATTCTCAGCTATGAAGATCTTCCGCTAAAAAGAAAAGGCCTCATAGGCATTGTGTTACTTCTTCGTGTTAGTGCCAATTTAAACAAACCTAAATAAAAGATTATCTAAAGAATAGTAATATGTATTAGGGTACTGCATAACATTGCAATGGGAATACACATGCCATTGTAAATTATGAGTTTATTTAGAAAGTTTGAGACAAAGGGATTTTTTTTAAAGGAAAAAATGAAGGAAATTATAGAATATGATTTGAAACAATAATACCTGGCCATAGGATTAATAACAAGGATAAAGAGCTACTAGGTAGATGTACTTACTGTTCTTTTTTTGTGTAAGACTGTGGTTCTCAGAGAGTCTTTTGTGTTAGTTACTTTAAAAAATATAAAGGAGAGAGAGAAAGGCTTTCATCAAGGACAGGCTTTATTTGATATAAATAAAGGGGCCACTGGCTCTGAAGTGGCAGAGCAGCTCTCTTACAGAGTAAGGGTTTTATATGGGGCAGCTGAGGTAGTAGAGAATGAGGAGGCTGGGAACTATTCTAGGACAGGTCATCTATCTTGGTCTGCGGTCACTAGTTCATTTTGTGTTTGCATAAGGTTTATTATTGTTCTGGAGCTGAGGGCCTGTTGGTCTGGAATGGTCTGTTCAATGAGTAGGACTTAGGCCAGGCCAGTTAATTAGGGACACTGATATTGTTACAAGGATAAGAGAAGGTTTGGAAGGGTCAGAACTTATGGGAAGAATTACTAGCAGGCTAATGCATGAGAACCCTTCTTTTATAACCTCCTCCATTTTAAAATGTATTTTTATTAGGGTTGACACAGGCAACTGCATTTTTATTCTGATAACTTCACAGGAGGAAGTTCAAAATGCAATAATTTGTACCTCCCAGAGGTCTGGACCGAATAATTTTACAGATGTTTTACAAGGGCCTTGTGATGTCATGTCATGAGGGAAACACTGTGATGTTCTTTGGAATGACCAGCGCTGTTCCAGGTCTCTTACGACCACATTATACCAGAGGGTGGAAGAAGTAACATGGCCCTGGAACAAGATCATAAATATATACTGTTGTCTCTTCCTAGTGAATGGAAAGATTTCTTTTATTCTTTTATTGAAAAGAAAAAAATACAGTTCTCTGCTCATTGGTTACATGTCATTTACGTGGGACCATGTTAATACTTTCAACAAGATTCTGCATTGTCATTGAAGCTGCATTTGGGGATTTGGTTGAGTTTGTGACAAAGAGTGGTCATCCTCCAGAATTTGTCGAGTTTTCTGCAGGGGCCAAATTGGTGCATTAACTGAAGATATGAAGAGGAGCATCACCTTTGCATTCTTTGGATTCTAAAGGGTCACACTAATCCCTGCCATTTCTTTGATTTACTATATTGATTAGGAGTGGGACAGTTTCAGAATATGCCACAATTTGAGTCTTTTAAATTCTTTTTTCCACTAATCTGCTCTAGCAATTCAGGTATTTAATACCTCATTAATTGTGGGCTATCACGTTTCCATGCTTGTAGGAAAAACCACCATACCTTGGGGTCTTTTTCAAATCTTAAATTATATATACTAGAGACCTCTGTAATCAATAAACAGCTTTATATTTTGCCCCCTTTTAATTCATTACTCTCATAATTCATTCCCATCTGACCCAACTCCTGTCAGAATATTTTGTCTAAATCCTACGGAAATTTGGGAGCTATATTCGTTTTTTATTTGCCACAAAACAAATTGCTACCAAATTAATAACACTACTTACAACACTACTCACTTCTAAGCTCACACCTCTACAGGTTAGATGTCCAGCACTACATGGCTGGGCTTTCTATTCAGAGTATCCCAAATCTGAAATCTAGGTGTTGGTCAGGTTAGGTTTTTAGATTTGCTGACTCCTGAAAAAAAATTTGTTTCCAAAATCATTACTACCATTGGCAAAAGTTTTTTCTAAACGTTGTAGAACTGAGCTCTCCATTTTCTTGCTATCTGCCAAGTAGAAACCTCTCAGCAACTAGAAGCCCAATGCATTCTTTGACATATAGATCCCTCCACCATTCAAGTAGCAAATCCTCCTGTATCTAATTCTTCTCCTGCTTTAAAGTGCAGAGTTGTTCTTTTCCAACTAGTTAGAGAAAATTCTCTTTATAAAGGTTCATTTTAATAACTCAGACTCACACAGAAAATTTTCCCTATTGTGAGGGTAACAGATTTAAGAACTTAATTACCTCTATGGAATTCTTCCACAGCAATACCTAAATGAGTGGTTGGCTAAACAACTGGAAAAGGGTGTATGTATACAACAGGGGCCACAAATATTGAAGGGCATCTTAAGATTGTGAGAATTGCAGGAACAAGGAAAAGGGCCTTTATTCTCTTGCATCAACTGTTTATCATATCTAAGCTGTCATGCGGATGGAGAATAACCTTGGGAAAGACATGTCTGTTCAGCCAAAGCAATTCTGTAGGGGACTAAGAACTGAGAACTGCCTGTCAGTAGCCCTCCTAGAAGCGAGAAAGATAAATTTTATGCAGTAAAAAGAACTGGATAGTTCATTTCACTTATCTCATCATCCTACATCTTTTCTAGAGGATTGTATCTACTTTTCAGCTTTGTTCTCTTGCAATACATTCTTCATATAAATGACAAAGTATTCTTCCTACAATTTGATCATGTAATTATCCAAATTAAAATAGTTCCCTAATAAACTCTATATGCAGCATGAACTTACCTATAAAAACATATGCAATACTACATTTATTTACATGTGTTTCCAGTTTGGAAATGATATACATAAACTACTACCCTGGTTACTATGTGAGGATACCAGTGTCAAATAAAGTTTAATTTCATCTTTATGATGAAAAATAACTATATCCTAATATTTTCTTATTCACCTCACTCTAAAGACCATTTGCCTCACTCTTGACATCAGATTTGGAGACAACTTTATATTTCACTTGGAAAACCAAATAATTTCCATAACCTGCCTGATAGAATTACTCTGCCATGGCACATTGGGGCCAGTCTGCTCTGAGGAGGTGGTGTTCTGATCCCAGTGATACAAGACATTAAGATGGAAAGGCTGCCTAAAAACATGATTGTTTGGGGATTTCTTTATATTGTGATTGTTCACTTTGGTGATTGTGAATAGAATTCAAATCATTTTAGGCAACCAGAGGAGTTGCTGAATTGCCTTGATTATAGGTTTACAAACTTGCAGCTACAACCAGGAGGGCAAAATCTTGAAAGCTTGCTTGAAAGTATTAACTATAAAAATACAAAATGAAATTTAAAAATTTTAATCATATTTGTTACTTGCTTTTTGTGTGACTTGTACTAATTCATAGGCAAAGCTATCAAGGTCTTTTAACACTAGTAATACTTTTCAAGAGAAGGTCTTAAATTTTGTTTATCTGGTGCTATCTTTTTTTGGTTTATTACTTCTATAGGATGAAACAAGCACTGAACTTTTTCTGAAGCACATTTATATTACATCAAAAATCTAATAAAATTAATGGCCCAGTTCTTTGCAATTGTTCCAATATATTTCCTTTCTTAAACTAAAATTATGAATAAAAATGCCATTTCTTTTAAAGTGATTTTACATAATAAAAATATGAAATCTAAATTAAATTTGTCTTTTTACTACTGTCCATTCTGCCATATTCCCTCTATGAAACTGATGTTTCATCTTTAAGTGTTTAATTTCAGCTGAAATTGAAAGACCAAAGGATCTTAGGCTATATAATAACACTTCTTGATGTTGGTAAAGTTTGTTTTATATTTTTCAAAGCACTTTATTAAATTTTGTCTCACAACAAATCTGGTTATTATTATTTTCGTTTTTATATATAAGGAAAATGAAGCACCAAGAAGTTAAGGGGCATATTGTTAGTTACAGAATTTTATTAGTAATGACACCAAGGTTGGAACTCAATGTTCTTGTCTCAAGGATAGAATTTTTTTCTCTACTTTATGACTCTTAATATTTTCACAGAAATGAGTCAGAAGTAAATCCTTACCAGCTAACTCTAATTTCTACAATGAATAGATCATGGTGCTTGTCAAATTTCAGGACATCCTTCAAATTCCACAAGAAATTATGGACATTGTAATGAGATTGACAACCTAGTCTTTGGGTGAATGTTAACGGGCAAGATTACACAAACCAACTAGCAATCAGACCAATGCAGCATCAGGTGACCAGATCAAGGTTGAGCAAGTCTAAGAAACAGCCTCTTAAAGTAGGCTAGAAACTGATGGTTAACCCTAGTCTTCACTGATGTTTTTCATGGAGGTATTTCTGGAGGAAAACTAGCAACCAGAGAGAGATGGGCTGATTCAAAGCTTTTCCTACCTGTTAGCCGCTGAAAGAGAAATACGCAGCAAGCGTCCATTGAATCATATCTATGTGTCACTAGAAAATATAAGCATTTTCAAGGAACCTAGTGCCAGGAACTTAAGGGGAGGATATTTTGATTAAAATTAAAATGTCAAGTGACATGGCACTCAGAATTAATCAAGGTTTCAGGCCTCAAATGCTTCCCATGACTAATCTCAAAAAGCTATCTGGTATCTGGATGTCAAGAAATACAAGATTTTCAATAGCTGATATTTTAAATCTGACTATACAGACAAAAGGAGACAAAGCCTCAGCCCAGATACTGGACTACAGATATTATGCTAATATGGATTCAAACAAGACACTATGAGATAAAGTCAGAAAAATAATCCCAATTGTGGTGGCTTACAAAAGCAATTTACAGTCAGATTTTTAAAACAAACAGATTTCTTGTAAGACAGAACAGTGTAGGAAAGAAATTTGCAAAAATATTACTGTTAATGAGGATAATTTGGATGGCAAAGGAAAGGAAGAGGTTCAGGTGCTTTTAGATTACAAAACCAAAAAATAGTTCCAGTTACATAGCACATTCTTTTCCACGGTGGATTAGGAATAGGGCTTCACAGAGAATAAGAACTTTGGCTAAGTGATCAGTAATTAAAACTATTTTCAGTGAGTTCTAGGTTTCAAAGAATCAGAATCATTCATATTTATTTAAATATCAGTCTTAAGGGGTCTCAGTTGTATACTGATAAAAGTTTAAAAACTAGGATGGGAAGCCAGGATTTGTAAAATTTCCTAGATTTCCAGGGTATATTTGTTGATGGTAAATTTCAAACTACCAAAGATGTTGTCATTGAATGAAGAAATGGGAAAACATATCCATAATCCATAAGAGCAGGTAAAATCTGGCTCCAAGATAGCCCTAGTGTTTTATAGTAAGGAGTGATAGACAATCTCAAGGACAACCAAGATAGAAAAACAAATTGTTGCTAAGACTTTTCAAAAAATAATTTAATGAATAATTTTATACCTTTTCTGATTTGCTTGGACATACTCAACCATGTCTCCAGCAAGTTTATGTTGCTCAAGTATGAAGTTCAGAGTCCAAGTCAGAAAAGAAAGTTTTATGTAGAGTCATGTACATTAGCATCTTCTCCTTATAGGGGCAGGTTTCTGAAATTAATGGAACAGAAATAGAAAACATCCAGGGTCTCCTATATAACTTGGTGATGTGTTATGAGGGACAATCATCTGGTGAACTACCATTTAGAAGCAATCAGAAAGAAGAACTAAAATTCCCATTTTTCCTTCACAAGTTCTGAAACTTCTATCACAGTCATAAGAACGATTCTTTACAAAGTTCCTACTGGAAACTCTTGAGAATGGATAATCTCCTTATTACAGAGTTGCCATAAAGAAAAAAACAGAAAGAGTAGTAAGTACCTTGGAAACTTCCACTGACAGAGATTATAATAATTAATATCTTATATCCGGCATATTTTGGGAAAATAGCAGATCATCAATAAATATTTGTGAATTAATAATTTTTCAAATACTATCACATAGGCTTACCACCTATACTGGTATTAAATAAAAGATATTGTCTATTGGTGACAAGATACTACCATCATGCAGAGCCCAATCTATCTGTGGCCTTAGAAAATATGCTGATTAAATCTCAGAACTATGTAAAAAAGGTAAATATCAAGTAGCCCCTTCCCCTCTTTGTTTAGGAATGGGTTGCTACCTATGGAATGGATGCTCCGGCATCTGTGGGTAACATAAGTAACCCTTTCCTCATTGTTTCTTTAGAGTCTAGGCACCACACAAATATCTCTTTTTGGGCAAATGCTTCACAAAATTGTTTATTCTTCTCAGGATCTCCCTTCACCTCCTCTCATTGCTTCTAGACAAATGACTGGGGTTATTCTCACCATGGTTCAAATGATAAATTATTTATGGAAATAGGCAATTTAACCCAAGAGCTTCAGAACCTAGTATGTGTCAGCCAGAAACAGGAGAGCATGTATGCTCTGGATTCTGAAGTATGTGTGTGTGGGGGGGTTACAGTGGGACAAATTATAAATTTAATAGAAAAGATAGGGAAGAATGTATTAATATGAAACTCTCTCCTTGCATTTTTGAATATAACATCTTGACAAAGGTGCCAAGATTCAGTTTTAATACGTGCTAGAATGGCTCCTTGCAGTTTTGAGACAATGATGGTCTGAGGCAGAGATGTCAGCACTGCCTGGGCAGAGTACCATGAAAGGGGTTTTAAGGCTCAAAGTTCTAGGTTCATTACATAAGACCAGGGAATTCATCAGTTTTTCTGGCTCCCTAGCAAGGTCTAGTTAAGCCTCTCCACCAAAACCATAAAGAACACATTAGTGAGGGCATGCTAGCATTATTAAAAAACTAACAATAACAGATGTCATCTAATGGCCAGAAGACAATAAAGGAGTCACATGGAATTGAGCTTCCTCAAAATAATGATGATGAGAAGAGCCAGGGTAAGATAAACCAAGTGTAATCACTTTACTATTAGAGGTACGGTCGTAATTACTATACCAGACACAGGCCATAATGATAATCAAGGAAACTTGACAGACATGGATAGGTGGATAATATACTAGCATTCCTTGGAGTTAGATAAATAAAAGATTACTGCTTGGTTTCTATAAGCAAAAAAAAAAAAATCAAAAGCTGGAAAGCAGATAGTTGATAGCAACCATTGCAATGGATAATTATGATCACTTGTTGTCTAAATATGAACCAATTCTTAGACCTAGGTTCATGTTGCAAAGGAGGAGGCCAGGTTCCATTCAAAAGGGGCCAGGCACTGTCAAAGCAAATACAGTGGACCCTTGACTTGTGAAATTAATTAGTTCCTGGGGGCAGGTTGTAATTAAGTCAATACAGCTGAGATCTGGATGTTTACCTGGGTACATGCTTCAGATAGCAAGAGGCAGACAGTAAGAGCTTTAGCTTAGTGGAGCAGTGCCTGCCTTGCAAGTGTAAGGTCCTGAGTTCAATACCGGGTACCGGAAAACAAAAATAAAAAACAAGAGGCAGATGAATCTTCCATTAACCTAATTAATCCAAATTATTCAGGCCAGTAGTAACTTGAGGGTCTGCTGTAAATAAAATTAAAATTTCACAAATTTAGGCGGGTGTGGTGGCTCATGCCTATAATTCCAGCACTCAGGAGGCTGAGGCAGGAGGATCGCTGTGAGTTCAAGACCAGCCTGGGCTACATAGTGAGATCCAGGTCAGTCTCAATTACATAGTGAGACCCTGTCTCCAAAAACCAAATTTTCACAAAATTTCATCTAAAGAACCTTGGGTCTTTTATCATATTCATTGTACACTAAGGAAGACTAATACCTAGATCTTTCAATAGAGTCAAAGACAATACTGATGCCAGGGCTTTATAGCTAGCTTCTGTTAGAGTGGAGTTATATAGAGGCCAGGTGACAAACAGGGATCGTATCCCAAGTCCATCTCACAGTGAATGCAATGAGTCTAAAGCCCTCAAGATAATAATTTTCCTACTATAAACACAAATTACTCGGTGGCTAACAAAGACTTTATTTTGGTTCCTTTACTTGTCATATAAGAGCCATAGGGAAGAAAATGCCAAATGGAAATCCCTGAAATCACCCCCACAACCTGGCAAAAACAGTAAATAAAATGCATTTTAGATCTTGGAATGATAGAGTGTTGTGCCATCTTTAAGTAAAGACAGAAAGAAAAAAAAAAGGACCCTATCATATTATTATTCAATTTTCTGTTACGGCCTGTTGTAGTCAAAGTCTGCAAGGGAATAGATTTAATGCAGAACACATAATTTATAGGATTACTTTATAATAGTCACAAAAAAAAGTCAAATGCAGAGAAGTGTAAGAAATCTAGCCAGACACTAGAGAACAAAAAGAATCCAGCCAAAGGCCTGGATACTACAGCAATATCTCACAAAAGTCCAGCTGAAGACCTACAGTCCAAGGAAAAGTCCTCCATAAATCCAGCCAGTGGCCTAAAGCCCATAACAATGTCTCATGCTTGTCTGTATCAAGGATCCACGCTGGGAAGACCCAAAGGCCAGTGGTAGAAGCCAGAAAGCTTGCACCAGAAGGGTGAAGGATTTGTGCCATCGGGCTGAGGGATCTACACTAGAACTCCCCTGCCTAGAACAACAGCCATTGCCAGCAACAGTGAGGACCCAGGCTCCTCTGATGATGAGAGAACAGCCAAAATTGCATCAGGAAAACCACATGCAGCAAGCTTTCCAAGAAAATCAACAGCCATGATCTTTCCTTCCAATTCTCTTTTTATGCTGTTGGCAACAATCCTCAAGTGGGTCTTTCACACCCAAACCATGCTGACTCAGTTCAACTAGGCATTCCAAGTTGACAATTAGTTAATCCACCATATGGCCCCTATAAAAATTAGGTTGATCACAGAAAGTATAGAAGGATTCTATAATTTGACTATGTGGTAGCATTAATACAGCTGTTATATCATATGTATACCGACTTAAAACAAATCAATTGCTGCTGACCTGAAAATAAATGTTTTTAAACATTTGTACTTTTGCCAGGCATGCCTGTAATCCCAGCAGTCAGGAGGCAGGCAGATCACTATAAATTTGAGGCCAGACTGTGTTACATAGTGAGATCAAAGCTGGTCGGAACTACATAATGAGACTCAAAAAACAAACAAACAAAAACAAATGAAATAAAGTAAAATGTGTGCTTTTAAAATGGGAAGAAGAACAAGAGATGGATGGAAAAGAAAGGAAGGGAAAGTGAAGAAAAATTTAAAACATTAAAAAGTACTATATACTTGTACCAACTTCCCATAATGAATGCAATCATTATGTACTGCAAATAATACTAACAAAAATAAAAAAATTGTTTTAAAAAACAAGAAAAATCAATCCTCCTTACAGCTCTATAAATATTTTCTTAACCTCCCTCAACACTAAGTCTTTGTAAAATATCTCCAATAGGGTCTGACCCCCTATTTTGTAATCTACTTTTTCTTTTTTCCTTCTCCTCCTCCTGAATTATCTCCCATTCTCTCCCCTTCTCCCTTTACATTGCACACTAACTGCAAGTAACAGTATAGTACAGAGTGTAAGGGGCACTCATCAAAGGGTAAAAATCTAACAATAAGTTGTAAGAGGTATGAATGATGCTGTCAGATCTATTGATGTGTTCTAACCAGTAGAAATTCTATCTTTACAGCAAAGTGAAAGTGGCCAGGCCAATTAAATTCAATAGACTGAAGGGCTGGGGATTTAGCTCAATGGTGCCACTGCCTGCCTTGCAATCACAAGGTCCCAAGTTCGATCCCCAGTACAAACAAACAATAGGCTGAAGTGGTAAACAATATACCTTGACAAATAAAGTCAAGAACATAGTTCTGGAAACAGAATCTAAAGAACTAAGGAGATCTTTGTATCAACAACAAAGTCTCTTTACTCTATTTGATCTCAACTCATAGCACCTTCTGCAAAAGGAATAATAAAAAAAAAGGCAACAAAATGCCTCCAAAGAATCCCAGCTCTCCCAAAGCAGATCCAAGGGAAGGAAATGAAACCCAAAACAGCTGAGCTCCATGAAACATTTAAAAAGAAGGAAGGAAACTCAACAAGCTCAAAGATGACACAATCCAACAGACAAAGGAACTAACAAAGTGACTAATGTGATAATGGAAGAAACAAATAAAAAATGAAAAGAGCTGACCAAATCTGTTAAAAAACATAAATGACAACTTACCAAACAAATACACTCCATGAAAAGGTGCCAAACAGAAATCATGACAAATTACGTCACGTGAAAATGTGACAAATTGGTCACATGATAACATATTCAAAGATACCTTAAACATGATCAAAGAACAAGAAAAATCCATCCAATGGATACTAGATGACACTAAGAAGACTAACCTAAGGCTAATTTGAATTAGAGAAATTAGAGGACAGCAAACAAAGAATAATTCTATTTACAGAAATCCTAGCAAAAAACCTTTTCAAGTATGGGGAAAGAGTTCAAATTGTAACCAATTATCAGATACCCCAGTCAGTCATATGAGAGCCATAAATAAGTAAATATTAGAAAAACTCAGGGTACATAGGTACATTTATGGTTCAATATTTTGAGGCATGTCAGGACATGTCTTCAATGTAAGGAACAAATTATTACACTGTATAATCTTCACCATAAAGGGACACAGAGTGCTTTACTCCTCTGTGGATTTGGGGAACTATCCTATCATTTTGGTTCACTATATTAAATGTCTTGTTCTTCCAATAACACTATTCAGAGATACATTCTATTCTATCTCAGGTCCCCTCCAAGACCAAGTCCCATCTGTTCACAATAGTAACCAACTCATTTATACTACACCTGTAATTAGCTTTTCTCCTATCCTTTTTTCTACACCACTCCCTACAATGCCTGGGTAACCTCTTCAATAAATTATACTCAAATCCTTCTCAGGATCTGCTATTAGAAGACCCTAAACTAAAACAATACATAGGGGTAGAAACAAGAAAAGTATTTATATAGATAGTGGAATTATCTAGGCAGGAGATAATGATAGCACAATCAAGGTGGTAGCATTTGTTAAAATAATTAATTTGGAGCCCAGTAGGTTGAGGTAGCAAGAATCCTGGGCTCTTATATAGGGAAACTGAACCATAACTCACTGTAAATGATCCTACTGATCAGAAAGGACCACCTGTCCTCCAACTAGGACTGTTCATTCCATAAGTTCAAACAATCAAAAACCACAATCTAATCTCCAATGAGGCCACATTAGCCAATCAGCTATTTCTTCTGTCTTATTTCCCCATTAATCCTTTAAAAGCCTTCCCTTCTTGCCCTGAACTGCTCGCAGTCTGGAACTACTCAATCCATGAATTTGTGTTGTATCCAAATAAATTCTTTAAAATCTAAGAAGTAATTGGATATGGTCAAGAATGGGTGAATTCTAGATATATTTTGAAATTAGATGTGTGAAGTTGAATGTGTGATGAGAAAAAGGAGTTCACAAAGCATCTCCAAAAAATTTCCTTCGAATAACTGGATATAACAAATTTCTTTCAAGTGAGATCGAAAAGATTTAAGGACAAGCAAATTTTCTGGAGACTTAGAGTTCAATTTCAGTCAGCTTAAATTTGAGATACCTGGTAAATATTCAAAAGAAGCTTTCAGATTGGCATTTGAATATATGAATCCAGAGCTCAAAAGGAAATCCCACACAAGAGAAAGCCTACACAATGTAAATGTGGATGTCACTGGACAAGATCAAATCAATCCTGATAAACAAATATTGGTGTTCAAGGTTATTATAAAGTATCATTTTCCATTGAAGTTTAATGAAAATCTGAGTATCTGTGGCACTGAATACAATCCAGCCTTTCTGGAAAAGATGGTAGGGTATATGTGACAGAAGGTAGGACTCTTACAGTGAACTCTAGCTACTTTGCAATTTTTCCTATGGTTAACCCCTCTCTGGCAATAAAAATTCAGAATAACATGAATGGCAGATGAACAAACTCCTGCTGGTGCCCTTGGAAAGAAAATATAATAATGCTAGACTCTCTGGAAGTCAAGCCAGATTAATTTACTAAATGCTTTTGTGATGGATTGTGCTGTAAAATAAATCAGGTAGTAGATTCCATTGAACAATAATACATAAAATTTCCAATTGAAGTCAATGGGGTGGGGGGCTATGGATGCCCTGGAAATCATGGCTGGATTGAAGATGATGCTGCTACCCCCAAATAATGCTGGAAGTCAGTCATCTGGCAATAAATACTGATTGTCCAATGAGAACCCCAGATGGATAATGCTAAGAAAAGCCTTATGTACAATAAGGAACTAATCTCCCCAAAGAGGGGGCAAGATAAATCCATGTAGTCATTTCATCCATTCTCTATCTGATAAAAAAGTTGTGCTGGGTCTATTTTTAATTTTGGAAAACATAATAGCTTTAATTTCTTCCTATAACAGCATTTGATTTGAGTCTAGGAATCACCATTAGCTTATTCCATCATTGTCCAATGTCATCTTCCCTCATGATGGAAAATATGGTCTATTTGATTTTTGCATATTTTCATTCACCATTCTTTTTTGATAATAGACTTATTTGGTATAAAAATGTATAGATAGATGTAGATATATCTGCTACACATGGTGGCACATTCCTGTAATCCCAGAACTCTGGGAGACTGAAGCAGGAAGATTACAAGTTTGAGCCCACCATAGGCAATTTAGCAGGATCCTATCTCAAAATTTAAAAAAAAAAAAATTTAAAGGGTGGGGGATGTAGCTCAGTGATTGAGTAGCCTTAACTTCCATCCCTAGGACTGCACTGGTCATGAAGATAATATGACAATCTAGATAAATCACTTAGGACATTATTTGGAAAAGAGTTTGTATTGTATGTATGAATGTTATCTCTTATTTTTACCTTTACGTGCTAAAAGTTTGTAGGGAAGGCAAATTTTATATTCCTTAATCACTTCCATGTCTGACACCTCTTTTTTTGTACCGGGGATTGAACTCCAGTCCTTGCACTTGTGGAATCACTGAGCTAAATCCCTGGCCCCGAGGCTTTCTATTATGAAACACAGATTAACAAGAGGAGAACATACAAATTTATCTAATATAAGTTTTATGGGGCAGAGGAAATCTCAAAAGGAAATGAAGACTCAAACAAGCACCTTGCATATTTTTATGCTTAGGTTTGATGAAGAATGTAGTCATGAGCAAATATGACTTGAGGAAAATAAACTAGGAGGCTTGTTTTGTTCAGATTCTTCTTTGTGTTCCTGTGTCTTCAGAGATAAAAATGTTTCTATCCTGCAGGCATCAGGCATCTCTTAAATGAAGGTCTTCTGGCCTGCATCAGTGGAGCAGGGCAAGAGGAAGGCAATTTTCCTGCTCCTGCTGTTTTCTTAAATACCAAGGTGCCACATTTTAGGGTACCTTCTCCCGACCCCAGTAAGTTTTACTTTTCTACAGCCTACCTTTATGGGGGGAGTTCTCTGTTACTTGTCAGCATGGCAATTGTAAAATGTAGCACTTATCACATCATTATGAGATGAATATCTCTAATTCTACATATATAATGTACAGGAAATGATGATCTTAAAGCCTTCAGAAGATTCACAAATTCTGAAGATAAAAATAAGTATGAGCCAATTGAATACTAAAGATCTGAATCACATTACAGACTCTTAAAAATCTCTAAATCTAAACTAAGCAACTGACACTTCCTAAGTGTTCACAGAAATTCACACTTACAACAAAATCAAGGCATATATCACCTGCTGACCCCATCAGATTCATCAGGTCTTATTTTCGGCTCATGCAGATGGATCATAGCTTATTGTCCAAGTTTGAATATTCACTGACAGGAGGCTTTGCAAGTGAAAGAAACAGAATATGTCACCCTCAAGTATGCCTCTTTTACATGAAAATTATTTTGTCCTAAAGATAATTAGAGGAAAAAAATCAATGCAGAAAAAGTTCTTTTCACCCTCTCTTTTCCTGCCTAAGGGCAGGATACAAGTTCTCCTTTACTAGAGGCAATTCTAGACTTTTCAGCCCACAAATGGCACAGAGTAATACCCAAACAAACCTTATTCCATTCAGTTCCTCTCACAGTTTTACCTTTTCAATCTTTATACTCTCGTAAGCCTAATTCCACTTTTCTTTGTTCTGTCATTTCTGCATAAATATTTGGTTCTTTGTTGAAGATGCTATATAAGCCAGAGTTGTACGCCACAGGGATACATTACTCATCAGTTTCCCTCATGTGGTATGCACGGCTTGGACTAGTAAACTGTTTATTTTTCATTTGTTAATTTGTCTTTTTTGTTAAAGAATGTCAAAAGACAAAAATTAACAGCAGTTTAGATATCTTAGTTCCAGAATCAACAACTGTTACTGTTTAGTTTTAAAATATCTCCTGAAAGTCTCTTATATTCAAATATGGAGTTTTTAGAAGGTGATTAGGTCATGGGGTGCTATTCTCATGAGTGGGTTAATTGAGAATATGGCTTTGGAAGATACATCTGTCACCTTGGCTCTTTCCTTCTCATCCTACTTTCTGCCTGCTATAGTTTGAGAGCTTTCCTCCACCATGTTATTTCTGCCCTAGAGTCAGCTAACTATGGGCTGAACCCCTGAAACTGTGAGCCAAAATATATCTCTCATTCTTTTGAAGTTGTAAGCATCTCAGTTATTTTGTCCCTGTAACAGAAAAGTGACTAATAAAGAAATATTTTATTCTGTAAAACAAAAGTTTTTAAATGAACTAAACAAATTAGATTTACAGACAAAAAAATATTGAAGAAATAAAGAGCAAGATTTCAATATTACTTTTCTTGTAAGGCAAGAACAAGGAAACAACAATAGAAAAATAACTGATTAGGTGATACCAGGTTACTATTTTTGTAAGGATTGACAGGAGAAAAGTTTTTTTTTTATCATATCAACTGATACTGGTCTATTTGAGAAATTTGGCTATAATCTCTCCTTATAGCTCAGGTCAGATAACTTAGTTTTCTTTTGGTGATGTTGAATCAATCATAGCATGAGTGTTTCCATTTTGGTTTTTGATCTACTGGACCCTAATACAGAAGTTTGGTCCAAAACAAAAGCTTCCTATAATTTTTATTTAATAAGAATCCCAGCTGCAAATGTAAAATAGATAAAAATTTGCCTCAATTCTCCTGGAAACACACTTGTGTACTGAGAACCTTGTGGAAGTTGAGGGTTTGGGATCTTTTCTTTGAGCTTCTACACCGCTATGATATGTCATGAGGAGGTGAAGTGCAGGTTTGCTATTTCCAGAATCCCTATCACCAACCCCTCCAGATCATTTAGCTTTTGTTCAGTTTCTGCTCTTAGAGCCCATCCCCCATTTTGGTCTCTCTTCTCTTACAAAAGAAAATTTTCTTAACCCTGCAAGACAAACACCAGTCCTCCATTCATTCTAATGCCTATCTGGGACAGAAAGGAGTCTAAAGGAGGGAAAAAATAAATCTTTTGTACTTCTAATTTCTCTATTTGTGTGGAGACAAAAAAGAAACTTATATCTCCTTGGGTTATTCTGGCACACAGTAATGCTATAAGCCATGCTTGTAGTATGACACTATTTTATCAGAAATATACAGCTCCTACCCCTGCCCCTTTGCTCACTAATTCCTACTCACTCTTCATATTTTATACATCGCTTCGCAGATTTCAACTACGGCTTAGTTCATTATTTCAAAAAATCAACGCAGGTTAGAAATTTCAAAAACAATATATTGGGGTCAGATGGCCGTGGATGACCTACCATATTAATAATGTCAAGTTGCTCTTTGAGGGCTTCACTCCCTTTCAATAATCTCCTAGGAAGGGCATCCACCCATCCAGGAGCTCTGGGCAAAGAGTCCCTCACTCTTTCTCAAAATTTTCTCCAGAAAATAATCTTTAATCTCTCATTTATATCTCAGTGGAAATGTAACTCCAAGTGTTAAGTCTCTCAGGACATCTGAAGGCAAAACAAGGTACTGTGTTAAAATGAGGGACACTGTTCGCAAAGTGGTGTTAAGCTGCAGGGAGGATTTTACTTTCTTTAGCTCAGTACTAAGTGACTTTGAGCCTGCCCTAACCTCTATCAGTAAAATAATGCTGAATATATTCTGATTTTCCCAAGGGTTATTTTGAAAACTAAATGTGATAATGTATTTGAAAGTGTCTATAAGTATAAAGTATTACACAAATGCTATTATTAGTAAGTCTTATGAATTTAACATTCATTGGCATTCAAGACAAATCTAGAGATTTCTTATTCATAACTCCCAGATCTCTCAGACAAAGTTGCTTTATTCTGTTCAACATTCAGGAGAAGTTGTAACTCCATGTAGATTTAGAGACAGGCTCAGACAAGTTTTATGAAGCAAGAAAGCATTTTTCTTTAAGGACAAAACAATGCATGTGTCTTACAATGACTTTTTTTGGAATCTTTTTGGATTTTCTTACTTGACTCTGTGGGAATCTTCTGAGCCTTCCCTACTTTTACAGCAGGGAATATTTCATTTTCTTATATGACTTGATATATTTTGTTCTGCCTGACTCATGAACTTAACTTTGATATTTGTTAAAATAAGTCATTTCTCCATTTTCAATAAAAATTGACTATCTCCTCCAAAGGGAAATATTTTATTTATTATTTCTCATAGTTAAATTACACAGATCTCTGGAGACTTTTCTTTAAAAAATACATTTTTCTGCCATATCAAACATATGCAGTTCAAGTATTAGCATGCATTTCAGATTTCCTGCATATCACTAAGGTATTATATTATTCCTTTGGTCAAATATTATGAATTTGCATGATTAAAAATAATCATTGTCTACCTATATTGAAAGTTTATTTAAAGATTTCCAAGCAGTTTAAGTTTTCCTATTAGTAGTCCTTCTGAGTCTCTTTTTCCTTGAAGGCAGAAAATATTTTTAAAAGTAGGCAGTGAACTATGCTAGGGAAAAAAAGAACAAAAGAATCTGTTAATTTATTTTTTGTCAAATATACACTTTTTTTCTCTCTTGTGGTGCTGGGGATCAAACCCAGTACCTCCCACATGATGGGCAAGCTCTCTACCACTGAGCTACACCTCCATCCCTTCTTTTCTGTTAAAACGATGAGACTGAAAGATGGGAATGGAATTAACATGAGAAAAATAAAATGGAAACAAAGTATTTGTAGATAGGGCAGGGTGAAGGGATTGAAGGGAGGGCAGGGAAATGGGGAAAAATAAGAATCAAGATGGACTATGTAAAGGTGTAAATTTCCAGTGATGAATGTCATTACATTGTATACCTTAAATGTACCAATAAAATTAATTAATTTTTTAAAAATGATGTGATTGATCTATGTAAGAATATGGCTCTTTGTGTGGATAAGTCCATAGTCAAAACCCTCTGAGTGAAAATCAAATGAGCCACTGAATTTTTCTCACAAAGATGCATGTAAGCACAATAAATAATTTCTCAAATTCAACCAACCTACTTCAAGTGTGTTCATTCCGTTGTTGAGTGTCAAAAAAGCAAACTGGATATCATGAGTCAGTGTATTTAAATTCCAAGAGTGTTAAACATTATTTCCTCTCAGTCATTTTTCACTTACTCATTCAACAATATTTTTGGCCACCTGTGTGCCAGGTACCCATTTAGGTGAACAAGTGTCTAAGCTAGGTAGGTGTTCAGGTGAATAAGAGACAGACTCCCCTGCCTTAGTGGAGATTATAATCAAATAGAGAGACAGCAAACAATACATAAAACAAGATGGGAAGCAATTAATTTAGATTAAATGATCAGGAAGTGCTTCTCTAAGGATGTGGTTTGTTTAAAGACCTGAAAATAACAGGAGATGAAGAAGTAAGGAAAAATCGTCGCTGGCTCAGGAAACTGATATGCAGAGGCCCTACAGCAGGAACAGACTCTGCTTTCTTACTATTTCTGCAAGAAGCCAATGTAGCTGATATGTAGTGAGCAGAAGGGAGAGTGGAGAAAATGAAATTAGAGGCAGAAGTAGAACTACTATAAAGCTCATGAAAATCAAATAAAGTATTTGAGTTTCACTTCAAATGGGAGAAGCAACCACAGGAAGATTTTATACAGTGGAGTAACACTGTCTGTTTGCACCTAAAAAATAACTCTGGCTGCTCTGTGGAGAATGAACTGCAGAATTGGAAGGAAAAACATTTGACAACTAATGGGGAAGTTACTGTAGGGGTTCAGGAGAGATCATAGTAGCTTCAATTAGAATAAGAGTAAGGCAGATGGAGCCAAGTTAATGGATTTCTGATATGATTGTTTGTTTGTTTGTTTTTGGTACCAGGAATCAGACTCTAATTTCTAATATATTTGAAAATAAAGCTAACAGTTATCAAAGTATTTGATGAGATATTGATGAGGAAATGAGAGAACTCAAATATGCCCCCTGAATTTTTGAACCAAGGAAGTGTATTGAAGGGGTGTCATAGGAAAGGATAGATTTGTGATGGAAAAGCCAGTGTTCGATGAAGAGTATGAATTCCAGGTAAGAGAAACAATTCACTAGAATAATTCGCTATTGGGAAGGAGAAGAATGAAATATATCAGCTACTATTGAGCTGCAATTAAGCAGAAATACACATGGTTCTTCCAAAGTTATCTTTCTTATACATAAAAGACTAATAAATAGGCACAAATAATTTAATGAGCAGTAGGTTGGGGAACCTGGTGGCTAAATTTAGGCGGAAAATTTCAATGGATTCATGGCACTTCTTACAAAACATCATAAACTTTAATATATTTAACTTCATCATTTAAATTTTATTATCATAAAACTTTTTCTAGCAGAAATATATAGGTATATATGTATATACATTGAAAAACTAGAAAAATACCTTGCAAATAGTATATGCCCGAGAAGTATCATATTTGCTTAATTGTATAAAATGTAAAATAATTATGCATGCATGTGCTCATGAAAAAGGCAACAAACAGCATAGACTACAAATTCGTTTAATCTCACTAGACTGTAAGACAAATGGAGCAAAAGGCAACAGTGAATGCATAACAGCAGGTTTTAAGCAGGCAAATGGTTTGAGAACCACTGAAATAGTGGAATCCATTTGAATTGCGGCAAAAACTAGACCCAGGTATCAGTCCTGAAGAAATTATGCAGATACTCTCAACACAAATGTCCATAGCAGCCAGACAGGAAATACGCAGAGATTGGAGCTACAGGATGAGTAACCCTTACAAGAAATACGTGGGACCAGAAGCATGTGCAAATGTGGTTTTTTTGGATTTATTTTTTTAGATTTTGAGATACTGGCATATACACAATGAGATATCTTAGGGGTGGGACCTAAGTCTAAACATGAAGTTCATTTGTTTCTTACACCTTATATATGTTTCCTGAACATAATTTTATACTTTCTTAGTTCATCTTCATTTTGTCTACAACTTATCATGAGGTTAGGTGGAGAATTTTTTACTTATGATACCATTTCAATACTGAAGTTTTAGATTTTGGAGCATTTGGGATTTTCAGATTGGGATGCTCAACTGTACTGGGATATACCAGTAGCCACTTGTTTGGCTTCAAGGATAAACATGTCTAAGCTCTAGTAGAGACTGTGGTGCTGGACTGGGAGGCCCATATTGCTGGACTTTTCTGTCTTTTAAAATTTAAAAGTTGACATTTCCAACTTTTAGAAAACACCACGTGGGATAGGGGATTTAGCTCAGTGGGTCCACCGCTGCATCGCAAGCACAAGGTCCAGAGTTCGATCCTCAGTAACAAAGAAAAAGAAAACATCATGTGGGTGAAACAAAATATATTAACTGTCAAATTTTTTTGTTTGTTTGGTATGGGGGATTGAAGTCGGGTCCTAGTGATTGTGAGGCAGGTGGCAGAACCACTGAGCTAAAACCCCAGCATGGATCTGAGATTCCTAATTTTAACATTGGACTTAATCTTTCTGGGCCTTAGATGCTACAAATACATAACAGCAGTGTGTTAACTAAATGCCATCTTTTCAGTAGTTCTTAACATTTTAGTAAAAAAGTTCTTTAAGAACCTGATACTGGGCTGGGGATTTAGGTCAGTGGTACGTGCCTGCCTTGCAAATGAGCTCAAGGTCCTGAGTTAGATCCCCAGTGCCAGGAAAAGAAAAAAGAAAAAAAAATAAATAAACAAAACCCAAAAATAACCCTCCATATAAAAGATATTATGGATAAAATTACAAAATGTTCACAGAAGTTATTAATACACTATTATGTTATACAATATTCAATTTAAGAATCCTGGGGGCCAGGGATGTAGCTCAGTGGCACCACGCCTGCCTGGCAAGTGCAAGGTCCTCAGTTTGATCCCTGGTTCCACAAAAAAAAAAAACAAACAAAAAACAAACAGAAAAAACTAAAATAAAATAAATACAAAGGCTAAAACATAATGATGCTTAGGCAGGCATGGTGGCACATTCCTGTAATCCCAGCACTTGGGAGGTTGAGGCAGAAGGATCGCTGTGAGTTCGAGACCAGCCTGGGCTACATAGTGAGACCCTGTCTCAACTACATAGGTCAGTCAGTCTCAACTACATAGTGAGACCATGTCTCAAGACAAAAATAAAAACAAAAACAAAAAAAAGACAAAAACAAACATAATGATGCCTGACTTTTCTTTAATTGCCAGAGAGCTCAGAGGTAGCTCTATGGTTCAAATATAATTTATAAAAATCTTAAAATGTCAATTGTTTAGTTTGAATTTTCTCCTTGTTTTTAACTTTCTACAATTGCTTTTTTCCTTCTATCACATGAAATTATACACTCTATTTTTTAATTATAGTTTTCTATTTTATTGCCTGAAATTTTTACAGTCTATCTAAAGTTGAAGCAGCAAATAAATAAAAATGATAGTGAATTACAACACAAATGACAGTAATTTATCTTATAATTTTTGTACCAAGTTAAAAAAAAATAAGAGTATCTATGAGCTTTTGTCTCTAATGTCATCACACCTCCCTTTCTTTCCTTCTCTCTGTGTGGATATTCCTCTTCCTTTTCTGGTTGTGTCTATACCACCATGGTTGCTCAGAGAGCTCCACAGCTATCCACTTCTATTAGTCGTCTCGGCAGCAGTCTAGCACAGCCTTGACTCGGGCTGTCTTCCCTTAGACCTCTGCCGATGTCTGTCTCTTTCAGCAGATCTTCAGCAGCGCTTGCTGACCATATGTTTCATTTTGACACTGTTTTACAGTGTTATTAAATGTTTCACAACATGTCTGGGCCATGGGGCTGCATAAAATCTGGAATCTTGTCCCTCTTTTATAAGCTCCACAGCACTTAAATAAGTGGTAAGGATGGAAAACGGCTTAGAAGACACAGATTAAATTTGACTAAAATGCTTCTGATTCAAAGATTCCTATTTTTTTACTTTATCAAATAGGGCAAATTGCTCAATGAACATGTCATTTTAAAAATAAGCTTTCATGTGCTAATGCAGCAAAACCTGAATCCACAAGAGAAGCTGAGGATTTGGGGAAAAATGAAAGATGTCTGGAAGCTGTAAGAGCTCATGCTGTAATGGATTTGACTGGATTGTAGGGGTGATTAAGTGAACACAGATCATTGGGAAGCAGAAAATTAACTAGAGACTATGTTCTTTGCTGTAGAGTATTAAACTGGGAGTTTATGGTTTCTGATAATTTATCAATCTATTTTACATTTTTATTAAACCTGTGTTATTAGTCTAAGTAATTAGACTTTAGAGGTAGCCTGTTACTCACAGCAAAACACAGCCTTCAAGTAAATGCTAATATGGCCTCTAAAGGTTAATGTTGCCAGTGTCAGATTTTTGTAGGCAGCAGTTTAAAAGGCTTGACATTTGCTGAGTAGCCCCTGAGAAAGTGTCTCTTGTTAAAAGCACATCTCCTCCCAGAAAGCAGCACTTCCAGGAGCTAGACTCATTTCAGCAAACACTGCTACTATATATAAGGCCAACTAGTATGGGGAGAAAAGAATCCTTATCTTTTAGATAGTACAGACATAGAGATTAAAGAAAAAATAAAACTTTACCCCTTACAGTCTCCCCACTGCTCACTGGAGCAAAGATAGGTAACATGGATTTTAAAGAAAGAATCATGAAACTGGGCATGGTGGCACACGCCTGTAATCCCATCACTCGGGAGGCTGAGGCAGGAGGATCTCTGTGAGTTCAAGACCAGTCTGGGCTACATAGTGAGTTCAAATCAGTCTCAACTACATAGTGAGACCCTGTCTCAAAAAAACCTCCAAAAAACAAAAAACAAAGAAAAGAATCATGCCCACTAGAGGAACTCAGGATCCAGAAATCTTTCCTGGTGAAAGTTATAAAATAGCTGTGTTTTCAGAATTAGACATATCGTATTTACACGTGTGCATTTTTATGTGTGGTGTCGAGGATTGAACCCAGTACCTCACTCATGCTAAAAATGGACTCTAATGAGGTACATCTGCATCCACTGAAGTTTACATTTCTGACATCTGTCTATACCATCTAAGAATAGTACATTGTTTCTTATTTCTTAAATTTATATTGTGTTAACTATCTTGTAAGAACTAATATCATCTTATCTGAAACTTCAAGTATTCAAACTACTAGAATTTTAACCACTTTTTGGTTTGTTTATTTGTTTTTGCTTTATGAGACAAGATCTCCTTATGTACTTCTGGCTGCCTTGAACTCACTATGTAGCCCAAAATGGCCTCAAACACACCTCATCCTCCAGGGCTGGGATTGCAGTTATGTTCCACCATGTCCAACCCACGAATTCTTAACTCACACAATTGAAAGGCTGTGATTTATCAAATTACATCCTAGAAAAAGGCATGTGGGAATACCTTTGATAATGACATGTAATTGTATATAGGCACTGTGAAATTTCACAGGCTTCAAGACATATTCTATTACAGGAAGTTTATAGTGTACTATAGTTTGGATCTTGATGTTTCCCAAAAGCGTGTATGTTAGTTTGGTCACTAGTCTGTGGCACTACTCAGAGGTGGTGGAATCTCTATGAGATGGAGCTTAGTGGAAGGAAGTCAGGTTACTGGGCGTGCTTTGGGATACTGGGAGTCCAGCCCTTTCTTGTCTTTTTCCTTGTGCTGACTGCCATGGGGTAAATAGGCCTTCTCTGCCATGCACTCCCCCCATGATATACTGCATAACACAGACCTAAAGCAACAGAACAAAGTGATGATGGGCCACGACCTCTGAGACACAACCTCTCCTCCTTTAAAGTTGACATGTTGCAGTGACAGCACGCTAACACATGGGAAGAAAAAGGGAACGTGGGAAAGTACAGAGGAACAAAAACTCATTGTCCAGCTAAGCCTCATAGACTCTGAATGATTTTCAATCTAGTAACTTTAAAATAGCTTTGAAAGGAGAAAATGAAGGTTTAAAAGTTCTAATGTTGACTTTCATAAGTACAGAAAGGCTAACCCTAAATGCCTTAAACAGATACCCCTTACAAAATAGAAGCAAATAAAGAATAAAATAAGCATGGTAGCATATGCCTGTGGGTCAACCTGAACTACACAGCAAAACCTTGCCTCAAAAAACAAAACAAAACAAAGCAAAAAGATAAATTTGCAAATTAAATATAAAGTATACAGTAAGTGTAATTTAAATTAAAATCATGATTACATGGGTCACTAGTTTGTGAAAATGAATAGAAAGACTTGAAAGATACAGGCTCTGATTTTACATCAGAGGCCAGGCTGAACTCAAGGCTTTTACAATGAGCTACATCTCTAGTTTTTTTCTCTTTTCAACTTTTTATTTTGAGACAGTGTTTTGAGAAATTGTAAGTTTCCCAGGTTGGGCTTGAACTTGCAGTTCTCCTTCTTCAGCCTCCCAGATTACTGGGATAATCAGTGTGCTGCACTATATTTGTCTCTGTGTTCATTTTTTAACTTCAATAAAAATAACATAGAGAATTTCAATTCACTTTTAATAGTAATTTAAAGAATTGTCTTGCTAATTGAATGAAAAATTTTGGCAGGAGCCATTAATTGTTAATTTATTAAATTTACTTTAAATAGGTACATACAGGGTATAGCTCAGTGATAGAATGCTGGCTTACCATGCATGAGGTCATGGGTTCAATTCCAGCATGGCCATAAAAGAGAGGAATAAATAAGTACATAACTCGTTGTTTTTAGTTCATCACACTTCTCTACTATTTCTGCAAATAAATCCCTTCTGTGCCTTCCTCTTATGAGAAAACTTATGATTACATTTAGGGCCCAACCCAAATAATTGATAATTTCTACATCTCAAAATTTTAACATTAATCCCTATTCAAAACTCATACTATGTAAAATAACATTCACAGGTTTTTAGGAATCAGGACCTGGCTATCTTTGGCAGCCACAGTCTCCCTGTAACACATCTGGAATACTGACTATGTGGAAGGATTTTTAAACTTAGTGTCTTATATGATCACTGGATATCTTCAACACTTTTCTCAAATTCCATCACTGAGAAACTGAAACTGACTTTGGTTTTATTTGTAACTCCGTACACAAACTGTAAATATACTGTAGACCACGCATGAAATCACATGGTGGTGTTTATTCATAAAATAGCCCTCCCAGGGATTCTTAACATACTTGACTCAGTTGATTTTTCAGACTATCATACTGTTAGCATGCATGCAGTCCTGGGAGCAATTATACAATAAGCATCAACAAATCCAGTTATGCATAAAGGGATTCACTCCTTTTTTTTTTTTTTTTTTTTTTGGTACCGGTGATCAAACTTGGTACCTTGTACTTTCAAGGCAAGCAGTGGAACCACTGAGCTAAATCCCCAGCACTCAGTTATGCATAAAACACTTCCTACAGAAGAACTTTTAAAAGGAGCCTGGGCATGGTGAGCTGTTTTACAAAGGTGTGCAGTCCAATTGCAAGTTCAACTGCATGATTTCTTTAGGAAAAAAAGAATAAATCCTATCATTGTATGAATCTACAGACTAATGAGTCACTAAGTAGTAGTGTATAATTATGGACATGAGAAAATACCCAAATCTGTAAACTCTTATTCATTATCAATTATATTTGTATATAAGACTAAAAAAGATAAGTGATTAGGGGTAAGAAGAAAGTAGGCTGAACTTGACAAACTGTCCTCGAGTTGTTCTATCTTTACTGCTTTTCCTGCAAAGATCAAAATGCAATGTGTTTAACTTAAGCAAACAAATTAAGTTGGAACAATATGACAAGGAGATGCAACAAAAACTTAACTTGATTAGTTTTATGAGTTCTCTAGTGAGAGGGAACCCTAATTAAAACCCCAACATTCATATCCATAATTTACGATTCTTTCTACATAATATGATACCTATCATTTATGTTCTCATGAATTTGAATGTTTCAGAGAGATATAGTAAAATAATAACAGGTGACTGCAGTTTCCATACATATTGTTTGGAAGAAAGACATGGCAATTACCATGGTCCATCATTTTCATAATTTTTTCTCATGCACTTTTCTTGTAATACCTACATTTTTAAAACCCATTAGGAGATTTTAAATCATTTGGTAATTTTATATACTGCTAAGTTTCTAGAAATCTACTAAATTTTGATAAGCATGAATTAAGTGTACTGGGGAATTGAGTTTACTGAGAAATTTAATTCAAAGGAATGCAAACAATAACTGAAAATCATTTTGAAATGGGAAAGACACCAAGAAATGAAGTGAAGCGTGAGGGAGGAGAGAGGAAAGGAAAGTGAAGAGAATTCAGATGTGTTTGTTATGAATATGTACCGACTTCCTACAATAAATGTGATCATTATATATTGTAAACATGTACTAATAAAAATTCAAAACAATCTAAAAATATGGAACATAAGCAAAAAAATCCCCACAAAAGCTTTAAAACGTAATCTTTCTTTTCTTCCTTCCCCTTTTCCTTTTCTTTCTTCTTTTCTCCCTTTCTTTCTTCCTTTTCTCTTTTCTTTTTGGTGGTAGTGAGGTCTAAATCCAGGGCTTCAAAGTGAGCTACATCCCTAGTCTTTATTTTATTTTATGACAGGCTCTTGGTAAGTTGTCCAGGCTGGTCTTGAACTTAAAATCTTTCTGCCTTAGCCTCCTGAGAGTAACTGGGATTACTAGCATGCACCACATCACTGCATCCTGATAATATTTTATTTCTATAA
Organism: Fukomys damarensis; assembly: GCF_012274545.1. NCBI lineage: Eukaryota > Metazoa > Chordata > Mammalia > Rodentia > Bathyergidae > Fukomys > Fukomys damarensis. The sequence goes on along the minus strand of NW_022900928.1, from coordinate 114,711,216 downwards.
TGCCTTATCCTTATACAATGATATTTCTTTGTTGCTCATTAATGGAAAGGTTAGAAAAACAGTATGTAATACAAGATTTTTGTGCCTTCCAGAGACCAATGTAAAAAAATTCTTACAGACCATGCGCTAGAGAAATTGATGAACCACTGCTGATATTGCAAAAACATGTCAGTGATAGACAATTATGGAAAAAGTGGAATCAACAAAAGTTGTTGTTCAAATGTGGTCTCCATTGCTAAAACAAATGAGAAGGTCCACAAAATTCTAAATGAAGAAACAATTAACAAATGGATGCTTCAAAAAGGGCTCAATATGCACCAAATGCGAATACTACAGAAGCATTAGACAGCAGAAACAGAGTATGTCTTTTTCTAGTTAAAAAAATTTCTGTTGGCCAACAGGTGCTCGGCTTCTAACACAAGCAAATGAACAGTAATGTAGTTAATGAAGATGCTTCTTTCAATGCAAAGAAAAACTTTTTAAATAAAGACAAATATATGAATTGTACCTCAATAGCAACAACAGAATTGGGTATTTGAAATTACAAATGGAACTTTGCATTCTTAATTATTTTTGAATATCATTGGATTGCAGCAGAGCACAGTAGTATATACTTGTAATCCAAGCACTCTTCTAGGCTGAGGCAGGAAGACTGCAAAAAGTTGGGTTGAGCCCAACCCACACAATTCAATGACTTACTGAAACACCATCTCAAGAAAACCAACCCCCCCCAAAAGTCTGGGTATGCAGCTACGTGATAAGTCCCTGAGTTCAACTTCTAGTACAATGGGATTAAATTGGCTTTCTATTTTTATTTTATCAACTTAATTCATTCATTAAACCTGATTTAAAAATTAAAATTAACCAAGAAAAATTTTCAAAATGAATCAGTACATGTCTTTAACAGAAAATAACTAAGTATTAATTAGAAAAGATAGCTTCAAATTATGTCGGAAATGTGTTTCCTAGTAAAAAGACTGATACCAATGCTGTATTTTTCTGACTCTACATACACACTATTACATATGGGAGAAAAAAATTTTTGCCTTGTGACAGTTAACTGTTGTGTCAACTTCAGTAAGAAATGCCCAACTGATTAGCTTAGAACGGTTCTGGGTGTGACTGAATGGATCCTGAAAATGAAAGACTCATCCAGGATGTAAGTGGTACCAACCAATAGGCTTATAGCCTTAATGGAACAAAAGGAAAACAAGAAGGCTCACTTTTTTTTTTTTTAAGACAATCCAGCTTTTGCCTCCGCTTGGGATATCTGTCTCCTGGATTCTAGCAAGACCCTTTAGCCTTGTAGTGCAGACCCTTTGGGTTCCTGATACAGACTTGCACAGGACTTTATAGTGAGCTTCAGGCCTTTGATCTGTGACTGGACAACTGGATCTTTCAAATTTCCTATGTGCAGACAACCCTTTTGCACTCTTCCACACTTGACTCTGTTGGGTGGTCACTGTAAGCCTACCTTGTAAGTCATTCACATCAAGTCTGTTCCTCTGGAAACAGCTTTATTAAATCTGGAAACAGATCTGTTTCTCTGGAGAGCACTGACTGGTACACTGATACATGAGGTCTTAGTTGAGATATGCTCCAGTAACAAAAAATAGGTTAACAGAGAAAAATAAGCAAAAGTATAATAACATGTATATTTCAAATGTAAATAGGCCATACCTAGGGAATGAGTAATTTTTAAAGAGATAGCTTTGAATTCAGGTTTATATAGCATGTTCAGTAAAGAATAATAAACTTTTAGAAATGTGACAAATCAAAGAAAAAGATTTTGAGTCTCTAGGGGTAGCAAACTGTGGAAAGGCAAATAAATGGTTAGTAAATGCTAGATAGTAAAGATCATTATACCGATTCCTCTGTTGTTATTTCCAGGCTGATAAGGGTATATAGCTGTCTTTAGTGAGCAGCATTTGTACTTTTTGGTACAGAAAGGAGGACCCCTTTGTCTTTGTGAACTCATGTCCTGCTCTGGTGTAGGGGGAGGGCAAATTGTGTTATTCATATCTGCTCTTCCCAACTGTCCTCAGATCAAATAGTCCTTATGCCAAGGAGATAGGTTAAAGGGTGGCAGATCTGGCCTCACATAATTACAACTGCATTTCAAATTGTCATACTTTGTGCTTACCTTTTCCCTACACATACATACAACAAAGATCAAATAAAAAAAATAGCTGAATCATTTTTACCAATTCAAACTATCAGGGCCAGGGATTTAGCTCAGTGGTGCCATTCCTGCCTTACAAGTGCAAGGTCCTGAGTTCGATCACCGGTACAAAAAAAAAAAAAAAAGCTATCAGAGAGAAAAGAATTAAAGAGAGAATCTTTTATACTTGAAAACTGTTGGCTATATGTGAACAACAGAGAAACAATTTTTTTCTACTTCATTTTTTGTAAAATTTGAGATGAACAATTGACTTGCTAGTCTAAGCATATATTTCCAAAATTTATTATGCCTTAAGAATACCATAATAAGATTTCTAAGAATGAAATAATAATATACTTTGCAAAGATAATATTTCATATTAAAATGTAGCCACTTATAGAATGTTTAGAAAGATAGAGCATTCTTTTATTTATTTATTTATTTTGTACTGGGGATTGAACTCAGGACCTTGTGCTTGTGAAGCAGGTGCTAGAACCACTGAGCTAAATCCCCAGCCCAAGATACAGCAGATCATTCTTAATTTTTCAGTATCAAAGTGGTCTTTTGGAAAATACAATGTAAAATACAATCAAGATCCAATACAAAGTGAAAATGTTCAAGATGTACTTTCTTGACATCATTGAAAGTGCCAATATAAAACTGTAAAAATCACTGGCAAATGAGAATTAAATTACTAGAAAAGAGAACAGCAAAGGCTACAAGGTAGAAGTTCTAAAAGAGAATGATTTAAATATCAAAGCATGAAGAGAAGCCCTGGGGAAAATGTGGATTGAGATCATCATGTCTTACTATCAAAATCATTTTTTTGCATTGCTACAGTCTCAAACCAGTAAACTTTTAACTTTTTATTATTCACTGTAAAATCCAACATATTGCTGGTGGCGCTCACACCTACAATCCCAGCACTCTGGATGCTGATGAAGGAGATTACTAGGAGTTCAAGGCCAGCCTGAACTACATAGTGAGACCCTGTCTCAAAAAAGCTAAGTAAATAAATAAAATAAAAATCAATGCATAACTTCAGTTAAAACCAAACTATCCTTAAATCTGATAATTTGTTTTCACAACTTTTATTACTTTAAGCTAAAAAGTCATTAGGTCTTTTTAATAATCTTCTTATCTTTCATTTTCTTCTTCAGGATTTTCTATAAAATTTTGGTCACAGGATTCAGATCTACTTTAACTGGGCTTTTTCTGGTATCTAATATACTATATCATATCAGTATACTATATCAGATATTTCAAAAATAGAAACAGAAGTAAAGGAGATCCACTACAAATCTCAATATTCTTAAAAAGATGAAAGCCTTTGAAAGAAAGGTAGTAGTTTTTGTTGATGAATGCCATCATGTTTTTTGGAGTGGAGGGCAATGTTCAAATTTTGTGGGTTTTGACAGTTCTGTCTCTGATGTTTTTGCAGTGAAATGTTTAAATTCTATAATCTTTTCTCTGATATCTCATCACTACAGGTCACTAGAGGAGGGAGAGACTTTTTTTTTTTTTTTATTTTTTTTGTGGTTTTAGTCAGGGTATCAGTATGTAGTCCAGGCTGGCTTTGAATTCTCTTTGTAACTTTGGCTGGCTTCAAACTTACGATCTTCCTGCCTTAGCCTCTTAAGTGTTATTATTATAGGCAAGAGTCTTAAAAAGAATGTAGTCAGGTGTGGTGGTGCACTACTATAATCCCAGGAAGGAAGACTACTACAAGTTTGAGCTCAGCCTGGGCAATTTAGGGAATCCCCGTCTCAAAATAAAAAAGGGCTAAGAATTTAGCTCAGTAGTAGAGTACCCTCGGTTCAATGGTTCAATACACACACACACACACACACACACACACACACACACACACACGAAGGAGAAGGGGAGGAGGAACAAGAGGGAAGAGAAAAAGAAAAGAAAGAAGTCTTTCTCTTTGTATCAGTTTCTTCACTTAGAAATTCCAAACTCTTCAAGGTTTTTCAAGGCTAAATAATATATCCTCTATACTTTTTCTACAAATGAAATTAATTTTTGGCTTTTATTTGATCATCTTGCTTCTCTTACCTCCTAAGTAAGAACAGATATTCTTGAAAGTGTTTCTCTCTTATTCTGAGAATTTTCATATTGAATGTGTTAAAAATCAGGGAACATGTTTTTTTTTAGATTTCCTTATATCACCTGGCCAAAAAAAAAAAAAATAGTTCAGAAATCTTTCAAAATACTTTTTTTATACAAAACAAAGAAAATTTATTTTGCACAGAAAAATCAAGTTTCTAAAAATTAAACAGGTATGGGCCAGAGATTTAGCTCAGTGGTTCCGCCACCTATCTTGCAAGCACAAGGTCCCGAGTTTGGGAAAAAAAAAAATTAAACAGGTACAACATTAGGAAACTGTTACATATTACTGTTTCATAGTAAACAGAAACAAATCTCTTTCATTCTGGATTTGATACTTAATATCTTTTCTATCTAGTCTATTCTGTTTAAATTCTAAGCATTAAGGAATTCTAATGATTGAATAAATTTCAGTCTCTTCCTGGAATGGGTAATTGAAAAGGGAATATGACTGAATAGCCTTGCTCATTATGATTTAGGCAAGGTCATCCATACAAGTGAGGGACAAGAAATATTAGTAAATTCCCTCCTAGTACATTCTGATTAACCGTAAGTACTTAGTATTTGAACATTTGGTTACTCCTTGTCCTAGCACAGATGTGTAACAGAAACACTGAGCATAATTTTTAGATTGAGTTCAAATCTTAAGGGGCTATCTATATTTTCAATTTATATTCTTCAGATACCTTACAACTGATCTCAATAAAGTATTTTGAAGAAAATCTATCCAGTAATATGTCTCCAAATAAAAACTATGAAATGATTATTCTTATAAAAACATGCTTTATAAATGATTTTTATTATATTTTACTTAGTTTTTAAATTAAATATGGCTCATTGATTATAACTATAAACATTTATAAAATATTTGATGATATTCTTAATTTCACTTAAGCAGAATGAGTAATATATTGTAGCAAGAAGCCGTTAGCCCCTGTAAAGTCCTGTTGGAAAATAATAAGATTTATTATTTTAAAACAATTAACAATTTTAAAGTTACTCTTCCCATACTTCATTTACATGAGTTGAAATATTTATTTCCAAAAACAAATTTTACTTTTGCTATATTAAAACACACCAAACCTTGTAAACTAATAAGTATGATATTTTTATCCAAAATTTCTTGTAAGCATCTTACCTGACTCCAGTTTGTCTGTTCACCACATGAAAGTCAATACTTGGGAGATGAGAGTTGGTAGAAAGGAAATCAAGTTTATCCAAGGGGCTAGTACTATCACAGATAGCTAAGTTAGGTAGAAATATAGACAGCCAGATGGGGTTAGGCCCTCGAGGGGCTAAGTGCAAATGAGAACACAGTACAGCTGGAGGTTGTGGCTGGAGGCACATCAGTTAAAGACCAGGCCTCAATACATAGAATGACATTCTACATCCCTCCCAAGGGATAAGAAATAAATTGAAGATTATACTATAACTGGTATTACCTGGTCCAATAAAGTCTAGCTAGACCAGTCACCAAGTGTGTGACCAGGACCTCCCAATACATCCCTTCTTAAAAAGTTCTTTGTTCTTTCCATGTATGCTTGATACGTGAACTACTTCCCCATTAGATAAATATTACCTAAAGGGTTATTCTTGTAATCTCATTGCTTTATCATAGTTTTGACCCATGTTGTACCCACTTCATGATTTTGCTCTATAAAACTTCCTCTGTGAAGGTCCCCTCCTGTCTCTCAGGAGCTACCTCTCTCAATAAATTTTTTTCCTATTCTTTGTTTTGTTTGTTTGTTTGGTACCAGGGATTGAACTCGGGTCATTGCACTTGTGAAGCAGGCACCAGAACCACTGAGCTAAATCCCCAAGCCTAATTTTTCCCATTCCTAATCTCTGTTGTTCCTAAGAATTCATTCTTCAATTTTAGGAAACACAAACTTGGTATATCTGACATTTCACAGGCTGATAATTCTAATTTTCCACTATATCAGCACCTTGAGAAGATGGGGTGGTGGGAGAGCCATCATCACCAAAACAAAGACCACCTTAGAGAATTACAGTGCTTGAAAGTGTTGTTAAAGGAAGGAAAAGAGGTTAGTAGGATAGCAGACAAGAAGGGTGCATGGTGAGTCAGATATCATACAGGATGTTTTCCTTTTTCTTCTGCCAGAATATCCTTGAGATAGCAGCAAAACTCCTAGGCTAGATTCTGTTATTCTCTGGCCAAACATTATTTTTCTGCAAGTTAAATATTACTCCACTTTTAATTAAAGAACACAATCAAAAAGTCCTTGGCCCACACAGTATTATCTGAAGTACATCAGATGGTCCAGGCTCTAAATAACTAGTGAAGATCATGGATTCGGTAGTCATGGAACCAGTGTTTATCTAATTTCTTCTTCTACAAGTAGACACCAGCAGTCATCAGTCAATTAAGGTATATGAGTGCATACGTGTACGTGTATGTGTGTATATGTGTGTGTAAGAGTTTATAATTACAATGCTGGCCAGAGGAAAAAAAGAACAACTTTTTAAGAGGCAGTTTGCAGAGTAGAACTAATATACTTCAACACGAAGACACACTGGTGGTGTTACCATTATTGCTATCATGAGTATTTTAATAAACTACTTATAGTAAGTAGTACACAAAGAACTAACATATAGAAAAGTATTGTTAAGTACTATTTAGAATTCCTTATTTAAAAATGTGGTTTGTTGGTGACAGGGTTTCATTTTGTTTTCCAAACTTTTGTTGAACTTACTATATACCCAGGCTGGCCTTGAACTCCTCCTGATCCTTCTGCCTCAGCCTCCCTAAGTGTTGCAATTATACACATTTGTTGCTATCCTGGCTCATGGTGTTTTTCACCATAAGTTTTTCCTCAAAGAAGTGCATTGTGTAGAATTCATATTGCAAGGTTGGGTTCTTTGTTGCCTGTTTAACAGGATATGGAGGTCTTGATTTATGTTTGCATAGAAGCTATCATAGTACATCATACCACTACTGAAACTATTTTACTGGCTTTCTGTTGCATTACAAATTGAGTTTAAAATATGCTTGCCTTATAAAGACTGTGTTACCTATGCTTAAATACTTTATACTTAGTGATCTGCTTTTTCTTTAGACTTGCACAGATCAAACTGTTTACACTTTATAATATCCAATTGTCTATGACAATTTACTGCAGGAAAAAACTTTTCTATATATCTATAATCTTTAATACCTTAACCTTACAAATTTAAGAATGAGTCAGTCTAATCTTATATTCTACAAAAATGTATTTGTATGTGCTATCATATCTATATATACTTGACCTTAATTGTTTTTTGTTGTTTGTTTTGGTTCCAGGGATTGAACTTGGGTCCTTGTGTTTGCAAGGTAGGCAGCACAGCCACTGAGCTAAATCCTCAGCCCTACCTTAATTGTGATAGCGGTTCTGTTCTATGCTTATTAAGCTGTAAACTTAAATACAGCTCTTGTGATAATGCATATTAATTCTGATTTACCATCAAAAACTACAAACATATTTCAGCTTGTGGTAAAGATGATGATATATGTTTTTATTTTATTGTCTTTTTTTGGTACTGGGTATCGAACTCAAGACTTTGTTCTTGCGAGGCAGGCACCGAAACAACTGAGGTAAATCCCCAGCCCTATTTTATTGTCTTTTTATAAAGCATATATTAATATCTTTATTTTCAAAAGTTAACAGTAAACTGGATTTGGTGGCACATGCCTGTAATCCCAGCACTCTGGGAGCTAAGGCAGGAAGATGGAAATTTTAAGCCCAGCCAAGGTAACTTAGTGAGATTATTTCTCAAAATGAATAAAAAAATAAAAAGAACTGGAGATGTAACTCAGTGAGAAGGGTATGAGTTTAATTCCCATTACCAAGAAAAAAAAAAGTTAATGGCAATTTATCCTTAGAAGATCAATGGAGCAAATAACTTTAAAATTAGCATTTCTGGTATCAGGAAGCTGAGTCCTGATGAAGCAAGAAAACAGTAAGAAACCAGCAAGAAAGGTCCTCAGTCCTTTGTGCCCTCGAGGAAAGAATTCAGCCAAGACACAGAGGCCATGTAGAACTCTAGGTAGAATTTATTGGAAAGTAGATAAAAAGAGTGTTACACCTTTAAACAAGAAGGCGGGAAAGTTCGGATATATTTTTACATGTGCAAAAATTACTCCTGTGCTTCAGAGAAACTACAATAATTATGGTGCTTATCAACATCTTACTTAGAATTTACTTTGGAATTGCAAAACATCATCCAATTGTTTTTACAATAGTGTTTCCTCTGGAGCTTTAATCATTTAAGAAATTTATGAAAGAGGATTTGAGAAAAGTAAGTTCTTAATTTAAAACAGGTCCAAGCCCAAGGCAGGAGGGACTTAAAGAAATTTCTGTTCCTGAAAATGAAAGAGTTAATTTGATATAAATCCAACTTCTTGTCTCACAGAACTGAAGAATAAAATCTCAGACAAAAAGGAGGGAGTTAGGGAAATGTTTATTGCAAACAAGAAGAAAAAAGCTAACGGTGCACCATGAGAGGTTTCTGGAAATGGAGATGCCACTGCGTTTTTTCTTTTCTTTTTTTGCATTACATTGGTAAATAAAACAGCAGGGACTTATTTTTAGAGTGACTTTGTGGGTTCAGGGTCTAAAGAAAATCAGTTATTTAGCTGACTCAAAAGAAGCTGTTTACTCTGCATTTCTAATTTTGTGCAAGTCAATCCTGGTGTTTAGAGAGGAACTGTCAATTAATCTAGCCTTTCTTCTTCCCAGGAAGAAAAGGTCCTTATTTATCTCCCCTCTCATTTTAACTTTTGTCCTTTGTTCCTAGTTTTTGGCTCTTAACCCAGTGTGCTAGTTTCTTTTACCTGGTAGGCATTGTCTTGGGCTCATCTCTGTTAATATGATTGGGCTGTAACCTGTGGCAGCCAAGAGTGCTGTATGCCTTGTTCTGGATTTAAATGTCCAGGTGGCCAGATATTAAATGGAATGTGTACAATGTATAACCATAAGACACCACTGTGCTCTGTGGGATCCCTTAGGGTCTGAAACCTAACAAATGATTGTAAATGTATCATACATTGAAGTCTTTCTTTTCTTAACAGGTAACACATGCTATCTTGGACTCCACTTTGTCCCTCAGTCCTGTTAATGTCTAAATACCTACCTAACATTACCTGTTCTGAAAATATAGTAATAAAAACAAAGTACAGGTTGTGTATGTCAATGAAAGAGTGCTTGCCTAGCATGGGCAATCCCCTGGGTTCAATCCCCAGTTGCAAAAGCAAACATAAAAGTGCTTTTTCTATTCTCATTTATCAATCAGTCATTCTGGTTACAAAGAAGTGCATGGGGATTTCCACTTACCAGCAACCAATCAGTTCTGCAGTGGACATCAGCCAGGTGTCCTCTAATTCACTTCAGTTCTGACAGTACCTGGAGGTAGCATCAATTTACAGGTTGATAACTCAACCTCCCAAGACAGTCCCCATTTTGGATGTCAATCGTAAGTTCTTCCCCTTGAGTTTGTGTAATTTAATATATTGGCTCATAGAACTTGAGGAAATACATTTACCAATTTATTACAATGGATGCAGAGGAAGATGTGAGAAATCATGGTACCACTGTTGTTTTATTAAAGGCCACACTGCCACTGAGTAAAAAGTCTAAAGAATATTAACTTTTCACCGTGTGAACTATGCCCAAGATTTATGCATACAGCACTAGATAACCTAGTCACTCATTATGTCGTAAAGAATACTGTTTCTTCCACTACTCCAATATGATGTCAGAAATGCAAACATATAGTTTATTTTGTTCACCTTGACCACTAATATTAGTCATTCTTAACACACTGTCAGTTAATTTTACCCAGAAGGATTGTTTCTAGTCATGCCAATGAGACTGGGCCCTGTTGAACAAAAACATTGTCACTCCGCAAACAATACTGATCATCAGTACAATTGAGATGGATGGACAATACAACAAACTTGACCTGATTAAAATAATATACATAGTACAATTGAGGCTATGGCGCCACTCCCCTAAAGCTGGGCCAACCCTCCAAACTTTGTTCTAAGGCCTACTACCCTGGGGCAGAAATAAGAGAAACAAAGTCCCATGGCCTTCCTCAAAAAATTCTGAAGTACCAAACCAATTTGAATAAAATGTGGCCAGATTTTCTACAATGACCTATAGTAACCTTTTTTACCTGGAGCTCACTGAAGTTTCATGCATATGGACAGCATCTCATAATACACTTATAAGAGTGAGTTATGGGAAAGGACATGCATGATAGAGTCAGCTGACATAACAGAGTCAATCACATTGTCAGTCATACTCTGGAAATCTCAATGGGAGGCATCCTACACCTGGTGCAACATTTTAAATTCTTAAACCCATGCCCTCAATTGTTCCTGCTGTTTTCCTTTTTGCTGCATGAACCCACTCACTCTGAATGTACCAATAGCCTAATTAAACTTCATCAAATTTTGCTGCTTTTTCCTTATTGTTGGGTGCCACCACCTAATTCTTTGTTCACTGCATACAAGACCTAGAAATTTGTACAGGACTGCATTGCCCATGGTTACAAAAGCACTCCTGGGATAACGTTTCAACTCTCTCATGTTCAAATCAAATATTAAAGTCTCAGGCTTTCATCCTAATGGCAGTCCTCTTTTGAATTTGCCTGCTGCTCTCTTATAGTATGTTAATAAATTTTATATTTTCTATAGTCCATGACTATTAGTAAATTATTTTACCACCCACAGCGCTGACCTCTCACATGTCACTCCTCACACTGATTCAGAAACTGATACCAGAGATGAAATGTGAAAATGCTATTTCTCTCAACCTGTTAGAAGTCTGACATGCAGAGCTCGTGTTCTCTTAAAATCAAAGAATGAATTCTAGGAACAACAGAGATGAAGAGTAGGAAAAATTTACCGAGAGAAGGATAGCTTCTGTCTAAGAAGGTCAGACAGGTTCTGGAATGGGTAGCCAGAGACCCCACTTTACAGGGAGGTTTTATAGCACAAAACACACATAAGTATAATGTGGGTTACAGCTATGGTTGACCATAAGGTTACAAATATATTCACTTAGGTAATAGTGATCCAATGGGGAAGCAAGTGACCTAGCAAGAGTACATGGAAAGAACAAAGAATTACTTAGGTAGGTAATGGATGTGAGAGTCTTGGTCACCCACTGAGGCGACTGAGGTTTAGCTAGACTTTACCAGACCAGGTGTTATCACTTTTCTCACCCCTCAAGGAAGTACATAAGCCTGTTTTGTCGTGTTTTTACCTTTTGTCTTGACTCTCTTGAAGGTCCAATTCTGTCTGACTACCTACTATATTTCTGTCTAATTTAGCCATTTATAATAACATGGCATAAGAGATACACAGAGAAAGGTATAAGAGAAAGGGTACAGAGCTTTCATGCCCCCTCTGGATGTACCATCTTCCAAGGAACCTTCATGTATTCTCCTTATCTGGAAGCTATCTGAGTCTTGTCTCTTAGTTTTATTATTGAATCGTTATACAAATGATTGATTAAATCATCATCTATTAGTGATGAATTTAAGCTTAGCAATTCTTTCACTTCGCCAGAGAGTAGATGAGTGGGGTTTTGAGTTCAAACCCTGTGAGTACTTGATAGTTCCCTGGCAACCAATCCTTAATTCCGGGATTACTTAGGGATGTTTCAAAAATCACCTCATTAACATAAACTGAGGTATGGTTTAAGAGTCTTCTTACAAATAACAAAAGACTATCTTTCACTTTTGGAGTTGTTCTGGGGCAACATGAGGAACAAAAGGCCAATATTTTAACAAAAGATACTGCTCTAGTTATTTGGATAATTACAAGACTTATTATAGCAGCTGTAAAAACCAAGACCAGGGCAAAAATTAAAAAAATATATATCTTAATATCAGACCACTATTTCAAAACTGGTACGGTTGTCAACAAGTAACTAAAATGCTAGATATATTCATTTCAATTAACAGTTAAGAATTTTTTAATAATTATGCAACTTAGCAGAGTTGAGTTTATCAAGATTGCTTGATCTGTGAGCATGTTAATACTGTAATTTCATTTAAAGAGACAGTATATAAATAAAAGAGGATATTGAACTATGTTTTCTGTATTAGAAATTAAATTCATCCCCTGGAGAGATAAAATGGTTATTTTTTCAGTGTTTAAAAATTATCTTAGGGGGAGATTTTTTACTATCTTGCACTGATGTTGTATAATAAAAAATTACCTAAGTCTAAGGATATCTCTAAATTATAGGTGTTGGGTTTTTTTTTTTTTTTTTTTTTTTTGGTCTACGATTCACCTACAGAATGAGTTAGATTTTGTGATTCTTGCTCAATGCTTTGTTTGCTCTGGCACCCTATAATTCAAGAAAAGAAATTTAATTCCTACTTGGAAATGAAATATAGAAGAGAAATTTCAAAGCAAGCCACATTACGTATTGATCATAATGGGAGTTGCACAAAATCTTTGTAGGTTTTTAAAAGAAGGTTTTTTCTAAAGGAAATTGTGCCCTGACAATTGAAGTTAGTAATTTTGTTTTAACTTTAACAAATGTGGGGTTGGCTGAGTACTTCTTATTTTGAATTTGAACAAAGAGAAGTATAATAATAATGTCTCACATGTATGGTTTACAAATTTCTTTTATATATGGTATTCTCACTTTATCTTCACAGAAACACTCCTGAGAAGGCAATTATTATTTTTCTTATGTTAGAGCTAAAAAAAAGGGAATCACAGGTTGTAAACTCAATGAAGACAGAGCTAGGTACTCATTTGACGCTATGTTTCTAGCACAGAGACATATAGTGAGTGACTATAGTAAGTTCTACAAAACTATTTGATACACGAGATTAACTGGAATTAAATTAACCAATTAACCATTAAGTAGCTTAACAAGTGATAAAAAATAGCAAAGGAAGAATTGGGCACAAATATACATTTGTTGTTGTTATTGTGTTGTTTTGCTTGTTTTGTTTAGTGTCCCTTTTGCTGGCTTTGTTACTTGCCCATTTCTGCACACATTTTAAAAACATGTTCCTAGAGGGGAGTTGTTACCAGATTTTGGGGTATCAGAGTTTCCTTCTAGATGTGGTTTCTAGGTTCTTTCTCTCCTGAGCACAGAATTGGTCAAGAAAAACAGAATTGGTAGCAAGGCTTTACATTTATTAAAGGTAGGAAAAGAAACGGGCTCTGCAGAGGAAGTGTGGTCCAAGTAAAAGCAGGAAAATGAGTACATTCTATAGGATGAGAGCAGACTACTGTGAGAGAACACAATACAGAGAGCTCAATGGGACTTTCCTTTTTGTATTTTCCATGCCTCAGGCTGGTATCGGGTGTCAGTTGTCCTATCAGAAATATGCTCAAATTCTCAGGATAAATCCACAGGGCAAGTGTCTTGGTATTTTATAATTAATAGGTCACGCCTACTTGCCCAAACAGCTTTGCACTGCCCTAGTCCCCCACCTCAGAGTGCCCTGGCTTCAGACTCAGTATGAGCCAGGCTTTTTGTTCATCCTGCTAGGGATTGAACCCAGGGCCTCACTAATGCTAGTAAAGAAGAGCTCTACCATCTAGCTACACATCCAGCCCCAACCTGGCTGTGTGTATGTGTGTTTTTGTGTGTTTTTGTGTGTATGTTACGGGAGATTAAAACTAGGGCCTTTGCCCTGAACTACATTCCCAGTCTTGTTTGCTTTTGAGACATGGACTCACTGAATCTCTTATCGTACAGACTGTGATTGAACTCATGATCCGTCTTCAGCCTCCCAGAATGCTGAGAGTACAGGAGTGTAGTTCTAGTAACACTGACTTGTTTCTTCTTTTCCCATTCATTAGCAGTCGTCTCACCTTTCTTCTTTTCCCTTTGCTTCTCCACCCCAGTAATAATGGATTCTTGTATTATACATTTAAAACGTAATTTTTCTTTTAGTTTTTAATATGTTTTACTATTAAAAATAGTTTTAAAACAAAGGGTATTTTTCCATTTTCTGCTATTTCTTGGTTTGATAATTACTGTTATAACAGCATCCACATTCACCTAAAGCAATAAGGTACAAAGATGTGAAAATCTTTGACATGATTTCACTGTGTGTGAAAATAGAACTCTACTGAGACGATAACATGATCAGAAAGAATTCAAGTAATATACTTCTCCTACAAGGGCTGTGTGGCAGAATAAGCCTACATGTCATGGACTTTTGGGAGAGTGAAATGGCAGGAATCTGAAACAACCTGCACCAGAGCTTTTTCCGTCTTGTTCTGTTAGCAAAACATTTCCCACTGGGGACAGGCAGTATTATTTCTTTATATTAAGAAAAGGTGCAGAAACATTTCTTAGTCCTACTGAGATAAAAGATTGGATTTCAGACCATACTTTCCTCCTGTCCTGTCTTAACTCCTTCCTTTTCTTATCTTCCTCTGTCTCTTCTTTGCTCCCCACTTTTCTTCCTCTCTCTCTACCCACTTTGGCTATATCAGAATGGTTTATAAACAACGTACTTCTGCTGTTTAGAAACAGCTACTTCTCCTGGCACAAAAAGAACTTGTTAGGACAGGAATTTTCTTCACCTTTATATTCAGTTCCATGGCTTATGTTGCATCTTGCAGGGGGCCACAAATCCATGGACTTTAGATTTGTTTCCATAGCCGTTTTATTTGCTCTTCAAAGTATTCCATAATTAAAGGAACTTTCTTAAAGTTGTCAGCTACCCAAATTCTAGTACTTTCATGGGCAAGTCCAAACTCACGATATCTTGACTCCCTTCTCTGCACCTTCTTTCTTCTCTTCCTTATCAGGCCCAACACACAATTTCTTTTTCTATGCCTCATGGAAAGTAGTTTACATATTGCCTATGTTATTTGGATTTTGCTAATACTCCTCTTTATGGATATTAATTGGGTTCCTGGTGCTTTTCTGGGTCCTAGGAATATTGTAATAGATGTGCAAAAGTCCCTGTTCTCTTGGAGCATGCATTCCATGAAGAACTTCAGATAAAAATTAGTTAAGCAAGTTAAATATATGTGAAATAGTATATGTGCTGGAATCAAATAAAGAAGGGAAAGTGACATAGGAAAGAATTCTCCAAACCAGCTCATCACAGACTCTCCATAAAAAGAGCCAAATTTCTATAACACTTCTGAAAGATAATAAAGGCACAAAGCTACACTAAATTAGTTAAGAGTAGGCATAAATTAGGGAAAAGGCATTCTCTCTATTTTAATAGGGTGGTGCTGACATAGTATATACCTTCAAAGTTAGCGGCTACTGACAGTGTTGGACTGGAGAGGTGGTGAAACCCAAAGGATCTAAAAGCTCAGGACCTCACGGCATGACTAGGTCCTGAGCCTCTGTGGGGCTCAGAGGCAACCTAAGAGGAGGGGACAATTGGATGTCATGTGGCACCAAGAGCACAAGGTTTGTGAGCTAAAGTCTAACACAGTCTGAGTCCTGAGACCTGACATAATGGGTGGATACTCTGGTAAATGTTGAACGACAGGTTTTCTGAATGGAGGTCCAACCTACACATGTTGGTTAATATTCATGTTAAATTAATAACTATGATGGAAATGAAAGCTTTTCTGTCAGGGATATGATTTGTATACTTGTGCCTATTCATAAAACAATAGCATAGACATAATATATTTATTTTTTGGCTGGCACTGAGGATTGAACACAGAGCCTTTCACATGCTAGGAAAATGCTCTACCACTGAGCTACATTCTTCATCTAAATCTAAAATAATCATGTGAAGGGAAGGCAGAGGTAAGGGGAAAAAATGAGAATCAAGACTTGTCACGTAGAGGTACAAGATCCCAACAATGAATGTAACTGTACTGTATCCCTAAAATGTACCAATAAACACAATTAAAGTTGAAAAAAAAAAAAGAAAAAGAAAAAAGGATCAAAATAAATAAATAAATAAATAAATAAATAAATAAATAAATAAAATAATCATAAAATGGCCAGGGATTTAGATCAGTGTTTCCACCACCTGCTTCACAAGCCCAAGGACCCAAGTTCAATCCCTAGTACTAATAAATAAATAAAAATAATAATAATTTAAAAAACATACATCATGTTGATCATGGTCTATAATCACTACATTCTGGGAGTGTTGTGACAAGAAGAGTACAAATTTGAGCCCAGCCTGGGAAATTTAGTGGCTTAGTGAGACCCTATTTCAACACAAAAAATAAAAAGGGCTGAGCATGTAGCTCAGTGCCTGTATAGAAAAAAAACAAAACAAAACATCAAATCATAACTGGTAGCACTGACTGATATCCATGGTATAAATACTTTCCCTGTGGATACCATAGTAATGTCACTGAACATTAGATTAGCAAGAAATTTGACACTACTTGATTAAGGACCAAATTCCAGTCCTGTAACTGGGTCATTAAATGAATTGGTTACTAAATAAGAAGTTGTACATAGTATGTACGTTACAATATTCATAACAAAGAAACGGTCAAAGGAAACTCCAACTTGATGACTTTGCTTTTATTTGCATAACTCTTACATGTGATACCTTAATGTACAACAGAATATAAAAACTACAGTATTGTACAGAATAGTACAATAAGCAAAAATTATAGCACTGTATAAACAAGGTATATTGTACCAAAAAAAGATATTGAGGGTCTACAAACAAGATGTACAGAACTGAAGAAAAAAAAGACAGTTTGTAAGTCTGAACAGTTGTTAAACAAGTGTCATTAAATGAAGAATCTGTTCTACAGTATTTCTGTTATTTAAAAAGTGACATTAAAAATATAATTTAAAAATATAGTATAATACCTAGGAAGTGATATGTTTTGAGTATTGATTATCTTTACCTTCAAAATAATTTAAAGATGGGCATGGTGGCACATGCCTGTAATCCCAGCACCATGGGTGGGGAGAGGTGGCTGAGGCAGTAGAATGAGTGAGAGTTCAAACAGCAGAGCTACATAGTAAGTTCATAGCCAGCCTGATCTGCAGTGTGCCTGTCTCAAAAAACAAAACAAAACAAAATAATAATTTAAAAATTCTAAATTCACATATTTAAAATAATGGTGATTTTTAACAAATGCCTGTTAAATTCCTAAAAATTTAATAAATGGCTCCTGTGAGCCCATACATGCTGTCACTGGCCTAAACCAAAAGGACAAAGCAAACAGGCTGCTTTAAGCAAACAACAGCACCTTCTCAATAAATATAACAAATGGACTTGAAGTATGCATCTCCCTGGTGCTAAGAAGTCCAGTAATTGTCTACACACATGAGCAGACTGTCCTTGGGCATCTAAGCCATAAACATTTCACTCCAGATTCTTTAGCCCCTTCAATACCTATACTAGCCTAATTCCTTTCCCAGTTAGTTGCTAGTATTTCTCTCCTAGTGTTAGCCCATGTACTCTTGGATGAAATCTCTCCCAGCTAGCTGACACTCTCTCTCTCTCTCTCCTAATGTCAGCCTATCCACACAAGGTTGGGATAAACTGGGCTTTTCCATGCTATATGCGAATTTCCTGATTTCAGTCCCTGTTAACTGGAATAAACTTTCCTTTAAAAGCCTGTTTTGACAAGTGGATTTTTTTATGACACATGCCAGCTACCACACACCATTAGTGGATGCCAAAGCAATGTAAACATGAATTGTTATTAATAATCTGATGTTATTTCCTAGCTCAAGATGACCTGAAAAGGCAGGGTTTTTTTTTTTTTTTCTTTTTAGTTTCAGACTTCCCTGAGAAGTCACTAAAAAACCTGGAGAACTTTTTCTTCATCCATCAAGTGTGATGATAGTAATATCTATCCTAGTGAGCGATTGTTAGGACTAGATAGACCCTAACAGAAATTAAAACCAATGGAATATATTTTTTCAATGATTTGAGTAATCCAGGGAAAGGAAAATCATTGTACATGTCTGTCTTAAGAATGAAAAGCTATACTGTTACAATTTTTTTAAGATAATTTTTTATTTGAATCAACTTTCCAATTTCCAAATTAATGCCTAAACATGCCATAAAGCACACATGAACAGAAATATGTTTTTGAGAGGCAAAGGTATTTAAAAATTTAAACATATTATATTCCTGTCTAGTTAAGTACCCATAAGCATATAGGGTTCTTATTACAAAAAAAACACTTTGAATTTATTTAGTTTGAGATGAGGTCTTGCTATGTTGTCCAGGCTTGTCTTGAACTCATGGGCAAAGATGATCTTCCAGCCTGAGCCTGCCAAGCAGCTGAAACTACAGATATGCTAGCATTTATTAAAAACAGACTATATCGCCAAGTGCTTTGCTACGTGCATCAGTTTATCTATTAAACAACAATGAGATATTTTTTTATTATCCTCACTTCACAGATGAAAAAAATATGTATGACATCTTTTGGGGTAGTGAGAAAAATAACTAATGTCATATGCAATAATATAGAGGAGAGATTTAATAAAGTATCTCTCACAGAGAATGACTTTATTATAGTAACTAAATTTTAATTCAAACTTCTAAATTCTAAAATGTATAACTGAAGGGCTATGAAGGGTTACTACCAATAGTAATGAGTCCAACACAAAATAGGCATAATTTCCAAAAGAGTGTATATATGGATGGAAAAAAATGAAGCTGAAATAGTAAATGATGAGTACTTTTATAGATAATAGCACATAGTCATTCATCATTTAATCCCATATTTATTGAACATCTATAATGTATGAGTTACCCTTAAATATATTGGTTACCTCTCACTTGTCCTTTGAAAGAAATTCAAATTATTGCATGAATTTTGATTAAACTGATTACAAAATTTTGAAACACAATGGAAACCAAATGAGGGCCAATGCTCATTTCCTAAATGAACATTTTATGTGCAAACAAACAGCTGCTGGAATCTAACAGAATTTAAAACAAGCTGTTTGTAAATTTTACTGACAGCTGTTTTTGGTGATTTTTATCAACAGAATTTTTTGGCTTTGCATCACAGCATTCTTTTATTACAGTGTCCCCTCGAAGAATCACTTGCTTGCTTTAATCACGTTTGCAAAGATTTATGACTTGATGCTTATTCAGTGGTGGAGCTTCTCAACACAAAATGTCAGTGAGCCTGTTATAAATTGCTTCTGGCATTCCTACTCTATCTTTTATTTGGCTGGGAGTATTTCCACCTGAAAGTGATAAATTCTTGCTATAACTGCTTTATGCGCTTCAGTAATTACACTGTATAGAAAAAGGGGATTTCCGCTGCGATATCTCCTTAAAAATAGCAAGCAATAAAAGGCAGTAGAATGGGCTGAACTCTGAAGTCCACTGAACAAAACACAATGACCAGTGAAATAGCTGTTCAAATTTGATAAATGATCATAAAGTAGAGAAGATACCAAAACCTTTACAACAACTGCCATAGGGACAAATTAATGTAACTATGTCCTTAGATGAGCTGCTTTTGATCCTGTGACAGAAATTTGGCAGGTGTCCACAAGAATGGAGTTAACATCCTCCCAAAAACCATCTCGAAGCATCTACTACATGGTTCTAAACACTTTGGTAATTTTTCACTGAATGGCAAGGTCTCTATGACATTGAGACTGAATCTATATGTATGTGCAAGTCAAAGAGAATGCAACATATCAAAACAGTTCAGTACAGTCCATTGCAGCCAATAAATTGATCAATACATGTAAACACAAGTGAACTGATCAAGAAAAGAGCCACATTAATCATTATGATATCCATGGATGATGAGTATTGATTAATTTGGATCCTACTGGTATGTTTGGTTAATAAAATCCGTAAATAGTACATAGGTCAAATCAAGCTTTTTAAATTACTGAGGCTGTTCTGCTCTAAAAGGAGCAACAAGAAGATATAAATAAAAGATCTCCAAGTTAATTATACAAAAATGATGAAGAATTTCATTATCAAGCCCTAATATGATGTCAAGGATCGTGTTAGGAATTCAGTAGATGCTGATACTTTACTATGACAATATAACAGATCATGATCATTACATAGATTTTAAGCTTTATTTCAGAGTTATTATATTAGTTTTACAAAGGAATTGCTTTGGCAAGTATCTCTGTCCTAATAAGATGAGGTGGCTCCTTCTTGTGTGGAATGTGTACTCTCTCTTGAGAGAATTTTAAAGCATGTAACTGGCTTAGTTCAACTCAACACTGATAAAACAAGTCCTAAAATGTGAAAATATATTGTGCTTATTGTGAATTAAGTTTAAATATATATAGTATTAAAGTTCAGTAGTCCATTGTGGAAGAATTGCCATTGGTTGTGCTATAAATTGGTTTAGGATAATTTCATAATCTGTAATTCCTTTTCATAACAACCTTAGGAGTATAAGATTAATACACATTTTCTGTCTTCCTTTCTATATATCTTTTTTTGAGGTGGGGGTTTGAGGGAATTAAACCCAGGGCCTCATGCTTGCTAGGTGCACACTCTTATCACTGACCTATACTTCCTGTCCTGTGGTTAGAATACACTGACAGGTCCCCTGAGTCGGACTTCTCTGCCCATGTAGACCCACCACCCACATCCATAGAAGCATAGAGATAACAGGAAGTCAGCAGCCACCCTACTGCTCTCACCACGGCCCTGTTTATCAGCCAGCCCCAGGCCCATCACCCATGAGAATCTAAAATCCGGACCAGTGCCTCCTCCCCTACCTACATGCCCCTATATCAGCAACACACATGCTCCTCTCATTGCCAATGACCTTTTCACTCTCCGCCCACCTGCATTGATGGCAATAAACTCATTTCATGTTGCCTGAACTTTGCCTGCCTCAGTAGTCTCAATTGTGCCTCAGTCTGACCTTACAAATACAAATTCTAAACTTTAAAAAGTTGAGGGCCAGGGATTTAGCTCAGTGCTTCTGCCACCTGCCTCAAAACACAAGGGCCCCAGTTCAATCCCTGGTACCAAAAAAACAAAAAACAAAAAAGTTGAAACTAAGTCTTAAGGTAGGTTAAACATGGACCCACAGATGCAATCCATGGAAATGTCAGTTTTGCTTATCTTGAGCTCTGTGCACTAATCATTAATGCCACACTGGATTTTCTCCTCCAAGATTCCTATCTAACTGCCTACAGCACAGATTATCACTTTCATCTAGGTTAACAGAATTTTCACATAGGCTCACCTCAGTCAAATGTACACAGGAGATACTATAGTCCTACATTCTGGGGTGGTTTGTCTATTCCATTAGTTACTATATTTTATTGCTCCATATCAATTGCTTAAAAAAAAAAAAACTCTGGATTTCTCAAAAGTCCTTACAAACTTTGTATCTGACAGAGAATGCACTTGAAAATGTCAAAATGGTCCACCCTACTGCATGATACCACAATGAAAAGAGAATTAGTGAAAAGTAAGAATTCATAAAATTATCTTCATACTACATGGGAAGTGTTATGGTTAATACCTAGAATAAAGTTCAGTACAGTTCATTGTGAAGGGATTTTCATTAGTTGTGCTATACATTGGTTTAGGGCAATCTGTAACAGTAGACATAATCTGTTGACCCCTGAAAGTCTCATGCCATTGATATATGGGGAAGAGATGTAAATTCCAAATGTACTAGATACCCAAAACCTAAGTTTGTGTTCTCTAAAATCAGAGAATGAATTCTAGGAACAATGGAGGTTTAGAGTAGGAAAAATTTATAGGGAGAAAGAAAGCTTCTGCTTAAGAGAGAGAGAATGGGCTGTCTGCCCACCCCACTTTTCAAAGATATTTTATACAGCCAAGCCATGTACTGAGGCGGGTGCAAAGTGGGACAAAACTGTAAGACCCAATGGAAAATTACAAGGTGGGCATGAAGTGGGGCAAAGCCATGACCAACTGTAAGACTTGAATAGGCTAAAGTGACTCCATGCTAATAGGCCAGACTGTGCTTCTTCATATGCTAATTGCTACCTTGGTTAACAGCCCGCCCAGGGGCAAATGGTTTGACAAAAGGTGACCCTAGAACATTTCCTGCATAAGATAAGCAATGTGTTTGCAGTCTTGTTCTGTGAATTCCCTGACTCTTTGTTTAGAAAAACCTTATAAAAAGTACCTCAGCCCCTGAGCAGTTGCCTCTCTGAGCCACCTGGCTCCGGGAGTGCC
>NW_022900928.1:114681543-114688748 GCF_012274545.1 Fukomys damarensis | reverse complement strand
TGTCGCGCTCTTTTTTTTGTGTTTTTATTCAGCTGTTCACGCTCCGTGGAGTGGAAGTGAGACTTTAGGTCTTACACAACCAATAAGATTATAAGTACAGTCACCCAGGTAATATTGGTTAAGTGGGGGTCAAATGCAGGAGCAAGTCACATAGCAAGCGTACAAGGATTTTCAGTAAAGATGGGGGTCAGGGATATTTCCTGGAAAGGCTAAGACCGGGGTTAAGACCACCCAGGTGATTGATGCCTTGTTAGAATATCAATCACTATTTATCCCAAGGGAAGTACAAGGGTATAGCAGTTTCTCTCCTTTTACAATTCTGGCCACAGTCAATGTACCTTTATTGTTCTCCATGTTGGCTCCCTGCTGTGTTGGTTCCTTGAGGGCTGGCTTCTTGAGGGTGGTCCTATCTAACTGCCTACAAGATATCTAATAAATTTACCTATCTGCAACACCATCATAGGTGGGACCTCTGGAAGGTGACTGAATTATAGGGAGCTATAGCTGACTTGCTGTTAGGATGTGAGTCCTGGCAGGAAAATGCCAGGCGACTGTGCTGCATGACTCAGAAGGTTATACTGCATCTCCCTACCTGGATCCTCCTTTTGTTCTCTGCTTCCTGTCTGCCATGCCATGAGCAGCTCTCCTCCACGAAGCTGCTCTGCCACACCGTCCTGGTTAGGACCTAGCAAATTAGGAATTGAAATGTGAGTACCTATCATGGATATCCCATTTTTCTTATAATATGTGCTTATCCAAATGAACATGAGGAAGTTTACTACTTTTTAAAACCATTCACAAACATAACAAAAAGAACATCAGCATTGAGATACTTTTCGATAAATATAATTTTGATACTTTTCAACACTTACTGAGCCTGAAGATTAAGAAAGAGATCCAGGCTAGAAATGCCTTTGCAGCACAGTAGCAATACAAACAGTTGGTAACTGAATCACTGAGGAGTGTGGGGGTGTGAAAGAGAAAGATGGAAAAATAGGCTAAAGCAAGCTAATCTGTATTTCTCAGAATTCTCTCAGAATCAGAGTATTACTCTGGGGGAAGATGGATACTTGGGAATACTGCTTAATTGGAAAAGAATACACCAGGAGTGAAATGGACTGATAGCCTCAACTTTTAAGTTCAAAACTGCAGCAAAACTCTGAAAGAAATAAGATACCATTAAGGAAAAAACAAAACAAAACAAAGCAAAAAACAAGGTGCCATTTAGGTCTTTGTAAAATAAGAAGGTGATATTGTTAATGTGGTCAACTAAGGCTTTCAGAAGATCTGCTGATGGACTACATTTCTCTGGGACAATTTCTTCAGAAGTCTTATTTTATTTTCTGTGGGGTATGGAGCTTAGGGATTTGTGCATATGTTCTACCACACATCTACATCCTTAGCCCAAGAATTCCAAAATTTTACACATTGTTGGTGTACTGCATCCTAAAAGGGCTGGCCATTTCTTATACACACATGAGTGCACACTCACATGTTCGTTCACAAATGTGTGTGCACACATGAACATGAAAGGAATTAGCTCTTCAAATCCAGGATCTTACAGTTAAAAAGCACACACCCATTTCTATTTAAAGCAAAGTACTAGCAATTTAAGATATAACAGAGCAAAGATGGAAGGAAAGAAAGGGGATGGGAAGTTGCAGATGGGAAAGTAACCATGCTTATTTCTGAGTTCACTACTATGTCTTTACAGTTGCCAACAATGTCCTGAGCCAGGGATAGAGGCAATGGGGTAATGGCAGAGGAAAGGAGAACCAGAAAAAGAACTTATCACATATGCATCACAGTTGACTTAACAGTATTGTTAGGGAATTGATCATGTTAAAGTATGCTGTGATGCTGCCTCATAGGCTGCATTCTCCTGGTACATCTTGGCTCCTAAAATGACCTCATGCCCTTATCTCTGGTTCCCCCCGCCAAGGCCACAGTGGTCCAGTAAAGTTGAAACCTGTGTCTGCAGGACTGGGCCCATAAAAGCAATCTGGCCTGTGATAGGTTAAAAGTAGCTCACTCCTCATAAATAAGCAATAGCCCACCCCAAAACTGATACAAGGACCTTCCTTGCTTTGTTCGGTCTCTCCTTCTGCTTCTTCCTCCTCTCTCTCTCTGCCTTCCTGCCTCCTGCTCGCCTCCCTACAATAAAGATCTTCTGCCGGACCCTCTCGGTGCGTGAGTGGCCTAATTGGGAAGGGGCACCCAAAAGGGCACGCGAACCCCCTTTCAAGTATTGTATAAATAAGCCAATTACAACTATCTGAGTCCCAAA
The DNA here is from genome assembly GCF_012274545.1 of Fukomys damarensis. NCBI lineage: Eukaryota > Metazoa > Chordata > Mammalia > Rodentia > Bathyergidae > Fukomys > Fukomys damarensis. The sequence continues at coordinate 114,686,461 of NW_022900928.1, read as the reverse complement.
GTATTCTACCAAAATGTGACATTTATGTTTACTTTGGCCACAGTCAAATTGTGCCCTAATTAAAAAGCATCTGATAAAAAAGTTTTTTTTTTGAGACAGGATCTCACTATGTAGTTGAGACTGATCTGGAACTCACTACGTAGCCCAGGCTGGTCTCAAACTCACAGCAATCCCCGCCTCAGCCTCCTGAGTGCTGGGATTACATGCACCACCATGTGCGCCACCACGCCTGGCTAAAATGTTGTTCTTTAGTAAAACATTAACTACTGATTGTATACATAGATGTATAACCATCTTCATATTAGATATCATTTATTATTTATAATGTAGGTGATTTAATTTTCATTTTATAATTTTAAAAATCTAAATGATATATATTGTTATCCCCCATTTTGCAGTTAAGGAAACTAATACTCAGAGAGCTTAAGATTTAACTTAAACCACATATTTATGTGAGATTAGAAGTGGGACTGATTTGAAATCCTCAATTTATACCACTAAAACAGCAGTTTCTCCAAGTTTTAACTTTTTTATTTATTCTAGAGCTCCATTTTCCTGAGGCTCACTGAAGAGTAAGCTATGGCTTCACAGGGTTAATAGTTAAGGAGTCAATTTGTTGAGTGCTTCTGAATTTTGTTTTTTAAAAGTATTTGGTTAGTTCATGTGCTTTCATAGGTCTAGTTAAAACACCTGTTTAGTCCTAATTTAGGGGCTGGGGATATAGCTTAGTGGTACAGCATTTGCTCAGCATGTGGGAGGCCCTGGATTTGAACCCAAGCATGGCTATAAAACAAAAAGGACTTAATTTTATTTTGTTCATTCTAATACTAATCAAATGTTTGATTTTGGTTGTCACTTAAACTCAAGAATTTCACAATTTAGTGGAGCCACAAAAAAATAAAAAGATCTGGGTTAAAATTCTGCCTCGGTTGTTAACTGTGTCTCTGCCTGACAAGAAAATGATCTGAGTCACACCTGTCTCCTCTTGCAAAGGAGAGTATCTTAGCTGGAGCTGCTATAATGAAACATTAGTTTTGGTGGTTTGTCGGATGGAAATTTCTTACAGGTCTGGAAACAAGAGTGTTGAAGACTGAGGTGTTAGCCTGGATGGGTTCTGGTGAGGATCCTCTTCTTCCATGTTGTCTTCTAGGGTAGACAATGAGTTTCTCCTCTTGTACAGATACTAACAGCATTACTGTCGTGCAAAATATGAAATATGTCTCCCAACCTGTTAACTACATGATATGCCAAGTTCTTGTTTTCTAGAACTCAAAGAATGAGTCCTAGCAATGATGGAGGTTAAAAGTAGGAAGATATTTACTGATAGGAAAGCTCCTGAGGGGCAGGAGGGGGTCCCGAGTGGGTAGTCCAGGGAACCCCACTTTACAGGGAAGTTTTACAGGGTGAAACCTACATGGGTACAACATGGACCACAGACATGAACATCCATTAAGGTTACAAGTACAGTCATTTAGGAAATGATGGTCCAATTGGGAAGCAAGTCCCATTGTGGCTGGAAAAAACAAGGATTCTCCTAGGAGGCGGTGGGTCTCTGGTCACCCCCAGGGTGGTCGATGCCTATCTATACTTCACTAAGCCATTTTTTGAAGAAGTATGTGGGTCTGGTCATCTTGTCTCAATCTTGAGGCCTGGTTTTCAGCCGACATGCAGTTGTGGTGTTTCACCTTTGCTTTGGCCCTCTTGAAGACCTAACTTTATCTGACTGCCTGTAATATTTTTACCTAGCTCAACTATCTATAATATTATGAGAGCTCTACCCTGGTCACCTCATTTAAACCTAATTACTTTTCAAAGGCATGACCTCCAAATGCCACCACACTGGTGGTTAGGGCTTCGACATTGGAATTTGGGGTAGACACACATATTCAGTCCATAACAGATACTAGTACGTATTTCATAGTGTTCCCAAGGCTTAAAGCAGATAATGCCAGGAAGCATTTACAACAGGTCTGACTTATACGTAGTACAGGGATTCAAATCTCAAGCAGCTGTTTAGAGGCAGGGAGAGGTTGACACAAACATATTTACAGGTGTATAACAGGCTGAGCAGTCCTCAGATGTGCTTAGGAGAGGGTTATGACCAGGACTAAAGAAAGCCAGAGATACTTTCAAAGTACATGGGAAGGTTGGGAGGTCAATGCCAGAGTAAGCAAAGACACAGACACTTCTAGCTAGCCACTATTTATTGGATGCATACAATAGGAAGGAGAATCAGATGACTCAGAGGTCTGGCGGATGATTAGGTTGATGAGGATCTTAGGCTGATGAGGATAGTGAGATGGGCAAAGCATTCTTCCAATAATAGGTGGGATGGGCTAGCAGGCTAATTAGGAATTTTTTCTTCCCCCAGGCAAAACCTTTCTCTTTTTTTTTTATTTCTACCGGGTTGTCAAGGAGCCAGGGTTTTCAGCTGATATAATTTTGCCCTGGAACATCACAGCATTCCTGGACCACTGAGGTCTCAGCTGTGACCAGAGGCACATGAAATTCTGTTTCCACATGCAATAGGCAGCTCCCAGGGCAAGGAGAAATTAGGCGTCAGAAAGCCCTAACCATAATTTAATTATTTAATGACCGCCCCATCATATAGCATGGCTCTCAATATATGTGTACAAATTCCTAACAAAGTATCTGAGAGAATCTAGTTAGGGTCCAAGAAAGTCTTGAAAGGTCTGTCTCTTAGATAGAGCTGAGATCTGTAGAATGAGTTGGGGAAGACCAAAGACAGGTTCTAAAATGAATCTTTGTGCAGGAACACAAAGGCAGTAATGATAAAACAGATAGGTGGCAAAGCTGGCTGGGGAGATAAGCAGAATTTGTCAATTACAAGATCCCCCTACTGCAGATAGCTAAATTAGTTAGAAATTATAAAGCAGTTAAGACAAAGCTGGGCGCACAGCATAGAAAAACAACTGAGGCACATTCACTGGGTTAGCATTCATAAAAAAAGAAACTACTTCACCTTGTAGCACACTCCCTCCCACTAGGGATGAATAGAAGTGATTGATATTCTAAATAGGTATCAATCACCTAGGTGTGGGACCAAGACCATAACCCAGCAGGGCTTGGTAGCACAGGCCTATAATCCCAGCACTCATGAGGCTGAGGCAGGATTGCTGTGAGTTCGAGACCAGCCTGAGCTACATAGTGAGTTCCAGGTCAGTCTCAACTACATAGTGAGACCCTGTCTCAAAAAATAAATAAATAAATAAAAAGAATACCATAACCCATCCCTTTCCAGGGAAGGTTCTTCTAGATCCTTTACCAAAAATACTTGTTCATTCCTTGTATGCTTGATAGGTGACTTGCTTCTCCATTTAGTCAATATTACCTAAACAATTATACTTGTAATCTTATTGGTTGATCACAGTCTTGCCCCACCTCATGTCCACCTTGTGATTTTCCACTGGACCAGTATTACCTAAGCAACTGTACTTGTAGCTTTAGTAAATGGCTTATTTTTGTCCCACTTTGTACCCTCCTCACCTTATGGCTTTGTCACATAAAATAACTTTGAGAAGTAGGGTGGACAGGCAACCCACTTTCTGGTTCCCCTTCTGTCTCTTAGAAGCTATCTTTCTCTCAATACATTTTTCCTAGTCTTAATCTGTTTTTTCCTAGAATTCATTACTGGAACTCAAGTTTTGGGTATCTAGCACGTTTGGGAGTTACATCTATTCTCCCTATATCACCCAGGCAGTGCCAAATAATTCTCAGAACCCTGTAGGTGTAACTTCTTGTGGGCTCCTCCTATGAGATGTGGACAGTATAAAAGAGAGATACCAGGAGAAGCCTGCTATTGTGACTCCACCCAAATTTGTCTCCTTTTTATTTTTGCGTTTATCCTTTACTCTCTTTGCCCAAGTTAATTCTGCAGAGCTAGTTCTTAGTATGACCCTTCACCCTCATTTTTCAAATAAACTTTTGGCACCGTTTTTGGCTTATCTTGGCTAATTCTTTGTTCAAAACAAGAAGGACCTTAAATACTTTTAATTGGTAGCCTTTTCGAAAGGAATTATGCTACAATGGTTAAGGTGTATGGACTTTCCATGACAGAAGGGAAAGCCTTGTCAGGGTGGGAGAGTGACAACTGGAGAATGTTTGGAGGGGTGGGTACAGGCCACATTAACTAGAGGGCAGAAAAAATGTCTTTAGGTATTTTTAGGTTTTAGCTAAGGTACTACCAAAATGAGTGTTTTTGTTTGGTTTGGTAGTGGGGCTAGAATCCAGGTATGGAATAGGCCAGGCAAATTCTCTGTATCTGGGCTTCATCCTTAACCCTTTTTAAAAAATCTTATTTTGAGAGTCTTGCTAAATTTGCCTGGTGGGCCTTGAATTTGGGATTCTCAGCCTCCTAAGTAGTTGGGATTACAGGACACATTGTTTTGTTTTGTTCTGTGGATACCAGAAGGCTAAGGCACCTCTGCTGAGTACAGGTAGCTGGGTGGCAGATGAGATTAAGAAGGTAGGGAAAATTCAAGGACCAGGTGGTAGACAAGGGCGGGGTCCTTATAAAGTTGATCCTTGAAATCTTACGGGTTGGGTTTAAGAGTGAACTGGAACTTTTAAAACATGCAGTAATACAGATATTTACAATTAGTTAAAATGGCCAGAAACCCTTCTTTGCATTTATTCCACTCTTAGGACGCATAGCTAGTGCTGGGGGCAGAGGAAAAAGTAAACTTTTTAGGAAGAATAAGAATGGCACTTTAAACGACATGAGCAAAGATTTTCAAGGACCAATCGAGGTCGAGCCAGGCGTGGTGGCTCATGCCTGGAATCCCAGCACTCTTGAGGCTGAGGCAGGAGGATCGCTGTGAGTTCGAGACCAGCCTGGGCTACATAGTGAGTTCCAGGTCAGTCTCAACTACATAGTGAGACCCTGTCTCAAAAACTA
>NW_022900928.1:114649575-114680604 GCF_012274545.1 Fukomys damarensis | reverse complement strand
CGGGCCCAGGTCCCCCAGGTTTCACGCGGAGGCTCACCTTTGCTGGGCTGGCCTACTTGACATTTTCGTCGTATCATTTTGTGGGATTGGAGAGATGAAATGTTAAGAGACTCTTGTTTAGGGATAGATAATAGATATCTAGGCGCGTGCTGGGCACTGCTATTCTGTTTTTCATTTCCTTATTTTGGTCAAAAAACTGGCCAGGGGGAATGGGAATGTGGCTCTGTGAAGGCTTGCCTGCCTAGGTAGCGAGCTCACAGCCCTGGGTTGGATCCCCAGCACCCAAACAAAACAAAAACCAAAAGCCTACTGGTGGCATAAGCCTATAATCCCAGCACTCTGGAAGGCTGAGGCAGGAAGGTTTTAAATTCTAACCCCAGCGGGGCGGTTAATAGGCCTTGGAAGAAACTGTCTCACAATAAAAAGGGGTGTGTGTGCTTTTTATCATTGGAGTAATCCCCAGTTACCCAGATGCCTGGGTAATCCCCAGGACCCTCCCTCCCCCACAAGAAAGATTGTTCAGAGCTTCTAGGGCTCCAGCGCTGAGATAGATCTGCAGCCTCAGGGTTTTATTCCATTGTAAGACATTATTATCACGAGTGGCACTTTACTGCTTTTTCTTGTACCGAACCCAAGAAGGTTTGTAAAATTCAGAGGCCTTTGTTTTCATTTCTTCTGAAAGCATGTAGTGAGCACCCGTTGCATGCCCAGCTCAGTGTTTCTGTCTGGAGATCATTCTCCTGGGTTTTATTTTTGCTTGTAAGTGTCACAATTATATTCCCCATTTGACTTGGTTTTGGTTTTTTTGCGCAATTTTCAACTTGCAGTTAGGACTTTGTTGTTCAGCAGCTTTTTCTTTAAAAATGAAAGAATTTAACTGTCACCAAGGTACATTGCACCAAGTTGCAGTTACATTTTGTTTCACAAAAACGTCCTGTTTGACAAAATGACATCGTTACACTGCTTGGGAAAAGTGATATTTTTGTTAGAAAGAGTACATTATGAATTGTGTGTGTATGTTTTTCCAAAGCACATGGATTATCCATCCAAGAATAAAAAATTTAAAATTGGCACTTCTAGTTTCAGTAACAAACACAATAGTAGTTCACACATGAGTGGTTCAACAAAAGTTAGACATTCAAATGGTATATTTCTTTATGGAAACAGCGTTTCACTCTGACTATAGTCAGACTGCCTGAGTTTAGGCACCAGCTTTAATCGGCCAAGGCATTCTTTTTGTCTCCATAATGATTAGCTCATTCTCTTGGGTGGACTTATTAATGATAAATTTATCGAGTACCTACAAAGTGCCAGACCCTGTTCTGGCTATAGGGGAATTGTTAATGAACAAAACAGACAGAAATCCTAGCCTTTTATTTATTTATTGGTACTAGGGATCAAACTCAGGACCTTGCACTTGGGAGACAGGTTTGGTGCCACTGAGCTAAATCCCCAGCCCAAGAGTTTATATTCTATGGGAGGAAAAAAATTAAATGAAAGTATACATGTAAATTATTGGTGTGGTGATTGTCATAGAATAAATGATAACTAATAGAAGTAAAAAAATACAAAAAGATGTGTCTGCTTACTGAATGATTTGGAAGAGACTAGCAAATCTACATAAATCTATAGAGTATCGTAAAGTGTAGCAAAATCAGTTCCACTTTTTAATTAATTCCCAAATGCTTTTCTACCTTGTAACTACAGTGAGTTTATAGTAAGCCAAAAGACTTGAGGGTAGACAGGTAAGTAGCCAGACTTTAAATTTATCCCATCTAGAGAAAAATATTGAGTGCCAGTGTGTCTTAGTGTATGAACCATTGATTGATGAACTAAATTTTAGCCATTTGTTAGAATGTATGTTTTTACATTTATGCTTTGCAGGCCACAAAGTATCTATTTTTTAATATCCGTTAAAAATATAAAAACCATTGTTTGCTTAAGGGCTATATGCAAAGAGCTTGCTGGATTTGGCATGCAGGCTATAGCTTGCTAAACTTGCTTTTAACAAGAAAAATATCTTTAAGTTTAAAAATGCTGTTGATGTAAAATTTTATATGACATGGAATTTAATAAGTAGAAATGCTTTTTTTCTCATCTCATTGTCTTTGCAAGTTTGGCATTACCTATAATAAATAAAGCATGGCCAGTTGCACCTTATTTACCCCAAAAGAAAAATGCATTCTTTCTCACCTCTGTCTTTTTCTTCATAATTACCTGACACCTTTACTGGAAAGAAACCGCTCAGTAAAGGTCTGCTTCTTGCTTGCTTCCCACCAGTCAAAGCAGTGTCATATTACTTGAAATTCTGTCAGTACGTCCTTTTACAGAGTTTGAAAGTTCTACCCAGTGGGCTAGTGATTACCCCGATTACCCTCACATTCAGCACGCAGCTGTCATCTATCTGGTATTCCCAGCTGTCACCTGTCTTGTGTAGCACATTGGATGTTTTGCAGCAAGCATTACTTGCTGGTGAGGGTGGATTGGCTACAATACAGGGCATCCTTTCTTGACCTTTAACATGAATGACTTCAACGTGAAGCTGATGAAAGTGCTCAGGAGGCCAGATGTGACATTTGTGTTAGGGCCAATCCTACAACGAGATAGGAAGAAGCTATTTAAAGATTTGGAAAAATTAGGCCAAAAGACCTTACCATTTGAGAGTTTGGCAGAAAGCACAGTAATAATGTATTTCTAAAGGAAGCAGGAAATGATAGTAGAAGCAGCACTATAAAAGCCCCGCTTGCTATATGATAATGCTTTGTGAATTAAAATAATTGGGAACCTCTTGGATTCTTTTTTGGGTTGGGGGCATATGACAATTGTACTTTGAGCTTTTAAAATCACTTTTAGTAAAAGTAAATCTTAGAACTTTTAAAGTACATGATTTCCCCCCTCCCCCCATTGCTTCTTTGATGCAGCACAGCTTAGTGATTAAGAGTGGATTCTGGAATCAGACTCCCAGGCTTCACATCCTGGATCAGTGATTTGGGGTATGTTATTTGATCTTTGTATGCTTCCTTTATCTGCAAAGTGAGCTGGGAGGAGCTTCTGCCTTACTAGGTTGGTATAATCAAATGAATTTTTAAAACAAGAGTCTTAGGGCTGGGGATTTAGCTCAGTGGCTCCACTGCCTGCCTTGCAAGCACAAGGAACCGAGTTCAATCCCCGGTACCAAAAAACAAACAAAAAAATAAAACAAGAGTCTTAGAGTCTTAACCTGTTACTTGGTAAGTGCTAGTTAATGTAAAGGCTGACCAGGAGTGATGGTGCACGCCTATCTATGATCCCAGTTCTTGGGTAGTTGAAGCAGAAGGATCACTGTGAGTTCGAGGCCAGCCTGAGCTGCTTAAGGAGACCCTATTCCCCACCTCTCCCCCCAAAAGAATGGGTTTTCTGACCCCAGCATTCAGCCTTTGCTATTCTTGCAGGAGCTCTCAGTGTCGAAGGCATTGTTATAGGCCAGTGGTCCTCATGTGGTGTGATCGCTCACTTTGGTTTGCGATGGCACTGGTTATTCATTAGAACAAGAAACTGCTGAGGCTGTGTATTGTTGGTGATGTGATATACTTTTTACCCTTCAAGAGTGTGTGCTTAATGGGCAGAATTTGTGTATCAGTTCAGGGTGAGTTGCAGTGAAAACCAGGGCGGGTATGGAGAGGAATACTTGGATGGGTACAGTGAGGGAAAACTTTATGGGATTTTGAATTGGGCTTTAAAGTACAGATAGATTTTATAAATGGAGCCATTGCTAAGTAGTGTGGAGGGATTATTGAAAATGGCGGTACTTTAATGTACTTCAATAAAATTGCAGGATAAGCAAGGAGTGGGTCAGGTTGCTTATTGATTAGTAGCCTAAAAATAAAATGTTCAGATGGCTCACATAGTTAACCTCCTAACTAAAGCAATTAATGTAGCTTTCTTGGGTTCTGTGTTCATATCTGTAAAGGAGAAGGGATTAGTTAGCTTTTAAAGCTGCTTCCAGTGTGTAGATTTCATATTAGTAGTGTTCACTGGATGTAAAACTTTTTGTCAACAGTTTATCATACATATGGAAAATGATGTTCAGCCTACCTCACATCCTCCAAATTTACTTATTTTTGGGATTTGTTTTTTATAGCATTTTGAGTGATGTGTATTTCAATTATACTACAGTTGTACAGGTTCACATTTTTATGGACACTTGGTTAGGGATTGTTAAATTAATGTATGAAAAAATTCAGGATATGTTCGGTCACATTCACAAGTGGTGATACCAAAATGAGCCAGTCAGTTCACAAGAATTGCTAGGAATCCTGGGGTTAATAACCTGTACTGAACAGTAACTAAGATCTCAGGGCAGGTGTAAATATAGGTCTTCTAGGATTTAGAGTAAAACCACCATACACATAGTCCCCTTGTGGGGTTGTAGTATAGGCTGGTTACATAGGTGTTATACAAGGCGGTGACTGCTGCAAAGAAACTTGCCAGACACATGTAACATATATTTACTTTATTTATTTAAACCAGCTAACTAATTTATTATTTTGAGACAAGGTCTTGCCATGTTTCCCAGACTGATCTTAAGCTCATGGACTCAAGTAATCCTCCTGCCTCAGCCTCCCAAATGCTGGGATTATGGGAGCCACCATGTTTGCTTGGAGCATCCTTTATGCTGTCCACCACCATTTAGGAAATGGCCTTACAGAGGAGAGATTTTAAGGTGGCAGAGGGAACTCGAGAGTGACCTGAGTGCACGTGGTAATTGAAGGCATGTTTCTGGAGGTGAAACAGAAAGAATGGAATGTCAAGATGTGAACAGTGGTATTGAACATTTCAATGTCAGACAGAAGAGGTGAAGCTTTGAAGGATGGGAAGATCAGCAGTTCCTTAGATACTGTTTCATATTAGAGGTAAAAGAATAGAAGACAGAATGGCCAACACTGTTTGAGTCAGTCTCTGTGGTTTATCTAGTAGTTTTTCCTGTAGGAGGGACTAAAGTGGTCATTAATAGAGTTCTACTGCCCACTTTACTGTTGGGATATTTATTCAACATTTACTGATTCAGAGCTATTAAATACAATTTAAAAAATTTCCCATGTGATTTACTTGAATTTGGCTTACAGAAGAACTTCAGAACAAGATGCATCTATGTCCTCATCTGTTTACTTTGTTTACTAATGACCGTATCTTTCACCTAAAGATAAATACAACAGAAATTGTTTAATTGACTTGAAGAACCTGTATATTTTCTTGTTAAACACATTGGTCCACAACTTAAAAATGCTTTGAGGATTCTGTAAATTGTAAGAATACTGGAGTTGTTGTCTTGCCTGATGATAAATAGCAGGCATTGTCTCATGGGAGCCTAGTAATTTAAGATTATCAATTTCTCATGTACCCTTTAAGAGACTGTGTTTATATAGGTATTGTATCCTCAGATAAGAGGGTACTGTAAATCAAATAGATCTATCGTGGCTTATTTATCTTTCTTCCTACTTATAAAAATTTAGGATTTTTTCCTCTGTCTTGCTGTAACAAGCAGTGGTGGAGTGAATATTCTTGTCAAGTGCCTTTTAACAATTTTTAAAAATTAAAATTATAGATGAACTTAGTAGGACAGAGACCATGGTGAACATGTTTTCCTCATTCATCACCCTTAGTCTAGACAGAACACATCTTTTTACAATTTTCAAGCATTTACCTCTGCATTTCCAAACACTTATGTTTATATTCCCATTTCTTGATTTCTTTTCCTTTGTAGACCTTATGAATTAACTTCAATACTTCTACTTTTTTTTTTGCTGTTTTGAGATAGGGTCTCACTATGTAGTTGAGACTGACCTGGAATTCACTATGTAGCCCAGGCTGGTCTCAAACTCACAGCAATCCTCCTGCCTCAGCCTCCTTGATGGGATGATAGTTGTGCACCGCCGTACTTCTACTTTTAAAGATAAGCAGGGGTAAGGGAAAAAAAAATGAGAATCAAGACTTGTCATGTAGAGGTAGGTACAAGATCCCAATAATGAATGTAACTGTACTATATCCCTAGAATGTACCAATAAACTCAATTAAAGCTGAAAAAAAAAAAAGATAAGCTTTCTTAATGATTTTAACCTTTTAACTTGCCCTACAGAAGATGACTGGGTATAAAATTGGTAGTACAAAATATTTTCCATTATTTTAAGGCCTCACCACACTATTTTGTTTGTTTTGTTTTTGGTATGGGGATCAAACTTGTGCCCTTGCGCGGGTACCATGGAGCCAAATCCCTGGCCCTCACCCCACTCTTTTGTAGCAACCTTTATTACCTTTGAGAAATCCTGTGCCATTCTGGTTCCTTTTTAAGGAATATATGACATTTTCTTTTTTCCTAGTACCAGAGATCCAACTCAGGACTTTGCCCTTGCCAGGCAGGCACTGTGCTGCTCAGCTAAATCCTCAGCCTGATGACTGTTTCAATTTTACTATTTCTTAATCTCTGGACGCTTTTAGAATCTTATCTAGTGTAATGGCTTATATATATATATGTACACCTGTCTCCCCAAAGCCTCTTGCTTTTGGAGGTCCCTGAATCTTCAATGTGTGATTATGGATTAAGGGTGTGTGATACCAAATTAGTCCCCTGATGGGAATTAACATAGTCCTGGGTGTGGCTGAGTGGATTTACTAAACACAAGCCCTACCCTGGGTGTGGGTGGCACCACCCAGATTTGTACCCTGGAAGGGATAAAAGGGAAAGGTGAACATGCCTTCCCTGTATTTTGCCCACCACACCTTGTACTGTTTTTCCTCTGTGATGCCCTTGTGCCTTGCTTCCCTATGGCAACTATGGTTTTACACCTCTACATTGTGAGCGGAAATAAACCATTCCTCCTTAAACTTTGAATGTTGAGTGTTTTATCTCAGCAATGAGATCTGAACACCTAGATATCTTTAGTTTTGAAGTTTCATTGTTTACAAGTATCTAGTATGCCTGAAACATAAAATCCTGGCAGGGGAATAGTTGTGTAAAAAGTTGGGTGCATTTAAAATTTTGGTTGACATCACTGTGTTGTAAGAAAAATTCTATTATTCATGGGCATCTTCTCAGCTAAGCACTAACCATTCTCAGAAAGTCTGGCTTTGGCCCACCTTCAGTCCAGTTTCATGCTACCTCTGTGTGGTTTTTTTTTCTTCTTGTCATTTATTTTATTTTATTTTTTATTAGTACGTTTGCAGTACATAATGGTTCCATTCATGTTTAATACATTTTAAGGAAGAATTTAAGACTTCAGATGTGTATTGTATGTTTTAAAGTTGGCACTGTGGTGTGCTCCTCCCCCTGCCCCCATGTGAGCTTGTTGCAGATCATACATGTACTTGTCATTCACGTTTCCCACGTCTTCTCTCATCCACTAGCCATCTCAAAAAACACAGCCTAGCTCACTAATTGGAATAATTAGTTCTACTGATCAGGTATTCATAGGTATTAAGTCATTGCTAATTACATGGCAGCATTTGATTGCTAGGGTAGAAGTATGAAGTTCAGTTTGCTAGGTGAGATAATGAACGAAAATGATAGGAGCCACATGAGCATTACAAAAGAGATCATTTTAATTGCCAGAATCACAAGTCATATTTTTATCACTATATTCTATATAGTGTAGTAGACAAACCAGATACTGTGAGTTTTTAAAAAGTAATGGCTTTTATAATGTCAGTGAGCAGCATTTTCAGTTTGTTGTGAATAATGTGGCTCAGTACTCTGTTCTGTGCTCTTTCTGAAAGCTCAATTTCACTTTAATGTTTATATTTATTAAAATGTGCAGTGTGATACTTTTGATCTTTTAAGAAATGTGGAGAACTTTTTATTGATATGTAGTATGTCTGCAGAGGTAATTGGATGATAGTGGTGTAAATACCCAAAGGTCCTAGGGTTAGTACAAGAAACCAAGCACAGAAAATGTTCATCCTTTAAAGGCTTTACTTCTCTTGCTGCATTTTGTTCACCAAATTTAACAATTTGATGTCCGTTTATTAGAAGTACCAGTACCTTCCTAAGACTGTCAGAGTTTGCAAGTGTTTTCATGGACAACATTGGGAATATTTTGTTTCTCTCTTTGCTCTTCAGTGAATCATTCTCAGTTTTTGGACTGTTACCTTAATGACTTTGTAAACAAGGGAGTCCTTGTTTGTACTTCTTATCTAGTTGTCACCCTTGCCTTGACTCTAAGAAATGTTCTCATTGTAGGTTACATTTTAAAATTTATGGTCACTTTAAATTGCTCAGTGAAGATCTGCCTTAGCAGTTAAAAGAAGTCAGTGGTTGTTTTTGTCACTAAGAGGAAGAGGTTTAGAGATACTTGAATAAAGTTGTTCCTTTTTGTAACTTTGCAGCAAATACATTATAAAAAGTGTTATTACTTGTACTGAAATTCATAGTTGCTATTTGGATTCAACAGGTGCATTATGAAAATGTTTCACCAAGGGAATAACAGCCTTTCAGATGAATACTCATTAATATTCCCTGCTTTGAGGTGGAGAGAAGTATGTGTACACATTTGGAGTTATGAAATGATGAGCATGAAATGTTTATCTAACAATGACCTAAATTTGACTTTTTCTTTCTTAATTCAGCACTAATATTCTGAAGGAGCCTGTGTGCTTAGGAGGGTGTGAGCACATCTTTTGTAGGTAAGTAATGCCTTGATATATGAAAGGTAACTGCATTTCTTATTAGATAGCAATCATGTGACAGTGTTGATAATAGTATTTCATGTTTGTGTATCTTTCATAGCCTGTAACATACTGTACATTATCTCATTTGGATCCTTATTGTCTTAGTTTACAAATTTAAAAAAAAAAAAAAAAAGCTCAAAGATGGTAACTTGTCTAAAGTTACAAAGCTTAGTTAACTTTCCAAAGTTTGAGGGGGGATTAATGCCTTACATAATCCAAATGTGCCTCTTTAAAAAGAATCTTTCAAGGACTGGTTGGTTCAGAACAACAAATACTGTCTTATACTTGCCAAAGATAGAAGTTTAAGGTCAGGCTTTGTTCCTTCTGAAGGCTGTGAGGGAGAATCTGTTCTATACCTCTATATTAGCTTATCATGAGTTGCTGGTAATCTCTCCCATTCCTTGGCTTATAGATATATTATCCTTATCTTTGCCTTCCAGTTCATGTGCCATATTCCTTTCCTTTCACTTTTTTATAAGTACTAGTTCCTGTTAAATAAAGGTTCATCTCATTTTAACTTGATCATTTACAAATACCCTATTTTCAAATTAAGTCACATTTCAGAGTGTTGAATAGTTGACCTCAGTATCTTTTGTGAGGATATAGATTTTAATATTGACAGCATTGTGGTAGTTTGAGGTTATGATTTACACTCTGCATCTATAATCTCTGACCAACCACAAATCAAAATATTAAAAAAATTACATTTGTGTGGAACATGGACAGACTTTTCTTGGTGTTATTCCCTAAATAACATGGTACTAAATGTTTACATTTTATTGGGTATTACAAGTAATCAAGAGATGAGTTAAGGTATATGGGAGAATGTGTGTAGGTTATATTCAAACACTATATCATTTTGTTTAAGGGAATTGAACAGCCATAGATTATGGTATTCATGGTGTGTAGGGAGATGGAGGTCTTGGAACCAATCCCTTGTGGGTACTGAGGGATGTCTATTTTATATCAATCCCTGATAAAATAATCTGTGTGCTCTCTTTAAGGTACCGTTCATTTAGGACATGTGGTAAAGATGTCAAGCTTTGTGATCTCAGACCCACGTTTTCATTTGGTGATACAGAGCTTGAATCCAAGGCCTTTGCAGAGCTCTATCCACAGCCATTGTTTATTTATTTGGAAGAAGATTCTCACTGAGTTGCCTAAACTGAGTTTAAACTTGCCATCCTCTTATCTCAGTCTCCCAGAGTGCTAGGATTATAGGCATACAATATCATGCCCAGCTCTTAAAGCATTATATACTCATCACAACTGAGGACCATAAAGTGCTCTGTGTGTGTGTGTGTGTGTGTGTGCACACGTGTGCGTGTAGGCACACATGTGTATGTACCATATAAAACTGAAATTTCTTTAGCCTTCCAGAGTGCTGGGATTACAGGGGTATGCCATCATGCCCAGCTGGATGTTATTCTTTAACACTACACCAAAACTTGAGGCATGCCAATTTTTTAGGTTAATTGCAGTGTGGAATCTGAAGCTATATTAGTAAATTTTATACTGTTACACTAAAATCACTTTTCTATACACTACTTTGAATTGATCTTTAACCCAGCATGCTTTTATGATTATTGTACATTGGCCTTTTGGAAATTTTAACTCAATGGATTATATAGATCTGCTGAGAAATTATATATTTTTTCAGAATTTTGAACTAATATCTATGTAATAGGTTTTGTTGTTTTGAGACAAGGTCTTTCTGTGTAGCCCAGGCTGCCCTTGAACTTGAGACTATTGTCCTGTCTCAAGCCTCCCGTAATGCTGGGATTTTAGGCATGAACTATCATGCCTGGCCCACTGTATAATAATTTGAGAATAGTTACAAAATAAACATAGAATATGGATTGAGCATTCCTAATCCAATAATCTGAAATCCAAAATGCTCTGAAATGTGAGACTTTTGAGTACTGACTTGGTGCTGAAAAAATTACGGTACTTAAAAATTTTCAGATTTTCAATTAAGGTTCACCTAGTAAAATGTATGCAAATATCCCCAATCCAAAAAACTCCACAGTGAGCAGTGAGACATTTCTGGTCCCAAAGCATTTCATGTAGGGAGGGATACACAGGCTTGTATGTAAAGCAGACCCAAGTAGTAGTGCAGTGCTGAATAGGTGATTTAACTAACTGGATCTCGTTTTCTTCTGAAAATGAGCTGGTGTTTCTCAAGGAATGGATTTCAGATTTATTGGTATTCCTTAAATAAGTAATGCACAAGAAGTAAATTGCCCTAGTAATTAGTTTTTATATTTTTTTGTGTGTTGGAATTCCAAGTTAGAATTCTGTTTTGAGGTAGAGTCTCACTTTCTTATCCAGTCTGATCTTAATCTCTTGACTTATGTTGCTCCTGCCTCACTCAGCCTTCTGAGTAGCTGAAACTATACTCAACACAAGTGCCTGACACAAGTTTCAGAGTTCCTTTCTATAAGCAGAGATACTTGTAAAAGTTTCTTTGCTAAAGAAATTGAACATTTATTGAACTTGATAATCTCAAAGATGTCTCCCAACTATAGTTTTTTGTTTGTTTGTTTTTGTTTTTGGGTTTTTTGAGACAGGGTCTCACTATGTAGTTGAGACTATCTTGGAACTCACTGTGTAGCCCAGCCTGGTCTTGAACTCACAGCGATCCTCCTGCCTCAGCCTCCTGAGTGCTGGGATTACAGGTGTGCTCCACCATGACCAGCTTTCCAACTCTAGTATTCATTTTCACTTTTTTCTGAATTAGGCAGGAATCATGCTAAAAGCCCAAGGATACAAAAAGTAGAAATGCCACAGGTTTTGTTTGAGTTTAGTTCATATAATAATTCTCTATGCCTACAAATGAATGGGATACTTAAGAACGTATTAGTTGGGAGAAGTGTAGCTTTTATAATTACTATGTTCCTCATTCCCACTAGCATCCATCTCTTGAGAATAAGGATGGAGTAAATGTAATAGGATTTTGTTCTGGAATTCAGACATGTATTTCAGGGGGGATTATGGACCCCCCTTTAAGCAAGAGAGAGAGAGGGTATTTGCAAAGCCTTTGTAACTATAAATGTTAGGAAAAACTTCTGTACTATGAGACTATAAATAACACTTAGATAACCTGAAGTAACTTAGCCTGTATATTATAAAACTGCACAAAAGAATCAAAGATCTTGTCTCAAAAACTATTTTAAGGGTCAGGGATGTAGCTCTGTGGTTCTGCTGCCTGCCTCACAAGCTCAAGGTCCTGAGTTTGATCTCTGGCACCAAAAAAAAAAAAAAAAAATTCAGAGTGTTGAATAGTTGACCTCAGTATCTTTTGTGAGGATATAGATTTTAATATTGACAGCATTGTGGTAGTTTGAGGTTATGATTTACACTCTGCATCTATAATCTCTGACCAACCACAAATCAAAATATTAAAAAAATTACATTTGTGTGGAACATGGACAGACTTTTCTTGGTGTTATTCCCTAAATAACATGGTACTAAATGTTTACATTTTATTGGGTATTACAAGTAATCAAGAGATGAGTTAAGGTATATGGGAGAATGTGTGTAGGTTATATTCAAACACTATATCATTTTATTTAAGGGAATTGAACAGCCATAGATTATGGTATTCATGGTGTGTAGGGAGATGGAGGTCTTGGAACCAATCCCTTGTGGGTACTGAGGGATGTCTATTTTATATCAATCCCTGATAAAATAATCTGTGTGCTCTCTTTAAGGTACCGTTCATTTAGGACATGTGGTAAAGATGTCAAGCTTTGTGATCTCAGACCCACGTTTTCATTTGGTGATACAGAGCTTGAATCCAAGGCCTTTGCAGAGCTCTATCCACAGCCATTGTTTATTTATTTGGAAGAAGATTCTCACTGAGTTGCCTAAACTGAGTTTAAACTTGCCATCCTCTTATCTCAGTCTCCCAGAGTGCTAGGATTATAGGCATACAATATCATGCCCAGCTCTTAAAGCATTATATACTCATCACAACTGAGGACCATAAAGTGCTCTGTGTGTGTGTGTGTGTGTGTGTGCACACGTGTGCGTGTAGGCACACATGTGTATGTACCATATAAAACTGAAATTTCTTTAGCCTTCCAGAGTGCTGGGATTACAGGGGTATGCCATCATGCCCAGCTGGATGTTATTCTTTAACACTACACCAAAACTTGAGGCATGCCAATTTTTTAGGTTAATTGCAGTGTGGAATCTGAAGCTATATTAGTAAATTTTATACTGTTACACTAAAATCACTTTTCTATACACTACTTTGAATTGATCTTTAACCCAGCATGCTTTTATGATTATTGTACATTGGCCTTTTGGAAATTTTAACTCAATGGATTATATAGATCTGCTGAGAAATTATATATTTTTTCAGAATTTTGAACTAATATCTATGTAATAGGTTTTGTTGTTTTGAGACAAGGTCTTTCTGTGTAGCCCAGGCTGCCCTTGAACTTGAGACTATTGTCCTGTCTCAAGCCTCCCGTAATGCTGGGATTTTAGGCATGAACTATCATGCCTGGCCCACTGTATAATAATTTGAGAATAGTTACAAAATAAACATAGAATATGGATTGAGCATTCCTAATCCAATAATCTGAAATCCAAAATGCTCTGAAATGTGAGACTTTTGAGTACTGACTTGGTGCTGAAAAAATTACGGTACTTAAAAATTTTCAGATTTTCAATTAAGGTTCACCTAGTAAAATGTATGCAAATATCCCCAATCCAAAAAACTCCACAGTGAGCAGTGAGACATTTCTGGTCCCAAAGCATTTCATGTAGGGAGGGATACACAGGCTTGTATGTAAAGCAGACCCAAGTAGTAGTGCAGTGCTGAATAGGTGATTTAACTAACTGGATCTCGTTTTCTTCTGAAAATGAGCTGGTGTTTCTCAAGGAATGGATTTCAGATTTATTGGTATTCCTTAAATAAGTAATGCACAAGAAGTAAATTGCCCTAGTAATTAGTTTTTATATTTTTTTGTGTGTTGGAATTCCAAGTTAGAATTCTGTTTTGAGGTAGAGTCTCACTTTCTTATCCAGTCTGATCTTAATCTCTTGACTTATGTTGCTCCTGCCTCACTCAGCCTTCTGAGTAGCTGAAACTATACTCAACACAAGTGCCTGACACAAGTTTCAGAGTTCCTTTCTATAAGCAGAGATACTTGTAAAAGTTTCTTTGCTAAAGAAATTGAACATTTATTGAACTTGATAATCTCAAAGATGTCTCCCAACTATAGTTTTTTGTTTGTTTGTTTTTGTTTTTGGGTTTTTTGAGACAGGGTCTCACTATGTAGTTGAGACTATCTTGGAACTCACTGTGTAGCCCAGCCTGGTCTTGAACTCACAGCGATCCTCCTGCCTCAGCCTCCTGAGTGCTGGGATTACAGGTGTGCTCCACCATGACCAGCTTTCCAACTCTAGTATTCATTTTCACTTTTTTCTGAATTAGGCAGGAATCATGCTAAAAGCCCAAGGATACAAAAAGTAGAAATGCCACAGGTTTTGTTTGAGTTTAGTTCATATAATAATTCTCTATGCCTACAAATGAATGGGATACTTAAGAACGTATTAGTTGGGAGAAGTGTAGCTTTTATAATTACTATGTTCCTCATTCCCACTAGCATCCATCTCTTGAGAATAAGGATGGAGTAAATGTAATAGGATTTTGTTCTGGAATTCAGACATGTATTTCAGGGGGGATTATGGACCCCCCTTTAAGCAAGAGAGAGAGAGGGTATTTGCAAAGCCTTTGTAACTATAAATGTTAGGAAAAACTTCTGTACTATGAGACTATAAATAACACTTAGATAACCTGAAGTAACTTAGCCTGTAGATTATAAAACTGCACAAAAGAATCAAAGATCTTGTCTCAAAAACTATTTTAAGGGTCAGGGATGTAGCTCTGTGGTTCTGCTGCCTGCCTCACAAGCTCAAGGTCCTGAGTTTGATCTCTGGCACCAAAAAAAAAAAAAAAAAAAACTTGAAAATGTTTACATATTTGTCCAAAAACAAAACAAAAGATACTTCCTTGCTCTTTCCACAGTGATTTTAAAGTATTTCCATAAAGTGGAATATTAAGATTAGGATGGAGGAGGTTAGGATTGCATGGTCACCATGCATTGGATACTGTATCTGCTTACATCTTTCTCTGTACCCTAACTTTTTAGATGCTATAGGTTTGTTTGCAAGGAAAAATTATGCAAACTAATGTCAAGCTAAGTCAAGCCTCCAAGTAGTTTCATAGCAAATCATATCAATTTTAGATTTAGATTTTATGTTTTCATACTTTGTAAACATACTATTTTAAGTGTTTCACAATTTACTATTATGTGTTGGAACAACATCTACTTTATTCTTGATCAAATTTTTTATTGTGTAGTTTTTGAAGTTTAAATTCTCCTGAATGTATGTGTGTTTGTTTGTTTTTAAGTGATTGTGTAAGTGACTGCATTGGAACCAGATGTCCAGTATGTTCCACCCCAGCCTGGATCCTGGATGTCAAGATAAACAGACAACTGGACAGCATGATTCAGCTTTGTAGTAAGCTTCGAAATTTGCTATACAACAGTAAGTTTTCAGATAAGAAATATTCCTGTCTCTGATTAATTCATATTGATCACATAAAGAATATAAAAGATCTATCCACAATTCTAAGATTTATAGTTTTGTTATTATTGCTGTTGCTGTTTGACTCATTTTGAGAAATGGTGGGAAACAGAGTTCTCTTTCATAGATGAGCAACTAGTATTCAGAGAAGTAATCTTCCTAGTCACATATGTAGTTTGTACCAGAAGCATTAGAATTGGAGGCCCTCCTCCTTTGTTTTCTCTTTTTTGAGAAAAGGCTGGCGTTGAACTCACTATTTAGCCTAGGCTGGCCTCAAACTCATGGTGACCCCCCTGCCTTACCACAAGTGAGAGGTGGCCATTTTTTGGATTGTTAGTCCAGAGGCTTTTTCACTACCTTATACTGACTGCTTTTTATAGTTATTCTTATTTTTGTAGAATATATATGGAATAATGATTTTGTCTTTGAGTGCTTCACTCACTTAAATACACTTTTGCAAGATAGAATGCAACAGTCTTCCATGGATCACTTTTTTAGACTGAATTAATTAGATGAGCACATTTTGAAAGAATAAAAAATTTAATATTCATTTTCTTTTCTATATGAATGGAAGTTAATGTTTTTCAAATTGTTCTTTGACTCTGTATTAACTATATATCCTCCTATTGTGCTTTCTGCTGAGAACTAATTAACTGTAAAAAGAAAGTAAAGTGTTTTGAATCTTTATAACTGGATATTGGAATTGTCTTTTTATTGACCAGATCATGCCATTTTAGCATGCTTGTGGAGACTCTTTTCTTGCTTGGCAAGATGCCATGAATGATTGATAATACTAATATAAAATTGTTGGATTTCTGTTTCTAAATCTTTTGTTCTTTGAATGCTGAAATATTGTCAACTACTAAAGACGTTGATTAAACAAAGAAACACATCAAATATTTTAAGTTTTATGGACCAGAGTCTTTTTTTTTTTTTTTTTTTTTTATTTAATTTTTTTTGTTTTTTGGTACTGGAGGATCAAACTCCAGACTTTGCGCTTGCCAGGCAGGTCGCGGAACCACTGAGCTAATTCCCTGGCTCCAGACGTCCCTCTTTTAAGAGGAATTTAAAATCTGGTGTATGAAAAATTCCATCTGCTTATCTGGGTAATTATATTACACTCCGTATTTGATAAAAGTATGCTATAGGGTTAAAGTTTACTTATTTTTGGATGTAGTGATATACACCTTTTAATAATGTTTTTCAAGATATAATATTGTGGTTGTAAACCTCTTAAAATGAAATTTTTTTTCAGTGTTTGTTCTTTTTTTTATTTTTTTGGTACCGGGGATTGAACTCCGGTCCTTGCGCTTGCAAGGCAGGCCACCGAACCACTGAGCTAAATCCCCGGCCCATCAGTGTTTGTTTTCTAGTTGAAAATATTGGTATGTAATTTGGTTTCCCTTTCCCCACATGAGTCTGTGAATTAAGTCAGGAGTTCTCAGTCAAGAGTCATTGCCTCTTTGGGCTGGGGATTTAGCTCAGTGGTTCTGCCACCTGCCTTGCAACAGAAGGTCCCAAGTTTGTCCCAGGTACCAAATAAGAGTCACTGCATCTTTGACAGTGCTTCGAGTTGTGCACAGGGCAGGATCAGTGCCTCCCTGAATTAATTGTATGATACGAACAGTGTTTGTGTCTGTGTGAGAATGGCTTTCCTCAGATTTTTAGGGGTGTGTAATTTGCTAGGCTTATTAGCCATGCATTGAAATTTGGGAGTGCTACTGTGAGATTCTCATATTTTGATTTGACTTTTCTCCAGTTACTGTGTAATACAAACTGGGTGGCTTACACAAAAGGCCAGAGATCTAGATGTGTGAAGGATTGGTTCCATCCCCTCTTGAGGTCTGTGAGGAAGAATTCTGTTCTAGCCCCATTTCCTTGGCTTATAATTTACCTGTCTTCCTGTTCGCATGATGATCTCCTTGTACAAGTGTTTATTCCAATTTACCTCTTTTTTTTTTATGGTTTTTTGAGACAGGCTCTCACTATGTAGTTGAGACTGACCTGGAACTCACTATGTAGCCCGGTCTGGTCTCAAACTCACAGGGACCCTCCTGCCTCAGCCTCCCGAGTGCTGGGATTACAGGCATGCACCACCCACCTGGCTCTGTCTCTTGTTATCTATAGCATATAACCAGGTAAACATCCATATCTCAGCTATATTAAGTTACAACCAGTCCCAGGAATCATCAGGTTTGTAAGTCAAGTGTCCACTGCACTAGGGGTACGCTTTATCGTACACACATCATCTTAATTAATCTGCAATGACCCTGTCTTCAAATAAGGTTACATTCTGAGGTAGTAGGGGTGAGGGCCTCAATGTACAGATTTAGGCAACAAGAGGAGAGACGCAATTTAATTCCTAACAAGTAACATGACATTTTCAATGTCATAAAAAACTAAAGGTAGAGTAACATTTAGAGGTTAACTGCCATCAATTATGTTATGCTGGGTACCTTGGAGTACAAGAAAGAATAAAATAGAGTCCTTTTCCAAAAATGTTGCTGTAGTGAGTGATGTTTGCATCATTAATATAATTTTCACATAAATGCCTTAATATTTTGTCATTGAGGAAGATATTTAGGACAATTGAGTTTAGAACAGTTTTCTGGGTGGGCCTCTTAGAATAGTCTTATCTCAGTAGAGGTGAAGTTGGAAGAAAGAATTTTAGTAATTCATAATTATCAATTCATAATTTTCTTTTTTTGGATTGAATTCGGGTCCTTGCACTTGCAAGGCAAGCCACCGAACTGCTGAGCTAAATCCCTGGCCCAATTCATAATTTTCTAAAGGGAATTTTGTGTTTGTGTTTATTATAATGAGCAAATGAGGGGCTTCTGTTTTATCTCAGCACCACACACACACACACACACACACACACAGAGAGAAAAAAAGAAACAAAAAAGAATAATAAATCATTTTAGAACTTACTAGACTATCCCACTTCCTATCCTGGGATTGAATTTAGTCTTGTACTTGTTAGGCAAAAAGTCCACCACTAGCTAAGTCCCTAGTCACTCAACATTGCTTATTTTAAGATGAATTGGAATTTTGGATAACACATAATCAGAATTACAGGAGCTAGAGAGGTATCTCCATTCCCTTAATCTATATCTTAGGATACTGGTTAGTCATGTTGTAACTTTCTTCTTTTTATTTTTATTTAGAACATTTTTTTTTGAATTAGATAAAGTTGGCAGTGCTAGGCCTAATTCATATCCTAGAGACTAAACTTAATTAAAATAATTTTATTATTTATTTATTTGGTACCAGGGTTCGAACTCGGGACCTTGCACTTGTGAGGCAGATGGTGGAACCACTGAGCCAAATCCCTGGCAATTAGAATAATTTTAAAGCAGATTTTCAGATTTTGGTTTATGTAATTCATTTTATAATTGTAACATCCTTCTTTGCTACCCTCAAAAGAAATGACAATAAATCTAAAGTATAAATATATTGAAATATATCTACCCAGATACACTTATTTCCATTTTAAATTGCCTTTTCTACTTTAATGTAAATTGCATCATGATCAACTTTTCCTCTCATAGTCCTTCCAAAACAAGGCTTGAAGAGAATGCTGAGCTAAGGTCTCTCCTGCCCCCGTGCTTTATTTTTGTACCTGTCTGTCTGTCTAGCTATCTATTTTTGAGACAGGGTGTCCTCTGTAGTCAAGGCAGCCTAGAACTCATTATGTGGTCTTGAACTTGAGATCATCCTGCCTCGGCTTAGGAGTAGCTGGAATTGCAGGCATGTGTCACCACACCTAGCCCACCATTTTAGTTTGTCTATTAGTACGTTTGACATGGTGCCTTTGTGTTAGTTCACCTATTTAGCACTTCCAAAACTAGAGTAGTGTAAGTTGGACAGGTATATTAGGCAGATGCAGTTAATAATTGGGAACAAGAAATGGTTGGTCCTTTTGTAATGAAGAGCTTAGAAAGTGAGTGAGCTACATGTAAGGGTGTTTGACTAAGTGATTTCTAAGGTCTAGCCTCAAAATTGTATCGCTGTTAAAATGACCACCTGTTGAAGATGATGAATTAAGTGGAACGGTTGATCATCTTCCATATTATCTTTATCTTTAAAAAAACCCTATAGTTCACAATTTATATTTCAAATGAACCTTGTTACTTGCATTTATTATAAAATATATAATTACTGTAATTAAGGTGGGTAATTAAGAAGAACTTGTCAAATCAAGGACAGAAAATATGGTATAGTAGAAATAAAAGCCTGATATATAGTAATACTTCCTAAAATGAGCTCCTAAATACTTCAGCAGATTTTTCTTGGTTCATTGTAGTTTAAAGAGAAGAGACTGTCAGATTTTTCTGACGGTTGTTTATGGATAATTTTACCTTATTATAATATAATCTGCTTTGTACTAATAGTGTTAAATTTAAATGTTTTTATTTTCTCTTGAACCCTATGAAATTAAATTAGACCTTGCAGGTGATGGTTCTGTCTTGTGATTTAAAGAGATATTGGTCTTTCTGAAGTGATTATGTAGTGTTTCATATGTGCTGTAACTTTTCATAATAGATTAAGATGAGTGAATAGCTATGGTGCTGTGGTTGTTTTAAGTAAAACTAAATACAACTTAACTTACAAAGTAGTCCCTCTTTAATAATGACGTTAATGTCATACAGATGGTAAGCAAAGTGCTTCTCTTTTTTTAATAAGGGTCTAGTTAATCAGAGAAATTTCTCAACTTCTATTGTGAAACCTGTAATAGAAAATAATTTGAAAGGCACACAGTGCCCATCATTATAATCCTTTGATGTAGATTAATGATAGTGAAATCACATTTTCTAATTGCTTCTCTTTTCTATACTTTATTATTAAATTTTAAGAAAAACATTTGGCTATGTAGCTCCTTAGTAACGTGCATATCTTTGCCTTGATATTTTGTGTTGTACTTTGAAATATTTAAATTCAGAGAATTAGAATTCTTTTAAATGATATCATTAAGAAATTTACTATATGCAAGGGAGGCTAATATTTTTCTTCTTGAAATGAATGCAATTATTTATTATACTTAGAAGCATTCACCCATAAGGACTATTGTAGCTATTAATAGTATGACTTATATTTCAGTGGTAGTATTTTTTTGTTTGTTTTTACAGCTGTGTCTTAGAGATGCTGCATAAAATTCAGAAATTTACAGTCATACTTGCAGTTATGGGCCTTGCTTGGTTATACCAAATTAGATAATTAAAATCTATTTGAGCAAAGTTTATTACTGGATTATCAGTAAAATTACTGTGTACATATAAATTACATGAATATTTACTGTTTCATTTACTCTTTATCTGTTAAGAAATAATGTACACCTGAATGTGAAATTTTTCTCCTTTTAGTTTTAGGGACTTTCGTCAATTAAGTATGTTATTACTACTTATAAGGCTTATTTTGCTTTAAGTGGCCAATCTGCATTTTGTAAGGATTATAAATATTGAGGATTTCAGGATTTGAATGGTTCTCAATTGAAAATATTGTCACCTGCGTTGAAAAAGTAAATTTAAAAAAATCAAATACAGGTTTTTACAGACTTAACTGAGGATTAACCTTTAAGTCTTTGTAATCCTGAGTCTTTCTTAAAACGTAATCTTGGTAACATTTCATTTTGACCTTTCCTCTAGACTTGAGATTATATAAGAAATGGCTTAGTTTTGAAATCTACTTCCACTGCAAAGAAAAGACCTTGTTGAATTTAGATGTAAAGTCTCTGTGTGAGTGAGTGAGTACCGCATTCAGAGCGTGATTTCCAAGATCCAGTCTCAGTAACACTTTGTGGACCAGGTGGTATTCAGCTTGGATTGTCAGTGAAATGTTTCATATTTTGTTCTCTGCTGTACCTCTCATCTCTAGAACACTGTCTAGCACAAAGTAGGAATCAGTAAACATTTGTTGAATAAGAGGCTAGGTACCTGCTCTCCAGTAAGGCCATAGTCTGGAAGTAGAGAGAAGTATGCACATAAAAAGTGACAAACTTTAGTAAAACTACAAACAAAATTCTTTGAGAGATTAGTGAGAGTAATCCCTTTAACCAGTTACTTTCCTTTCCATCAGATTTGAAAGAAGATGCATCTAGGACAAGTTTATTTAATGATGCAGAAAACAAGAAGAATTCAATAAAAATGTGGTTTAGTCCTCGAAGTAAGAGGGTCAGGTATGTTGTGAGGAAAGTTTCAGTGCAGACCAAACCTCAGAAGACAAAAGATGAAAATGCTCAGCAAGCCTCAATGTATGAATTTGTTTCTTCAACTCCTCCTATGGTTGTTCCTAAGAGTGCTAAAAAAGCTTCTACAACATCTGCAAAAAAGCCAAAAAAGAAAACTTTAGCTGAAATCAACCAAGAATGGACTTTAAACGCAGAGAAGGAATCTGATGAACTTGATCTCAAAGACGAATTTAAGGAAAAGCAGGTATCCTTCTGTAGCCAGCCAGCCATTATTGGTAGTCCACAAGTAAATGGTGAAATAGACTTACTGGCAAGTGGCTCTGTAACAGAATCAGAAAGTTGTGGAAGCTTAAATGAAGTCTTTCTACCATTGGCTGAGCATATAGAGTCTCCAGACAATGACCAGAGGATTGAAGTGTCTGCTGAGAATGGTTGTGAAAATGATCTTCCCTCTAAGGTGTCTTTGCCATCAGGTCATAATAGAAAACGTGGACATTGCAACAGACTTTCTAGTCCTGTTTCTAAGAAATGTAGAAGCAGTATTCCGAGTACCAGTGGAGATGTTGTTAGGCAAACAGTGCTCCTAGAAAACATTGCGTTGCTTGACTGTTCCCCACCAGCTTCAAGCACACTTAAAGTTGATGACACATTAAGGAGGGAAAATGATACCATATCAGATGATTCCATTAGCCTTTCGCCATATACACTACCTTCTACATTGAATAGTTCCAGTTACAGACGACTGATGTCCAGCCCCTCTGCAATGAAGCTGTCCCCCCATGGCTTTGTGGCCCAGAAAAGAAATCACAGAGGAGAAACTTTACTTCATATTGCTTCTATTAAGGTAGGATGCTTATTCTGATACACAGAATCAAACTGTTACTCAACTTTTTATTGCTGTTACAAATGCCTGATGATCAACATACAGAGAGAAAGGGTTTATTGTTGTTCAGAGTTTTGGAGGCTCTGTTCCATGACTGGTCTCATTGCTCTGGGCTTGTGGCAGCATATCATGGGAGTGTGTGATGAAACAGGCATTCCCCTTTGGGGAGGGAAGCAAAAGAGGGGAAGAGGAGAAGGGCTGAGTCTCCCTTTGCTGTTCAAGGGTGAACTCCAGTGACCTAAAGACCTCCTACTAGGCCACAGCCCTTAGTCTTTCTAATGCTATCAACCAACATGTGAGGCTTTGAGCAACATCGGAGATGAAAATTTTAGTAGAGACCAACTGTGAAGCAGTTTATTTGAGATTTTTGAGAACAGGCTTAAGGATAGGATATTTAACCTACTGCAGATATGATACTTCCTGTCCGCTAGAGAAGCAGACTTTACAGGGCCTGCCTATCTACCTGTGACCCTGGCTCTGGGAAGCAAGATCATATAGGAGAAAACCAGCACTTTTCAGTGTAACAGTTCAGTAGAACACACACATGCACTCCTTATTTTCAGCCTTTAAAGTTCGACTTGAAAATACCAAATCACAAGTTCAAGCCTAGCCTGGAAAATTTAGCAACTTAGTGCTACATCCAAATGAACCCAGGAACATTCTAGCAAGATACCAAGTTGAAATAATTTT
Organism: Fukomys damarensis; assembly: GCF_012274545.1. Lineage (NCBI taxonomy): Eukaryota > Metazoa > Chordata > Mammalia > Rodentia > Bathyergidae > Fukomys > Fukomys damarensis. The sequence continues at coordinate 114,657,538 of NW_022900928.1, read as the reverse complement.
AAACGATCTACTGAATACAGCACAAACTGCTAGAATCATACATATTCCCTACCTTCAATATAATAAATTTCTACAAAATATATTTTAAAAACATCCTCAAAGCTTCCCACATTTTAGTTCTACTTAAATGTAAAATGGCAGTCACGTGGTAACAGTGCAGTAGGAACCCAGTGACAGTTTGAAAGCAGCTGCCTCTCTTTTAATTTGCTAGACAGTTGCTATGTCTCTTTCATGTCACCTCTTCATATTATCAAAGGTGTCTTCTATTGACATTCCACCCTGAAACTTACAGCTGATTAGCAAACTGCTTACTTTTTATATCCAATCTTCTGTCTCCTCCCTAACACTTAAAAGTCTGTCATATTTTCATCTTTTTACCTTACACAAATTTATAGTCATGCACATAAATAAAATTATGATAATTAGATTGGTCCAGAGTAACAGGGTAAATCTGAATCAATACAAAGTTTCCAGGAAATAATTAAATTGTGCTTCTCCTTTTTTAAAAATACTTTCTTCTCTAACAGAGTACTGTTTGGTAAAGAAGCATTCACTCTTACTTCTCACAACCTTAAAGAACTGACTGAGCCTTCTTAAGCCACAGCCAAAAAAAAATTTACATTGTTAGTGGGGATGTAAAATAATATAAACGCTATGGAAATCTGTGGAGATTCCTCAAAAACTAAAAATAGAGATTTTATTTAATCTAGCTATCCCCTTCTAGGAATCTTCCCAAAAGAATTAAAATCATCATCTTTCAGGGATAGATGGATGCCCATCTTTACAGCAGCAGAGTTTATGATGATGACAAGATCTTGGAAACAGTGTATATGTCCATCAGCAGATGAATGGCTAGGTAAAATTGTGGCATTTATCTACCCAATGGAGTACTTTATCACTATAAAGAAAGATAAACTTGAGGCATTTGTGGGTAATTAGATGCAGCTTGAAAAAATGTTAATTGAAATGAGTCAGACACACAAGCTTAAATATCATGTGGTTTCTCTTATATGAGAAACACTGTATAAATACTATGTAAACACACACAAAGAGCAAAATAGAAGAGAGGTAAATAGGAAGTTGGGTGAAGTTCACATACTTCCCCAAGATACATATTCCATTGTTTCAAAAGTATTTTAATATATATGTTAATTCGTTTTATTTAGACCACTAGTTTCTCTTAGTTCATTGAAAAGAAAGTTTCGTTGTATAATCTATTTCATTCTTTATAAGAATCTTTTTGTTCTGTGTTGTACTCTTGTGTAACTATTGTGAACATGATGATAATCTATTAACTATCCTCATTTTGTTATAAAATTTTAAAAAGTTTTTTCATAAAGTAAAAAAACTATTATGATCAGAGCATTGAAAAAAACTTTATTAGGTCAAATCATTGGCTAGAGTTATTTATTTAGTATCTTGAAATGAATTTTGAATAAATAATATCTCAGGACTTTATATATTTGTAACTTGTTACTTAGCTTATGAACAATTTCTTTAAAAGAAATTTTCAGTATCTTGCCTTGTTTTTGATGCTTTTAAACATCTTTTTATTTTTTCATTGTTCTACCAGGGTGATGTACCATTTGTAGATTACCTCTTGCAAAATGGAAGTGACCCGAATGTTAAGGACAATGCTGGATGGACACCATTGGTAGATTTCTTTTTTCTTTTTTTTGTGCTGGGGATGTTTGTTTTTTATTCTCTTTCTTTCTCTGTTTATAGTTTTTACAGTTTATAGTTAAGTGATTGTCTATGTATCATTCCTCTGCTACCTACATATGTTTACTCTGATGAGTTTATGTTTTCACTGAATATGAGAAAATAATTGTTTTCCATTTAGCTTTTCAGTTGTGACAGGTAGGAAATTGGCTACCTTTTGGTTACCTTTAGATTTAGAATCCAGTTACACTACATTGCTGTATTTCGCTAAGGTACAGAGGTAACTTCAGTTGACATCAGGTTTCATTGTGTAGTGTTCATGTTGCTGGAACCCAATTTTGTGGAATAAAGAGAAATCAGAAGGGCTGAGTATGGCATATGATCACAAGGGAGTGCCTCTTACTGAAGATCTATTTTAGCTTTACTTGTACCCTGTCTTATCTAATTGCAAGTACATTGAGATAATAGAAAGCTTTTCTTACATTAAACATTTTTAAAACTTTGCTTTTTGTTACTATAGATATAATATGAATACTCTGGGAGGAAAATGGTAAGAACACTTGGAAACAATTACTACGTGGTCTAATTATATTAAGAAAATAAACATAAACAGGAAGAAAAAGGCTAAAGTTGTAGGCAAAGTGGGAAGGGTAGGGGAAAGGTGATAAGGGAAAAAAATATATGAGAAAATGAAAAAATGGAAATAAACTATTTGTAAATAGGGTGGGGAGGAGAGGGTGAAGGGAGGGCAGGGACAAGGGGAGAAAATGAGAACCAAGACCTGTCATGTAAAGGTAAAGGATCCCAATGATGAATGTAACTGTACTGTACACCTAAAATGTACCAATAAACTAAGTGAGAGAAAAAAGAAAATAAACATGAGATTTGAATGCAACCACAGAAGAATCAACAAATGAGGTAGAAGTGTATAGCCTATAAGCTAGAACTTAGGAGATATTTATTAGAGAAAGTGCAGAAAAAAATATGAAGACTCCTTGCCAAATTCTTAAGCATGGAGGATTTTTCTGGATCAGCATTCCTGTATTGTTTGGACACTGCAACCTTACTAATCTTTCTCAGAGATTAAACTTAGTTTTAAAGACACTGAGGCAAATTGTAATAAAGGTTGATGAGTGCTTTAGAAGGATCTGATACCTACTTTGAATTCTTTTCTCTTAGAATAGATCTACAGATGATGAGCATGGTGTCATCTATTATGAGTAGAAATAGATGTCCCAAGAAGAGCAGTATGCCAGAAATTTAGGAGAAATCAACATAGTGGCATTGGTGGAGTTCACTAGACATCAGGAAAAATTTGCATATAAGGCATCTTTGAACATTCTGCCAATAGTAGTTCTGTCTTTCATTTAATAACCTCTTTTTGAATATCTACTCCCTGTTATTTTGTCATGGACAGTACCTTTATCTAGTATTTCATCCAATAATTTCATTTCAGTGAAGAGAACTTATTTAGTAATAAGCACATTTGAGATATCAACTGTTGGGTAGATAGGCATTTGTGGTGGTCCACTATTTATGTATGACCTGATGTAGTGAAGAACTATTTCAGATTTTACACATGGTGTGATTTTTAAGTTCTCTTTCTTACTGTTTAATTGTGGGACAAACTTAGGAGTTATAGTTGGACTAAAGCTACATTTTCTTTTACAGAATGTACATTTGACCTAAGACTTTTCTTTTCCCAAGAGTTGCACAAATGTTATTAGTGACTTACTCTGTCACTACATACGATCTATATAAATAATATGTATGTTGGAATCATTTACTGACCATAGTTCTCATTTCTTTCTCTTATTACTCTTCTCTCTCAATTAGCATGAAGCCTGCAATCATGGGCACCTGAAGGTAGCAGAATTGCTGCTCCAGCATAAGGCCTTGGTGAACACCACAGGCTACCAGAATGACTCACCACTTCATGATGCAGCCAGGAACGAGCACCTGGATATAGTGAAGCTCTTGCTGTCCTGCGGAGCCTCCAGGAATGCTGTGTAAGTAGTCATCCTCTAACCACTAGGTTCTGTACTGAAGATCAGCATTTATACCCTTTTCCTTGAAGAAATGTAGGTATTCAGAGATTTTCTGTGTTACTTCAGAAACAGTTGTCCAATCCATGTTAGGAACTTCCATTTTATGTAAAAATTCATTTAGTTTTTGTATTCTATAGACGAGAGTCCTACTTCTAAAAACATATAATTGACTTAATTATTTTTTATGCTACTTAATCCTTTTGAATTATTTTAAATATTCTGTTCTTTTCTCATTTAGCATAACAACAGTGAAAGTATATAAGAATTCAGATATGGGGCGAGTTGAATTATTTCGTAGATTTTTTCACATTATTCAAATGAGGCTCTGAGTAAATTGTTTTGCAGTGTCAGGGCACAGAGACACATTAGTGAATGCTGGCGGCTGCATTTTAAAATTGCTATTGTCAAGAGTATCACAAGCAAATGCTGTATGTAGATTTTATATCTTTAATCTGTAACTTGGCTCATGTCTCCCTATATATAATTTTACTCTTTTCAGTTAATTAGGTAGTTGAAATGAAAATGCAAGTATTGCCTCTCTGTGCCCCCATTGCTTCTATAGACTGGGAAAGAGCATACAAAAGTCAGGCATGTCCTGTTGCAGAAGCAAATAAGAATTACAAAATGTGGCACTTCTGGGTTGTAACTTTTTATAGATAACCATTTACTATAATTAACAAATTAATAATGCAGGAATGATCTATATCTTGGTGCTGTTAATTTTAGTATGTGTGTCATCTCCTTTATTTTCCATCACAAGTTAGAAGACAGTTGTTATATATGTGAAATATACATGAATATAGTCTTTGATATTTTTCTGTGTGTGTGTGTATGTTTATATACATGAACATAACAATACTTTGTAAGGATTTAACAGATATGACCCTCCTGTGGGTATAGTGAGCCTTTTGAAGAAGCAAATGGTTGCCTGGGTCAGGTGAAACCTGAATACTTTCCATCCTAGAGTTCTTAAATCAGCCATGATTCCTTTAATGAATGGAGCACTGGTCGGGGTGTTAGGGAATCTAGCTTTTATTTGTGACTCCATGATTGATTTTATAGCCACAGGCAGGTTAATTTCTGTGCCTTGGTATCCTCACCTATAAAACATGGATGACACCTGCTGCTTTTCTATTTCTTCAGAGCATAGTGAAGATTAATGAGCCAAAACACAGAGCCTGTCCTGTTGTTTGTACACCATGATTCTTAAACTATACTGTGAGGGCTTCAGAATATACAAGGAGTGGGCCTGAGATAGTGAGTGACTCTCCCTTCGTGTGTATCTTTCCTTTGAGAGGCATCTGCTTTGATTGGCTTACTTGGGAATTTGACTGACTTAGGTGTGTGTACATAACCCAGCACTGTGCAATAGACCTTTCTACAGTGATGGAAATGTTTTATGTCCATGCTGGGCATTCAGTAGCCACTAGTCACCTGTAGCTATTGAACACTTGAAAATTGTCCATCATTATGAGAAATTAAATTCTGAAATGTATTTAAATGGCCCACTTGTGCCAGGTGACTCTTGTATTGAACAGCTGGTTGATACAAATAGGACAGCTGGGAAAGAGTGACAAAGAGGTTAGGATTACTGCTGGATAAGGATTGTATGGCAGATGCAGATATAACTTTAGCCTTCAGTTATAACAGTGATTGCTGTTTTTAAAAATTGTTATTTCTGCTGGTTATTATACTGAAATACTTTTCTCTGTTTTTGTTTTTTTTCTTTTTCTTTTTGTTTTATCTTGTGGTACTTTTTACCTGATTGGCTTTACTGGTTTCCTATTGGTCTCTTGATTGCTTCACTTTAATTCATTTCCCATACTGCAATGTCAGTATTTTCAAAACACATAGGTCTGGCCAATCACGTTATTTACTTAAAAGTCTTCAGTGGCTTCCTAATAATGTATTTAAAATATACTTGAAACTCCAAAACATGGTTTTAATTCCCTCAACGGTCTGGGGCGCTTGCTTTTCAGCTTCATCTCTGCACAGTTCCTCCCATGCCCTTTTTCTTCAAGCATGTTTTTTGTGTTAGCCTTTCTGAGTTTTTATTTTCTTCAAATGTGCCGGCTGTTCTATTTCCTAGCCTTTATACATGGCTTTCACATTTTCTAAGAGTCCAGTTTTAATCTTGGAGAATGAGGAGAACTTTTATATCATTCAGTATTTGTTGTCTGGGAATTTTATACTGGAATTGTTTAAGACCTCTATATAGTCAGTGATTACTAGAGAAACAGATTTAATGCAAGATGTAAAAATAGAATACACAAGATTGGCTTATAATGGGCCCTCCCAGAGTCAGGTGTGGAAGAGTACAAAATGGCTGTCTGTGCACTGGAAAACCAAGGATCCAGCTGATGGCCTAGAGCTCACTATAATGTCCCATGTAAGTCCACATCAGGAGGCTGAAGGGTCCACAGTGGAAGCCTGAACGGTCTAGGCAAGGCTGAAGGGTCTGCACTGGAGGCTGAAGAGTGTATGATGTAAGTCAGGAGACAACATCCAAAGTAATACGAAGACTGGAGCTCCTCCAAAGAAATAGAAGCAAGCCTTCCTTCTGTCTACCTTTCATTCTATTCAGGTGGCAAGCATGTTGGTTGCTGTCACTCATACCCAGGGTGGGTCTTTCTTCAGTAAATTCCTTCAGCCACACCCAGGACTATGCTGATCTTATTTAGTTCTTTCTTGCTCGTTGACACAATCAGTGAACTATCATAACCTCTTTGCCCTCCATCTTCCACTCTGCCTTCTGTACATACCAATGTGAACCTAGGATGAAAGTTCTTTCATTTTAGAACCATTTGTAGTATGTGGAGAATATTAGTGTGTGCCTGTGTGTGTGTGTGTGTGTGTGTGTGTGTGTGTGTTAACAGAGAGAGAGGTAGAATGTAGGATTTGATACTTGCTCTGCTGTAACAGATTTTTTCCTTGAAAGGATGTTGATTCTTTAGTAGAAGATATTATATGGGCCATCGGACCTACTAATTCTCTTGTCCTAGTTGGTATCTTTAAAAAAAGAAAAAAAAACGAATCACCTACAAGGATAATTTGTTTTAAAGCTTTAAAAACTATGTTGCTCTTTTGAATGATTCTGTTTTTTCCTACTCAAAGCAATCATAGTGACTTGAAAAATTAAATCTTTTTTTTTTGTACCTGGGATTGAACTCGGGTCCTTGCGCTTACAAGGCAGGCCACTAACTGCTGAGCTAAATCCCCGGTGAAAAATTAAATCTTTGTGTTTGCAGTTTTGTAGTTCATAAAGGACTACATGGACTGTCATGGCATCCTGTCATGCATAACAGTTTTGGTATTAGAAAAAATGCCATGTATATGTTTTTGCATGTTGGATGATCTCACGTGCAGGTACGGGTTTAAATTTGCCTATCTTGCCTCTCTCATTTTACTAGTGCTGTAGCTCATCCACAGCATAATTGTAGGAAGGTATCTACCATGTCTTTCCTGTATGGTTTTACTGTATTCTGAACTCTGCCTTTGCCTGAGACATTAAACACCGGACTGTAATCCTTTGTTGAGTCATCAAGATTGGCGATCAGAAAGAATCCTGTTAGAAAGATGATTTTAGTTTGGTCCAGACTCTTTAATCTTCAGATTGTTCCAGACAGAAAACTGAAAATGACTCTACTTTTATGTTAAAAACCATAATCCTATACTTTCTAATTATTTAAATTGTCATTACAAGAGTTTGAAAAAGTATATCATTAAAAATAAATTGGGGAAAATTATATTGAGACTAACACTAGGACATAACTTACTATGTTTTCTTATTTGTATTTTATATCTTGTCTCCTAATAACGCAAATTTAACAATATTAATAGCAGTCACCAGCTGGTACTATCTGCCAGGTACTGTTTTAAGCACTTCTAATGTGTTCTTCTAGTCCTACTAGTAATCTTAAAAGGTAGGTTGCATTATTAGCCTCATTTTTATATACGAGGAAATAGGGACAATAGTTTTAATTAATTTATTTAGTCACACATCTGACTTTAGACTAGGCTTGAGTTTGAGATGCTCCTGCCAAAATACCCAGAACACAGACATTCACCACCATGTCTGGCTTGTAAGTCTGTCTCTTAACCACATGCCTGGTTGGTGCTATCTTCAGGCTTATGCAGCTATTTCTGGATATGTTCAGGTTGTTTTCTTGCCTTAATGCTACTCCTTTGTACATAATCTGAGTTTATCATTTCAGAACAATCCATTCCCTGTGGTGGATATATATATATATACA
>NW_022900928.1:114616857-114649542 GCF_012274545.1 Fukomys damarensis | reverse complement strand
TATGTATTAAAAATATATATATTTCTGATTTGCCATGCTTTTACACTCAAAGGCCTTCATACACTTGTCTCTTTCCTTTTCCAGAAAGCTCTGAAAAGCGTCACTAGATTTCACTTTTCCTTTATGTGCATCTTTTTGTTTTGCTCCCTGAGTTACATGAAGACAGAAACAACTTTTTGTGGCATGGGTCCATTAACACCTGAAAGAATTTTTGGCACATTAAGAAAAGAGACTTGGACTGGGGATTTAGCTTAGTGGTGCCGCTGCCCGGCTCACAAGTGCTAGGACCTGAGTTTGATCCCTGGTACCAACTCCCCCCTGTCCCCACAAAGAAAACAGGGACTTATTTAATGAGTTAATAGTCTTCAAACTGATTAAAAAGCAATGTTTATAACTTTGTGTGTACAAACATGTATACTCATTTTTTGTATATCAGATAAATACTTGTTGCTAGTTGCGAAATATTTATCTTATATGTATGTATGTTTTGGTACTGGGGATCGAACTCAGGACCCTTGTACTTGAGAGGCAGGCACTGCACCACTGAGCTAAATCCCTGGCCATATAAATAGAATCTTATGAACACTTAGATCTTCTGTTAAGGTTTTAAAAATTTATAATCTGTGTCTTTAAAGGTTTTTATATGAAACATTTTCTGAACTATGATTTAAAATCACAGCAAAAGAAATATGGCAGGAATACGTTAGAGAGGAAAAAAGAACTCATAATCTTCCAGTGCACTGTATTGTAAAAAAATAGGGAAAAAAATGTAATTGAAGGGTATCCTCTTGGTTAAAGATCATTTAAAATACTTTGGTAACCTAAAGAAAATGTAATTCTTGGGATTTACTATATATAAAGTATATTATTTATATATAATCATGTAAAAATTCACCGAATTCTAGGTGTCTGTTTTTGATAGGTCATTAAAGAACTGAATTGTCAAAAGCGGTCCATGTGAAAGTTAATACGTTATCATGAACTGCATGTAAATTTAGTAGTTAAGATGTTGACATTTTTCTATATCCTGATAATGTCTTTAAATATATTGGTGTTGCGTTGACCTATATAGTTTAAGCTAGTAGACACGTGTCTGTGGATTTTCACAGCTGTGCTCTGTCTTTACCTCTAGCTCTAGTGCATTGCCTTATGCTGATTTTTATTGTTTTTTTGTGTTGTATTTGCCCCCTGCACTTGAACACCAAGTGATTCAACTCTTTATTTAGCTTAATAGAACTTCCATCAGACCCATACACTTGAGCAGTGTAGAGATTCCTTACTCAGGCTCTTCACCTTCATCTCAGTATCCCAGTTTCTAGTCCCGGGCTCCAGACCATTTCATTTACTGCTGTGTTCTTCACCTTCTTGGGAATCTATCCACATTTCATCTTACTACTTGTGCTTTGGTTTAGACTTACCCGTTTGATACTTACTAATGAGAATTTGTCCTCAGTAAGATCATAGGCAAGGGCATTGTTTTCTATCTTAAAATAGCTTTCCAGAATATCTAATTTGAGTGTTAAGGCTTTAGGTTTAATGCCAGAAAATAACAGCACATATTATAATTACATTTTTAAAAAAATTATTCTCTAATCTTTCTTTGTAACACAGTCTAATAAAGTAGCAAAGCATTGATTTTATTCTTGAGTTCATGCTGTTGCAGTAAACTTTTTTTTTTTTTTCCAGACAGGATCTCCCTGTGTAGTAGTAGTTCAGGCTGGCTTTGAACTCACTATGTATCTAGGCTGGCGTTGAACTTGTGGTGGTCTTCCTTCTTCAGCTTCCTGAGTGTTGGGATTACAAGTGTTTGTCACTTTGCCCAACTATGTTGCAGTAAATCTTTAAAAAAAAAAAAAACTTAATATAATGATGGAGAATAACTGATTTATCACTGTCTGCAGTTAACCATCACATTGGTAGTGCCTGATATTTGTGATGTGTGATTTGTCTTTGTTCTTCCTTAGTATCTTCAGTAAATATTTTTTTTACAAAGGAAATATAATTCTGTGCATTTTGAATTGATTTTTCACACTAGACCTATAACCAATATGTTAGTCCAGTCAAATCATTGTAAGAAGAAAGCACACCTTTCTTATGCCCACATAATAAAGAAGAGATCTTAGATATTCCCCATCTATTGCTGTGGTTTTTCTACATGTAAACTGTCTGATTCCACAGTAGAGTGGTTGAAAACAAAGCATAAGCAATGTGATAATTGAGTTGGTTCCTTCTCCCATGATGTAGGGCTGTTTTAATTGATTATCTGTCATCTGTAGCATTTACAACATACCACTCTTTAATTTGCTATCAGTACAGAAGAGCTAAAGCAACTTTTGTATAAGCAGAAGCCATCCGTAATCTATGTGGAGACACTACATGCTCTAAGGATGTAGGAGATAGTACACTTTGTGTAGTAAGGGTCCTACATGTAAATAGTAATCCTGCCTGTCATTTTACAAAACACTTCTTTAGAAGGCAAAAGCTCCTGACTGGTTCAGATAATTGTTCTGTTATTTTTTGATTTAAAGTGCTGAGTAGCTGATGATACTTGGAGGAGCATTTTGACTTAATGGGTTTTCATGTTGTTATGGACTTCTATGTGTGTTTGTTTAAAATAACTATACTGATGTCATCCACTTACTGTGCATTAAAAATGCACTTGATTGGCATTTTCTTTCTTTGAGGTATAAAATCAGTTTGTGAAAATGCCCTTATGTTGTTGTAACCCTTTTCTTGTTATCCATTTTGCCCTTGATGGTTTAAGAACTAGAATATTGGTTCTTTAACTCAAGATTTCTCTTTTTGGATTTTCATATTGATAGCATATATGTGTGAGGAGATTGTATTACTGGTATGTGAGCATAATGATTTAGATTGTGAAATTGGGAATTATCAAATAAGGTGAATGAAAATCTTCTGAAATATTCTGAGATTGTCTGCTCTCTTTGTGAACAGTGACTTTTGTTACTTTGTGATAAACCAGGAAGCTGAAATGCAATCAATTGCAATTTTCTTTGGCTGGAGGACTTTGCCAAAACAGTGTTGACCTGAGCTTACAGTGGAATTTGAGAATACATACAAACTTTTCAGCATTTATCCAGCACTGTCCAAAAAAAAGGAGTGACTGAACCTGATGGTTATGAATAACAGTCATTGAAACGCATTTTGTTGTGACCCATTTCTTATCCTAATCACTAGCTTTTTTTCCCACTGTGCCATCAAAGTGATGGCCAGTGATGACCTTGTCTCTCAACTTCGTAGGGGCTTACATCCCTCGTGTATGTGACCTCTGTGCAGTATCAGTTGACACTTTCCTTCTTTTCCTTATGTATCACTGTTTCCTTGTGGACCTTTTTCTACACACTCAATAGTTTATAAAATCTGTATTTCACCATGTTTATTATTTATATTCTGTTTAACACATTGCATTTTTCTTTTTCTTTTTCTTTTTTTTTTGTACTGGGGATTGAACTCAGGTCTTTGTGCTTGCAAGGGCAGTGGCACCACTGAGCTAAATTCGTGGCCCTTGTGTAAATTTTTATTTGTGATACTGTAGATGGAAGGAACCCAGGGCTTTGGCAAGGTATCTCTCACTGAAATACATCCCCAGCCCTCTTGAACTGTAATGATAGCTATCACATTTTATATTTATATCATAGCATCAAAAACCATAAAAGATTATAAATAGATGTTCATTTTAAAAACTTAACTGCCATAGTATACTATCTTAAAATAATATATTGAAGCCATGTACAGTCACACATACCTTGATATTCAACTGCTTTTAAACTCGTTGAATTTGGTGTGCAACATGCAAGCCAGAGCTTGTTGGTGTGGATTCCTTCATGACTTACTACTTTTTCCAGCCAAAACAGTTTGTTTAGTACAATTTGTTTCCTACTCTGTGCCTCCTGGAACCAATTAACAGTGGGTACCATGATACTACTGTATAAGGCAGTATAATAGTAGATAGTCTTCTAATTTTAACAGTTTACTTATAACTACAAGACTAAATATGAGCAATATGGAATATTAATGGAACAAACAAGGAAAATGTGATCTTAGTCCAAGTCATTGGAGCCTATTCCTTTCTGTTTTTGTTGTCTGTAAAGTATGGTTGTGGTTATTGTAGATTATACACATTGAAATTAATTTTTAAAATGCTCCCTGTTCACTATTTTAATGTTTATCATGTGGTAGTTTTCCTTCTCATGGATCTAAATGTTTATCCTGTGAATTTATCTAATCTTGTATTTGTTTATACAGACTATAAAGCCTGTAATAGCTTTAGAAGATGACTTATATTTCCATGTGAAAACATCCCATCCATAATGATTAATGATTACGAAATTATATTTTGAAATATGAATAGGAATACAGAAGAATGCAGAATTGTATAAAAATTCATATGTTGATTAAAATATATTTTAAAATACTCTATAATGATCTAATGTTAAATTGAAATTTCACATCTTTTCTCTGTTGAATTCAGCAGCTAGTGATATTCAGTGCTTATGCCTATTGTGAGTTCTGAATCATTTAGTTAAAGTTGTGTATCATTAAGGGTGTTAAAAAAACTGTTCCACCAGTACATTTATTTTGGTAAGAATCAAGTCACATTTTATTTACTTAAACCCATCTGCACTTATTTTATCAGTAACATATTTGGTCTGCGGCCCGTGGATTGTACAGACAATGAAAATGTGAAATCACTGTTGCTGCTACCAGAGAAGAATCAATCATCCTCAACTGGTCATTGTTCAGTAGTAAGTATAGATTTAGCATTGGGACATTTATATCTTTCATTGAAATTGCTTGTGAAAGGAACGTAATGAAAAAATTTCCAGTTAGCAGATTGCTTTCATTCACCAATTATTGAGTACTTCCTGAGTATTAGCTACTGTGGATTCAAAGACATAAGCAGAATAAGACTATCAAGAAATACTTATCTGTATTTTAGGCAGCATTCGTACAACAATGAATATGACTGATAGAACTCTTTAAGGAATTTACTTGCTAGTGAGAAGTAAAAAAAAAGACAATATCTACAATAATATAAATAAAATAACTTCAGTATTTGAAGATTGTGTGGAGCACAATTGGGTACAGGTGTTGGGTTCTGAAAGGGCACTCTTCTAGGTCTGTTGAGGATCTTCAGAGAACTGATTTTATGTCATTTGTACTTTCTCCTGCTATTTTATGGATTCCTATCAGTCTTACTCTTCTTTGCATCATCTAAAAGTTGTATCGATTTCTCATGATCCCTTATGTTTTTAAGAGATCTCTCATTTCATGGTCACTGACAGCGATCCTGTCCTCTGTGTCTGAAATTCTATCTTCACATTAATTCATTCTGCTGCAAATGCTTTTAATAGAATTTTAAATCTGGATCTGTTTGAATCCCTTTCATGGATTCCATTTCTTTCCTAAGCTGGACATTCATGGCTTCTATCACGGTTCTGAAATCATCTTTTTTTTTTTTTGTCTGTTTCTGTTCTAGAGTCTCTAATCATGTCTTTCATTCTGCTCACAATCTCTGTACTTATTTGGGAAATTATTTCTGTTTTGAATTTTCTAGAGCCTGATTCATCTGTTTTGTTACTTCCTGTCCTATGAGTTCAGGGTGTCCTGGTGGTTGATTGTCAGACTTCTCGTTTCCCCTAGAATTTGCCATTGGTGAACTGTAAGTCTGTATTTGTGCCTTGCTTAAGTGTTTTCTCATTTTTATTTTTTGTTGGTGCTGTCCTTGGTTTAATTCCTGGGTTAGTAGTTTGATCTTCCTGATATAGCTGCTCTTTAGGTTTTCAGTCTCTAATGACTCAGAAACTCTTATTTTTATAATATCAGAAAGGACAACTTATTAATCAGTCACAACCCTTTAGACCATTTGATGATACAATCAGCAACACAGCATCAAGCACAGGTTAGAAATTGACCATTTGTGGGGGTTATTGATCTATCACCTTTAACCATGTGAATGAAATAAAAATTGAGGACCAGCCCAAAATATGTTTATAATGAATAAACTCTTCAATATAGCAACTTTACCCTTCAGGATGGGGACATAGAAGGAGTTGGGAGGACAGGAATAGATAGGTAGAAGGATAAGAGAACGTTTCAAGTGAAGCCAGAGAGAACACAGGATGATCACACAAACTCTAGAAAACTGTTGAAGTTAAGAGGGAAGGAAAGACAGTGCAAGAACAAAGACAACAGTAGAACAACTTAACAGTAATAGGGAAGCTATAAATTGTACTCACTTTCCTTTGAAACTAATAACACTGGACAGAAGGAAAAAGAAAAGAGAAAGAAGAAATCTGAATTAGGGCAGGAATAGGAACAAAAAGGGAGATAACAATGTGGGTGAGCAAGACATTGGGAAAAAATAAAATTTTAAAATAAAATTTTAAATAAATTTTAAAATAAATAAAATTTAAAATAATAAAAGTAAGTTTTTAAAAAAATTTTAAAATACACTCTTTCAGGGTGTATCTCTGCCGTCACAGTAGACAATGTGGGCAGCAATGTGTAGGACCAAGTCATATAGTCTCAGCTAGCCAAGGGTAGACTGCTGAGATTCAGGCTGAATTCTGGCTGCAAGGCCCAACTTGAGCTCCCTGACCTGCAGGGTTGAACTCTGCAAGGTTCTATGGCAGGTTTCAGCTACCTTCCCCTGAAGATATTTCAAGTTCTGATGGAAAGTAGTGATCTCTTCAACTTACCAATTACAGAGGTCTGGTATACCTTTATTCTAGGTATTCACTTCTGTTCTATCTTCTGGAGCTCAGTGCAAAGGCCTTTATGACCACCTGTACCTCTGCAATGTGGATCCAGGTACCAGCACAACCAGGAGGCCCAAGAGCAGGGGGTGAGGGATGATGTTGCAGGGGTACCATACAGCTGGGCAGTCCTCACCAGTCTTGAGAACTGATTTTAATTCAAATCTGAATGCTAACCAAGGTTAGTGGTGCATACTTATAATCTCAGAACTCTGGGAGGCTGAGGCAAGAGGCTCAACAAGTTCAAGCCAGCTTGAGCAACTTAGCAAGACACTCTCTCAAAATTAAAAGTAAAGAAGAAAGGGGCTGGAGGTACAGATGCACCTCAGCCTGAAGGCTCTAGGTTCAATTGCCAGTACTGGGAAAACAAACAAACAAACAAACAAACAAAAATGTAATGGTGAGGAGGGGGCGCCCAAGTAATATTCTGACAGACAGTATATAGGCTCTGACTGGATGAGCCCAGTATGTTTGTAGGTTAGAAGGAACCTGGAGACCACTGAATACCTAAGAGTAGTGGGAAAATTTTGAAAGGATTAAAAGCACTAGAAAGACATGTTTGGATTTTTTGCTTTAAAGATCACCCTGGGGCCGGAGATTTACCTCAGTACACAAACAAAAACAAAAATGTAATGGTGAGGAGGGGGCAGCCAAGTAATATTCTGACAGACAGTATATAGGCTCTGACTGGATGAGCCCAGTATGTTTGTAGGTTAGAAGGAACCTGGAGACCACTGAATACCTAAGAGTAGTGGGAAAATTTTGAAAGGATTAAAAGCACTAGAAAGACATGTTTGGATTTTTTGCTTTAAAGATCACCCTGGGGCCGGAGATTTACCTCAGTGGTTCTGCCACTGTCCTTGCAAGCGCAAGGACCTGAGTTCCATCCCTGGTAACCCCCCCCCAAAAAAAAAGATCAGTCCTGGCTGCTTCATAAGAGACTATATGGCAAGAGCAGAGCCATCACTAACAACTGTTTATTGTGACAGGAGAAGGATACCATCGTGGCCTGAATTAAGGGAATGACAGTGGAGATTATAAGAAGTCAGAAAGTTTAGTATATACATTTGGGTTAATGCCAATAGGGCTTTCTGATAGGTTATACATGAAGCGTGGGAAGAGAGGAATTAGCATGTGATGTCATTGCTGCCATGGGGAGGGGAATCTGTCCAGCTTGCCTTTGCCAATTTTATTTCTGCAAGACCTCGACTGGAGAAATGGAATTAGTTGTGTATGTAAGTCTGGAGCTTAGGAGAGAGGTATAAGCAGAGGTGAAAAGCATGCCTTTTCCTTATCCCATGTCTTACTGGGGAATATAGATGTAAAAATTTTACTATACATTGTAATAAATTTGTAATAGAATCTGCTAAAATGTTCAGTAGAATCACAGAGAAGGAAGAAGTTAACTTCAGGCTGGGTCAGGAGGAGCTTGATGTGTCTAAGTCTTTTAAGGGTAAGATTTTTAGCAGAGTATATGATAGAATGTTTTGGCTGCAAATAAAAATATTCTCAGATTCATAAAGACATTTTATTATTTCAAAGATAATTCTAATGTTGGAGAGCTGCTCGAGGACCCTGATTCTTTCTGCTCGTTTACTTTGCCATCCTCAATTTGGCAGATGTGTTCTTACCAATCTCCCTTGGTGGTTATGAGATGATGGCCACAGTTCTAGATGTGATAGTGGCCAGCTAAAAGAGAAGCATTAAAGTCTTTTCCAGGAACCTTGCTGAGGACCCTGTGTCTTATTGGTGAGAACTGATTACAAATTGGTTTTGACATACTCCAGGGTAAGAGAGCAGATCAGTCCTTGAGTCAATGCCAGACAGAACTGAGCTTCTCTTAGCATGGAGAATATGAGGAATGGATTTTGTGTGAACAACCAGCACTGTTTCACCCAAGGGGCAGGCAATCACAATCTAAGGACTCCAGAACTTTGAGGCTCTATAGAGTTCAATGCAAGAGGAGCATAGGTATATTAAAGTGGAATTCAGAGTGAAGAACTGGGTTGGGGTCAACTGTAAAAGTCTTGAATTCCCTGATAGAGATCAGGCAATTTAGACTTAATAGGAACACCTTCTGGTCAGGGATAGTTGGGAGTCTGAAGAGACAGGCTGACCAGGAGGCTGCTGCATTTCTGTGAGTGAAATGATGATGTCTGGAATTATGTGTGGTAGTAGTAATGTGAGAATGGAGAAAGAAGAAGGGTTGGAGTGACCTACACACAGAGAGTTAGAGCACCAGAGGGAAAGAGAGATGAAGGGAGAGGTAGAGCAAGGGGAAGGGTAGAGATGGTGGACTCTTGGGTAGCTTAGCTTAGTGATTGCTCACATGGCACAAAGAGATGAGCTTAGAGCTAGGGCCATTCTGAGGAGACTACTGTCCAGGAAGGATGGTGGGTAGTGCTTGATATCATTGTTTTAAGTTATGAAAGGAGTCGGAGGCAGTTATAATTTCATAGCCAAGCGTTACTTACCTTTATTCCAAAAGCTGCTTTTCTTCTGCTTCAGCCTTTTTAGGCTTATAAATGTGCTCCAAATTAAAGTTTTCAAAATGAACTACAGGTGAACCTAAAAGTCAGCAGTTTAATTCCCTCCTTTTACACGTGAGAAAACTGAGACCTAGAAAGGTTGTGCTTTGCCCAGGGTTATTAACCAGACATTTAAAAAAATTTATTTTAATGGACCAGTTATATCTCAAATTTCTTAAGTCTTGAGTCAGTTCTTATTCAGTTGTTCCATACTTAATAAGCATAAACTGATACTTATTTTATTCATTTGTGCTTGAACTCCCCTGGCAGAATATAGCATATTTAAGTTTTCATTGGCCAGTGTTCTTTATATGTAGAAGCTGGAGAAAGGTTATCTTAAATGTGTCAGAGATAAAGATATCTTTATTATAATTTTGAATTCTAAGGATGGCAATGACCTTCAAAAAAGGGGAAGGATTTGTATCTTCACTTGTCAGAAACTTCATACTTTTTACGTGTCATATGGACATGACCTGTGAGTCTTGTCATTTATAGTCTTAATGGTTGATACACAGCTAAGAAAAGCTGATGAATGGTAACCAGTCTTTGTAAGTTGAAGGGTTGTTTCATTATGTGCAGTCTTTAACATGGAAGCTCTGGGATCTGCCTCCTCTGACTACCCACCAACTGCCCCACATGGGTGGGCAGGCTGGATCTTGATTCCACAGGTGTGCTTACTTCATCCAGTCTTCAGCATTAACTACAGCTATTTTCCTTCAAGAATGGATGTGGAGAGCCAGATGTTCCCATGGCCTGCATCCTCACACCCTTCAAATCCAACGGTACCACTGTAATAAATAGCAGCTTTCAGTGCTGTTTATGCCTGCTCCTGCTTTGTTTTATTGTACCACTGATTGTCTGACATCAGCTATTTTTACTTTGTTTTCTTGTTTCACCCTCTTTAACAAGAATATAAACTCTGAGGGCTGAAACTATTTTGTTTATGTCAGTAGCTCTGACCTCAGGAACAGTATCCGGCAAATCCTGAGAGCTCAATAAGTGTATATATGTTGACTGTGCAAATAAGCACCAGAGAGTGTGGTGTGGCACATTCTTGCCCCTGCAGCGAGAACAGATGCTTGGTAGCTAAGTCCAGAAACCTTTCAGTGTTTTCTAAGATAATTCTGAGGAGCTGCTGAAGCTCCTGAAGGGGACATCGTGAAGGAGGGGGGTGATAGGTGGGTAGAGTTTCAAATCATTTGCTTCCCATCTAGAATTCTTATTTATTTTAGGTAAAGGTTCCCGGCTATTAGAAGGTACTGCTTTGACTGAAACGCAGCCTCTGATTTCAAAGATCTATAAAGCTGCTGGCTATGTTCATTGTGGGATGTCTCTTCCCATGATCCATTTTGAGCAGTCTTTTGTCCTTTTTATTATTTCCAGATTTTTAACCCCATTTGTGATAAACTTATTTACTAAGAATAATTAGTGACTTAATCTAAGCAGAAGTACCACACTGAATTTTGAGAGTTTAATGCTGACGAATATAATATCTAATCCCTATAACATCAAGGTATTGAACCCTTGGGATATTTCTTTGAACCTCTTTAAAGCCTTGTGGTTCTGCGAATTCTCTACTGAAATCACATCCCCAACTTGCATGCTGCCCTGCCCCAAATCAGACATTTGGCTTGGCAGCTGTTTGCTCTGTTTTTTTTTATAGCCTTCCTTAACTGTAAGAAATTAGTGCTAGTTTCTATTTTTTATGCAAATTTAAAACTGTGATAGGAAAGTGCTTGACCCACTTTGGTGCTTTCCTTGGTCGGTACAAATAGTATCACGTGCTATATTTAGAAATTATATCTTTTCTCTTGTGTTTTGTGCAAAGAACTAATTTATCTCAAGTGGAGTTGCATAAATTGAGAAGTAATGCATTTTATTTAGAGCTGTTTTATGACACTTGTATGACTGGCAAGAATTTTTAATATAACTTTAAATATTAAATACTATACTATACCATAGTATAGTAATTGAACAATTCATAAGCACACTGAGGCTTATTACATCATCTGATAATTTAGTGGCTAGGAAAGATGCATGTATAGAAGTATGATTAAAAATATGTGTGTGGGGATGTGTAACACAACCAATAAAATATTTGCTGCCAGAACCTTTAATTTAGGTAGCTGAACTTTTAAGTGGTAAATACTATGATTTAAAAATTTCTAAATTCTGTTTTTATGAACTAATTTAAAGATGTTTTAATAAACTTTCACTTATATTTTGAGTGAATGAATTACTAAGCTGAATCAATCTGTTCATAGATGTAGCCAACATTTTAGATGTGATACATGTGTGGTATGAGACTAATAAGCTGTTAGTATTCTGATATGTAAAATGAATATTTAAAAACTTAACTGTCTCTCATCTAGTTCCTGAACTGAACTCGTGGTTGTGCCTCATTGTTTTTCTCATGTTAGAAAGCTCTGATAGCCAATGTAGGTATTCATAGTGCATTTGATCCTTTAATACAGTAGTGCTGATTTACCTTTTCTTCACTGGATTGTTAACTTCTCTTTTATTGGGTGACTTTTAGCTAACTCTCAAATCCATTTTTTTGGGGGGGCACCAGGGATCAAACTTGGGTCCTTGTACTTAGGAGGCGGGTGGTAGAACCACTAAGCTAAATCCCTGGCCCTCAGTTTATTAAATTTCTTACAGCCACTATGTCATTGTTTATTTGAATCTTTCACTTAGAGTATTTATGTCTCTATTGGGACCTTCTCTTTATTCTGTCTTTTCTTGCCTCTTATAAATTCTGAGTCCAGATATTAGATCAAAAATACTAATTTTTGTTAGGGCACTTCTCCTTTTGAGTGGCATGCATTTCTCACTATTCATAGATCTGATCTAACTTTTCGATTCTCTTGTCTATTTTTTTTGAGAGGTTACTATCTGGTAATTTTTTTTCTTTCTTTCTTTGGAGTCTGTCCCATTCTAGAAGCCTTAGTGTTTTTTGACTTTTTAGATAAATTTAAATAGACTGAGTTTAACATCATAGAGACCCCAATTTGTTTTTTTAATTAGTACGTATTTGTAGTACATAATATTTACATTCCTTTTGAGGAGTTGGCACATGTACATGACACATCTTAAGTCTCTTTTCATCCCCTTCTCCCATTCCTCCAACTCTTGATCCCCTTCTCATTGAAAAAGTTCTGTCTCCCTTCTTCATATTATCTTTTATTTCATTCTTAATTTATATTTTGGGCCTCTCATTTAAGAGAAACTATACGATATTTAAACTTGTGTTTCTGATATATTTCATTTAACATTGTGATCTCAAGGTCTTTCTTTATGACAGAGTAGTAGTACTCCACTGTGTGTAAATACCACATTTTATTAATTCATTCATCTGTTGATGGATATACAGGTTGCTTCCAAAATTAAACTAGCATGAATTGTACTGCTATAAATATAGGTATCCATGTATCACTGTCATATTATGTCTTGAACTCTTTCAGGAGATACCTAGAAGGGGAATAGCTGAATCAAGTGAAATCTTTAATTTTAGTTTTTTGAGGAATTTCCTTAGTGAATGTACTTGTTTACATTCCCACCAACAGTGTAGAAGGATTCCTTTTCCCCTACAGTCTTACCAGCATTTATTATTTAATTTCTTGATAATGGCCATTCTTTCTGGAGTAAAGTAGAATTTCAGTTTTATTTTAATTTACATTTTTCTAATGGTCAGGGATGAATTTATGTTTTCTTTGGAGGAAAACAAGATAAATAGAAATAGGTTATTAAAATGCTCTGGGGCCAGGGATTTAGCTCAGCGGTTCGGTGGCCTGCCTTGCAAGTGCAAGGACCTGAGTTCAATCCCCGGTACCAAAAAAAAAAAAAAAAAAAAAAAAAAATGCTTTGAAAAAGTTCTGAATGCAAATTCCATATAAATCTTTCAGAATTATTAAATAGAGTAAGCTTAATAATGAAATTCACTCTTCCATCAAGTGAAATTGTGTTTTATGTCTCCTAGTCTTTGAATATATGTTTGTTTATTTTGTGCTATTGTGGCTTCACCTTTTTCACCAACAGGAGAATACTGGGCAACGTAGAGATAGACTTCTTGTGCTTATAGGCAGTGGGCTTTCTTCAGAACAACAGAAAATGCTTGGGGAGCTGGCAGCCATGATTAAAGCTAAGAAATGCACCGAGTTTGACAGTACAGGTGAGAACTTTTGATCTTTTTTTTTTTTGTAGAAAAGTTTTGAATAAATAACCTCTTTGATAATTTATGTATGTTTTAACCTTTGGTATGCAACTATATATTTTGCATTTTTTTAATAAACCTAAATAGTTTACAATAATAAACTATAGATGAAGTAGGAAATGTAAAGTTTAAAGCCTTGGGCATGTTTTACGACAGAATAGTATATCAAAACAGCAAATTTATGAGTTTACTAATAACAAATGGTAGTGCAACATAATGCCATAATTCCTTAGTAATAATTTGAAGATAGCAAAAAATTTGTGTTTGGTAATGTGGTTTTAAGATATGGTAATGCTTTGATTTTTTTCTCTTGATGGCCATGTTAGAGAATGGTGCTAAATAAAAGAAGTCTTATACAAAATTGTAAAAATTGCTACCTTTGAAGAAAATTCACATATGTTAGTAAAATAGGCTAAGCAGTTATAAAAAGTGGTCTAGATATAGAATTCTTTTGGTTTATGTTTGTCATGCTTACTGCTCTTTTTTATATTTTAGTAACTCATGTCATTATTCCTGGTCATGAAGCTCAGAGTACTCTCAAGTGTATGCTCGGGATTCTCAATGGATGCTGGATCCTGAAGTTTGACTGTAAGTACTGGATTTGAGAGAATTACAAATTGAATTAACTAGACTAGTTTGATTTTTATATTCATTCCTTCTATTGATTAATTAAGGAATTTAGGCTAATCTCCTATTGTTAGTTGATTATGGGTTCTTTTATATGATACCTGCATATCAGACAGTTGGCCAGTGGTTATAAGAAAAGATAGATTTTCCTAATAATAAGGTCTCAATAAGGAGGCCATATAAATTTTTCAGTATTAAGTCATTTGCCATTTAACTTTGAGTCTAGTTCTTGAGAATGTGCTGAACTGGCATTCTGTTACTTACATAGGCTACATGATTCATTTCCATAAAATCTACCTTCTTCAGGAAATGTGAGTTTTGTCATTTTAATGGTTTGGCCATGTCATTTTTATAGAATCACTGATGGGCTCAAGCTGCCTTAATAGTGTGCTACATGGTGATTCTCATAGTAGTGGATAACATCCTCTTATATCAGTGGCTCTTTTAGGATAAAGGATGGATGAAATCTCTTATTGAAGTTCATACCTTCATATTTTCTAATATAGAGTTCAAAGAGAAGTACGTTCAAAGTTTGAGAGAAGTTAAATAATCGTGGAGTTTATAAAAAGAAGGCAAGAACTCTCAAAGTCCCCTTTTCCTAATACAGTATATGTATTTCTCACGGTTTCTAAATTGTTCTTAGTGCTGTGCATCTCAGTTTGACTTTAAAAAATGTTTTGGAGCTATTTATAGCTATCTGAAAATCATTTATGTTAAAAAAAGATGAAATAGACAGGCCTTCAAAGTTAGCTGTAAGGATTTATGGCTTATTAAAACTAGGTCTTGTCTTTGAATCTACATGTTAGCTTGTTCAAGGTTATACAAAACATTTACTAGATTAACTATTAAGAAACATTAAGAATACCTTTTTATGAGATTTTCTATAAACCAAATATAGAACCAAGAGGAATTTTAATCTTTTCTCTATAGGTAGTTGATTCATTTAGTAAATAAAACAAATTAATAAAAATTATTCAGGGAGTTCTTGACTCATTGTATCCAAATTTGTTAGAAGTTTCTGTATAAGTGCTTATCTGATTGATGAATATTTCTTGCTGTATCATGTATGTGTAACATCTTTGACTGCCACAGTTAATGGACTTAGCATAAAGATTCTGAGAATAGGACAAAATTATATTGCTGAAATAGCCATTGGTCTCATTTATTTTATAGATATTTTACAGACTATTATTTATCTTAAAGTTTTGCAAAAATAGGAGCTATAGATAGGGAAAGTTCCTTTTTTGCCACCTATTCCTTGGTCAAGGACTAATATCTGGAATATATAATGAAATAAAAGAAATAAGGCTCTTTACAAAAAACACCCAATCAAACAATGGGGAACCAAAATACATACTTCTCAAAAAATGAAATAGCAGATGTCTAGTAAATACATGAAAAGATGTTCAACATCTTTGGCCATCAGAGAAATGCAGATTAAAACAACATTGAATTTCCATCTTACTCCAGAAAGAATGGCCAACATCAAAAAATCAAATAACAATAATGTAGAGATTCCTCAGAAAATTAAAGCTAAAAATTTTATTTGACCAAGCCATTCTTCTGTATCTCTATAAAAGAGTTAAAGACATTATGTTTCAGTGATACATGCATATCCGTGTTTATAGCAGAACAGCTCATAAATAGCTAGATCTTGGAAGCAGCCTGTGTGTCCATCAATAGATGAATGGATAAGTAAAAAGTGGTGTATACATACAATGGAGTGCTACTCTGCCATGAATCAACTGTAGGAAAGTGGATTCACCTTAGACCATAATATTAAATGAAATAAATCAGACACACAAGCCTAAATATCTCATGGCCTCTCTTATGTGAGAAATCTACATAATGAAGCACAAAATAAAAGATAATAGGGAAAAAGGAGATGGATCTTTTGCAAAGTGAACAAGACCAATACATGGAAGAAGAGGGAAGAGGGAGGGAAAGATGTCCAATATGCCAACCCCTGTGAGAAATGTAATAATTGTATACCACAAACATGTATTTATAAACATAAAAGGTGAAGTCTTAGAGGTTGGAAAGGTTGCTCAGGGATTTAGAGTATATCAGCTTCACATGCATGAAGCTCCTTGACTTCAGTACCCAGTACTGTCAGATTTTTGAAAAGCAGGAATCTGCTTTGTGACTAAAACTCTGCTTCAGCCTTGGTTTTGGTTCTAGTTCCTCACAGGCAACTTAGCCTTGTATAAAGGTGAATTTCGGTAAACTTAGTGACTAGAATAAAAGAATAGGAAATGTATAAATAAGTCACATTATTACTCTTAGAATATAAATAAGAAGCTACATCCTAAGCCTTCTACAGCCTTCTATACAATATTTTTTAGTAATCTGTTCTTGTAGTGCATAGTTTTGAAATTTTTGTCTAGCTTAACCTTTTTTTTTTTTTTTTTTAATGAGTTCTGCATCCTCATTTCTCACCTCATTGTGTAGGGAGAGCAGATGACTGTCATCATCTTTAATAATCTCTCTTTCTTCCCCTCTCTCATCTAAGTTTAAATGAAATTTCAGCTATAGAGTTTTTAAGAAGTCCCATCACCTGAAGGAATTGCTGAGGAGATGTGCCAGACATTGTGTTTTGGACTTTTTGTCTGTGAGCTAGGGAAGGGCCAGATGGAGTGTTTCTTGTTTTTGTTGAGTGATGAACCTTAAAAAACAGTCATTAGATAATTAGTTTATAAGTAAACTCATCATCAGACTAATAAATTCATTTTCTTTCTTTTATTTTCTTGCTTAAGTTACTGAGGTGGTCCTCAAATCATCAATCCTTCTGCCTCAGTTCCAGAGCAGCTGGGATTACAAACAGTAATACACCATCACATCCAGCTAAATTTTTTTTTTTCTATTAAGATTTACTTCTTTAAATGGATGTTAAAAGTGCCATGGAATTTTTAATATCAGTGTGATTTTTATTCTATTTAATAAATTGCTAATTATAAAAACAATAGATATACCAAAGCATTTCTATAAATATTAATTAGGCAAATTAATACTTAGAGAAGGCCTCCATCAAAAATTTTTTGTTAAGCCAAAAAAAAATTTTTTTTAAAGCTAGGCATGGTGGCAAAAACCTGTAATCCCAGTCTCTTGGAGGCCTAGGCAGGAGAAGTGCAAATTTGTGCCCAACTTGGGCAAGTTAACAATTTAGTGAGACTCTCCCCCCATCCCCCACCCCCGCCACCAAAAAAAAAGATACAGTATCCTTTAATCTAATAGTTCCACTTCAGAGAATTTGCCCTAAACATATAATACAAAAAAAAAAAAATGCATTTTCATTGTTATTTTTAATAGTAGGAATTAGGGAGAATGACCTAAATATGAGAAAAATTATAAAGACATTAGAATGCTTAAAGATATTCTCTGAAAAAATAATTTTTCTCTAAGACTAAGGTATGAAAAGCAGTGTATAAATATTTAAAAATGGTTTTCACTTTCAGCTATGTAAATGTAAATACATACAGACAAGAAAAAAAAAATGGTGGTAGGTTGGTGGGTTACTGAAGAGGCCAATTTGTTTTAACTGTTTTAAAACAGTGTATGCGTGTTACATTCAATTCAAGTTCTCTAGGGATAAATTCAGAATTTCAAGTTCTAATAATAATGAGAAAATATATAAGATTATATAGATAGGTAAAGGTAAAAGCTTTCATCTTAAAAAGGGAAATTACTACCTGTAATATGTGAACATTTTTTGCACCAAATCTTTTATATTGTTATGCAGATCTAAAAATTACATTTTACTGTGTTGATTGCTGTAATCATATCAGGAAATTTTACATAAATGTTTGAACTTTAAATATATTTCTAAGAACATTGAGTATGCTTTCTCTAATTATGGGAATTTTGGACATTAGACTGAGCTTGGTCTTCAACCATAGACTATTTTGATACTCATAATGACAGATGTCATAATTGATACTTGAGCTCTGCTTAAAAATTTTATGATGTAGTATTTTTGTGATAGAATTTGGTTGCTTTTGATATATATAAGTTCAGCATGTTAGGATGAAATATATTTTTATATGTAAACTCACTTATAACTAGCATTTGTTTTTTGTTTGTTTTGGTTTGGCTTGTTTGGGGCTTTTTTTTAAGAAAGGGTCTTACTGTGTATTTCAGGCTGGTCTCGAATTCACAGTGGTCTTCCTGCTCACAGCCTGTTGAGTGTGTACCGCCACGTCAAGCATATTAGTTTTAAAAGTAGCTAAAAATGATAATTTTAAGTAATATTTATATGCAATCAGAATCTGCTAATCTATAACAACAGTACTCTTTAGGATATGCCAAAATAGATGTTTATGGTGGCATGACTGTTTTGCATTTTCAACCTTCATTGTCTTCTCACTCTTGGAATTCGTATATGTATTGGGCTTGTTTTTTTTAAATTTTTTTGGCTACCCAGTTTTTTAAAAATTATAGCTAATAATGTAAGTTATTTTTGCATTCTTTTGTCCTAGAATTTCATTTTCCTTTTTTTCTAAAGCTTAATGTTGTCATAGTCTACTTGACTGTAAAACCTAATATAATTGCATTTGCAAAAAATTAGTTTGCTTTTATAAAAAATCAAATGGATATTAATTTTTAATAAAATAATTAATTCTTCAATGGTTTTATATATATATATATGCTCTTACCTTGAATGTGATATCTTTCTAGGTTTGATCTAATGGAATTCTTGTGAGGGCTTTTCATTTTGAGAGGGAGCAGAGTGATGTTTGATTGTGTATTTTAATGTTTTTAAAGGATTTTTTTTGACAGTGATTTAATTCTAATATTCAGTGCTATTTGTTACAAATTGCCAGTAACTTCAAAAGAATAACAGTTTCTTAAAATACGGGTTTATGTATTGCTTTAGCTTTTGAAGAGAGTAAGGAAATTTTGTGGCTTTCTGCACAGAGTTAATCCCTGGTTTTGGATTCTAACATCTCTGTTTTGAAGCTTTATTTGGTCTTAATTTCATTCTCTAGTCTTTTTGTTTAGTTGTGGATTTAGGGTCCCTTTTTTCTATCCCTCTCATTTTTGTGATCTTTTTCTTTTTGTCCTTCTAAAACTAGGAAAAGTGACTAAATTTAATATAAGCACTAAACATCATCAGTGGTTCATGCAGCTAAAATGAAAATATACAATCCATTGATGGATGTATGTATGTACTCCAATGAGTTAGGAGGCAAGAAGGGTTACTAATGATGTAGAATAAAGGAATATCTTTATGTGGGGTACAGGTTTCTCTTTTTAAAAATTTAAGCCCTGAAGTTCATAAACTGTATTAGTTTGCTGAGATTCCTGGCTTTGCAAAGCTAGCCAGGCCTGCCTTAATGACTTTGAGTTAATGACTTTGAGTTAAGATGTACTTTGGGAATTGGGCTGCTTATCTATATATAAAGGAGTAATAAGATCTCAGGGCAAAAGGAAAGCTTACATGAAATGATAGACATGATTAGGAATACATCTGGGCTAAAAGAACCTCTGTTTTAATAGGTAGGTTGTTCTCCCATTTCCGCAAAGTGCTGTTTCACTCAGAATTTTAATATGTAATGGAACACTTGAAATGTAAAAAAAGATGACACAATGTGATAAAATGTACATTTTACAAGAGTAGTAGTTTGATACATTTTAAAGGATATATTGTTCTGGACTATGAGGGCATCTGTTTATATAAACAATATACTCATGTAGAGTTTTATTTTAGGTTGGAAAGAACCAGTTGAGAAAGCTAACAGGGATATATTATTTTCTTGTACCTGCTTCTTTTTCCTTCAAAAAGGAGAGCAAGAGTCTATCTTTCTGCTGAAGTATTTTAGTAGCAGATAATTATTTACTTTATTAAGCACTTACTACACATATAAAATAATTTGGTTGAATTTTGAGAAATACCTTTAATTTGGTAGAGAATCTCTTATTTTGGACTGGGGATTTAGCTCAGTGGTTCTGCTGCCTGCCTCACAAGCAGAAGGGCCTGAATTCGATACCTGGTACCAAAAAAGAAAAAAGAAAATCTCTTAGTTTAAAATCTTGATGCCTATATAGAGATTACGGATTAGAATATGTTTTACTTTAGCTGAGTTAATTAGTAAGAATTATAAAAGTTCTTATATTTTAGGTGGAAAATAGAATAATAATTTTTGTTGAAGTTTGCTTAACTTGCTTAGTTTTATTGAGTAAATAAAACTTTAACTTTCAATTATTTATACTCATTAAATAGGTAGTTTTTGGCTTGTAGATTTCTTCCATTTCATTAATGTTATTAATCTATTGTCATGAAAATTGTTGAAATTTATTTTACAGCATCTAATTCCAATTGTTTCACTTGGTTAGTGAATCAGTTTAGTTGGCTTATCTCAAAGAAGGTTCACTAGAAGTTGATACGAATTTGTTATTATGGTAAATGTTCACTGAGGGTAATGTCTTTATTGTGAATCTCAGGACACTCTAGAAAGTGGCAACTTTGACATCATCAGCTGAAATAAACTTTTTGATATTGAAGACAAAGCCAAAAGCATTGTCCCTCTCACCCTACGAAATTCCTTCCCTCTCTGAAGTGGTCTGAATGTATGCCATTTAATGTACATTTTCCCTAATCTGTCAAAAATAACTATCCATTTGTCTAAGTGATCGTGTGATTTATTGTAAGAGAAATACAGTATTTCAAATATGAGTAGAAAATGGCTAGCATTTAAAATGAGGAGATCTGAATTCTCATCTCAGGTGTGTCACTGAAAGCTGCTTAAATCTCTTAGGATTCATGTACTGTGGTATATATTCAAGTTGTAACCCTTGGAGTAGATGTCACTCTTAACTTTCAAAAAGTTTTCAAGATTTTCTATGCTATGACAGTAGTTCTACTAAAACACTTTGTCACCTTTCAGACACGTTATAGGCTGGAAACTGTTCCTTGGTTTTCAGGGGGAAAGAATAAGCATTTTGATTTTATTCTTTAGTGATATTGGTAGTATAGAGTTGGAAGAAGGGAATCAGCAAAGTGTATTTAATTCAGTAAATGTAATTAAGAGCATTGGATTTTTCTTTTACAGAAATTGACTGATCCACTGCTGCTGAGCTAGAAATTGTATTAATTGAGACATTTTCACATGGTAAAAGCCTGGGTGCCCTCCCAAATAGAGCCATGGACCTTCTTTGCTGTCGCCATTTTATTTATACTTAATTAACTCAGGTGTCAATCAGCACATTGTTAGGACCAGTGAATACCATTTTAATGTGTTCCTTGTCAGAGTTTAATCAGCTAAATAAACTTCTAGATTGGGTTAGCCAGCATAGGCACATTTTAACTTACCTCTGGTTAGACCTTAGCCAATGGAAGTGTTAGTGTTAGCTTCTTGGCTTCAAATGTGCCATAATCCTTCATCTTAAGTTATTATTATGAATGCTTTTCAAATTGTAGGAAGGAATTTTAGAAAGGTGCCCATGATTAGGGGACTAAAAAATTAAAATAATTACACGAAAAGTAATGAGTTTAAGTCAATGGTTTTGGTAGATTGCTAGTATTTTGTGCTGCTGTTTATTTTTTCATACACATTTCTTTTTAGTTTTTAATTAATATATGTTTGGAGTATATAATGATTACATTTATTGTTTGGGAGTTGGTACATGTACATAACACATCTTAACTATTTTTATTTCCTGTGCTGGTGTTTGGTATGGAATGAGTATATGATGTGATACCATTCTACTGGCAGTGTTTCTCCGATGATATTTTGACATTACCAAAAATGTTGAGTCCCATTTTCATATACATTAAGTTCTTTAATAATAGCTTTGTTAGGTTTTTACTCAGCAATTTTAAATGTGCTATTTTTAAAATATTTTATTTATATGCAAAAACAATTTTTGTAAGATATTTTTACAATAGGATTTAGAAAGTCGGCTTACCAAACTGAGGCGATAACCATTATTGTATTAAAAATAATTGGGGAAGGAGTTTTGAGCAACAAAGTGCAATTAGAACCAACAAATTAAGAACTACATGATAGGGTTGCACCAGTTGTGTAAATACCAAACAGTTTCTTTGATGTAATAAACTAAATATGTAAATAAGCATCAAAATGTATAATTGACATTGTGTAATAGGAAAAAAGGTCCAAAGGTGTAGGGGAAATGGGAGGGATAGGGGAAAGCTAAGAAGGAAAAAGAAAAAAATAAAGTTAAAAAATGGAAACAAAATCTTTGTTAAATAGGGAAGGGTAGAGGGGGTGAAGGAAGGTCAGGGGAATGGGGAAAAAATAAGAATCAAGATAGATACATTATGTAAAGGTACAAGATCCCAACAATGAATGTAACTGTATTGTATACCTAAAATGTACCAATAAAGGAAAAAAAAAAAACAAAAAACTAGGTGATAGGGAATTAAGGATGCCCTGAGTATTTGTGTCCGTGTGTGCACACACATTGAAAATTGAATAACATTCAACAGTCTCAAGTCGAGGAAAAATTCAGTCTCTTGGCGAAGCTTTGTATTTGGAGAGATGGAATATTCAGTTGTTGAAATCTCGTTACTTTTATATATTAAACATTTTGGAACACCCAAAGCCACTCTAAAGCATTCAGCATATTCAGTCATGCCTTTTAGAGCCCAAGGTTTATCTTGTATACTAGAAAGCTGTATTTTAGTGTAAAATGCATAGGCTTTAGAAAACTAAGTGGACTCGGAGTCGAATTTCCACTTAGTGGAATGACTTTAAGCCAGTTAACTTCTTTACACTTGTTTCTTACCCTGAAATGGAAATAATACATAGTAAATCCTCATTATTCGTTGTTGTGGATACTGCACTTCTGAATTTGCTTACTTGCTGCATTGTCATAATCTTCAAATCAATAGTCACACTGCTTTTGTAGAGGTATGCATAGTGGCTAACACTTTTGAGTTGCTGTATGAGGATGTTGCCAGCTGCTGAGCTGCCAGCAGGTTGACACTTTGCCACCTTTTTTTTTTAGCTCTTACTCTAAACAAAGGTTCCTTTCACAGTTTATCAGAGCCATGTTCTTTGCAGTTTTGTGTTTTTGTTTTTACTGCCTAAAATGGCCCTTGCATATAAGTTGCAGCACTGGCTCATTTTCCAAACCTCAAGACTTTGTGTTTCAGTGAAACTATTTGTTGGAGAGAGAAGCTTTGTCAAGTCCTGAATTGTATTACTGTTGGCTGTGAGTTTGATGCTAATGAATCAACACAGCAGAATAACTAAGGTGCCTTTAAACATAAACACGTAAGACCAAGTTAAGTATGAGTCACTTTACAAAAACACTGGGGCCAGCGCTCACAGGGCCCTATCCCTGTGTTCCCGCTAGGAGCAGTAGTTCAGTATGTACAAATTCATATTCACAGCATCTTCACAGAACATGATTACTGTAGATAGCAAGCATCAACTCTCCCAATCTTGCTGGATTTGATAACAGAGATAGTAACTGTTAATCAATTTTCATGAGAGTCTTTCCTTAGAACAAGTATAATTATACCCCCGGTAATTTCAAGTTAGAATAGACATTTCCTAAAAAATAAAAATGGGCTTTAAGGAATTTTTCTTTGTTCTCTCGTTTAACCAGAAAGTACTAGTATGTAATTTTAGCATTAGTTTTCTATTCTTTTAAACATTTGGTCAGGCCTTGTAATTATGAATATTTTTTAATCATGGAAAATTGTGGTTTTGAGAGTATTGGATGATGTTTATACATTAAGATTATAATGCATTCTGCTCCTAGGATGAATATTAGATAACATTTATAGTTTTTATAAAATGATATTGCTGTGATGGTTTTCCACTAATGAAAATTTATGCGAATTTTCTCTTACTGGATTTACAGGTGTAAGGATGATACACTTAACATGTAAACAGATAGCTTCTTCTCATGTTTTACC
The DNA here is from genome assembly GCF_012274545.1 of Fukomys damarensis. Lineage (NCBI taxonomy): Eukaryota > Metazoa > Chordata > Mammalia > Rodentia > Bathyergidae > Fukomys > Fukomys damarensis. The sequence goes on along the minus strand of NW_022900928.1, from coordinate 114,625,509 downwards.
TATTTGTGCCCAGGGAAGTAGCAATAAAACATCTTCAGAATATTTTGTGGGTTTTTTTTTTTTTTTTTTTTGGTTTTTTGAGACAGGGTCTCACTATGTAGTTGAGACTGACCTGGAACTCACTATGTAGCCCAGGCTGGTCTCGAACTCACAGTGACCCTCCTGCCTCAGCCTCCTGAGTGCTGGAATTACAGGCATGTGCCACCACGCCTGGCTCCTCCAGAATATTTTGATTGGCAATTTTTAAAAAATATTTAGAATAAAAATTGTTCTACATTGTTTTCAAGTTCTTTAAATTTTGGGACAAGTGTAACGTTACCATCTATGTGCTATAACTTGAGCTCATCTCAGTGGTAAGTGAAAAAATCAGCCATCATTTTAAATTAAGCACTTTCTATTTAAATTAAGCCTTTCTATTTTAATGAATGTTTAGATTCGATTATGGGACCAAAAAGTAACGAAACAGCAGGAATATAAAACATGAGTAAGAATTTGGGCTTCTACTCTGAAGTCTTATAACGTACTGCAGTAACTCTTTTTTGGAATTTTGTCTGAGGTTATTAAGTAATCTCAAAGACAAATGCATGAAGGTTTTTATTTTTATAATGAAGATAATTTATTATAGAATCCAGTTTCTATAATGTTTTTTGCATTTTATCTGTGGAAGCTTGGTTTGGCTGATTTTGTTTTAATGAGCAAGGGAGCAAAGGCTTAAGGAATTTAAATAACTATCCCAAAGCAAATTACTAGGATAACTGTCATTTGACCTCAAATGTCAAGTTTAGTTTATTATATGCCATCAAACTTTGGAGTATGGTTTCTGTATATACATGTCATCAATTCCTACCCTCAGTGGTGACCTCTAGTTTTCTCCCATCTTGATTGGCCAGAGACATTCCTGAGGCCTTGCAGCATTTCTAGAATTTAGGCAGACTGCAGGTGTTGGCAGAAAGCTAATGGGCCAGCTGAGTGCTTCCCCACCTAGGATAGAGGAATGGTTCCTAACAGCACCAAACGGTTAACTCTGTTACTCTCACTTTTTTTTTTTAACCTGAAACTGGGTACAGTTATCCAAATCATCAGAAGAATGTTCTTTTTCCCTGTGGAGCCCAACCAAATTTTCTCTGAAGTAATGACTTCAATGTTAAATCAGAAGCAAGTCCTAGTCTACTTGTTTAAACAGGTGCTGTGGAGCCCTGCTGTATGGTCAGCTCAGCTAGGCACCAAAGGCTAAAGCACTTTCCTAATGTTGGGTCATACAGTCTGACCAGACATTAGACTTTTGCTGCCACAGTGAGCAGTCAAAAGTAAGTGCTCAGGGATGGGGATTTAGCTCAGTGGTTCCAGTTCCTGCCTCGCAAGCGGCAAGGGCCTGAGTTCAAATCCCCAGTACCAAAAAAAAAAAACAACCAAAAAACAAAAGTAAGTGCTCAGTTCAGACTCTTGCATACTGGACTCAGTGATGGACTTTTTATTCACCTTAGTTTTGGTAATTGCTATTAGTAAAACTGTCAGTTTTTATTCTTGTGCTTGAAATAGTGTATTGGTTTAGGTTTTTCATAAAGGAGATTAAAATTAGTGCTCAGTACTAATTCATTGCATAATCCTCTGAAGGAAGGAGTTCTTAAGTTTTTTTAATATGGAAGGTGAGTTTTATTATATTTTATTATGGAACAAGTAAAATTTCTTAGATGAACCATAAAAAAAAAAACCCAGATAATTTTGCTTAATTTCAGTGAGAGAAATAATGTTCACTTGATAGTGATTGTTATTTTTCCTTGCTTTTTTTAGGGGTGAAAGCATGTCTACAAAGAAAAGTCTGTGACCAGGAAGAAAAATACGAAATTCCTGAAGGTCCATGGAGAAGCAGGCTCAACAGAGAACAGCTGGTATTTTTCTTTTGATACTACTTTCCTTACTCTTATGAGTTCATATTATCACCACCGTCAGGAAAAACTTCTGCCCTTTCAACAAGTACAGGTGACTGATTAAAATTTTAATTGTGCTTATTTCAAGTACTTGATTCTAAGAGATGATCACAATGGGCAGTAAAATCCAGAAGGTTAATAAATTTCATACTGTTAATGGATTTTTGGCATCTTGAACATTCCCATAAACCTTTCAGAATCTGAAGTAAATCTCAGATACAGGAAGTAGCTTGAGAGAAGACTTACAGCTGCTGCTCGGATTTGGTTGCCATATGTCTTTATTGCCACATATTGCCAATTTAATGGGTACTAGCACACACACACAAACACGGGAATGAAAATTTTTCATAGGAAAGAATTGTGAAATTTTGTTTTTCCATGAAGCACACAAAAGTGTTGTGTCGCTGATTGGATCCCTCAGCATGCCTTCATAATCTTTTGTGCCACAGCAATACAGTACATCTCAGGAACCCCCTGAGACCCACCTTAAGAGACTTAAGTTGGCAGGCCATCCTGAATATGGGTGGACAAAATTATTTGCTTTTTTGTTTTTGGTACTGGGGATTGAACTCAGGTCCTTGTGCTTGCGCGGCAGAACCACTGAGCTAAATCACCAGCCCAGGATGGACAAAATTGGATGGTCCATCAAAAAGATATTCCTGTCACAGTTTAATTAAGTTTAACCTGGTATTCCTGAAGCATATCTCAGCTATCCTAGGTATTTATAAGAATCCTGACAAAAGAAATTGATGAATAATTATTTTTGTCACTTTTTTTAGGAGCCTAAAAAGGATCTGAGATAGTGACTCAATCTTAGGAAAAATAAATTGTCAATAGGAAACCCTTATTTGCATAAGTATTTTTGTTGATCCAGTTGTTTCAGTTGTGAAATACAACTTGTGCCAGCAGCTCATAAAGTAGCTTCTTAATTGCTCTTGACTATTGTTTTTATTTCCTTCACTCATTTGCAGTGTTTTAAAATATTTTGATCTGCTCTTAATAGCTTTTTTTTTCTCTTGTTATTTCAGTTGCCTAAGCTGTTTGATGGATGCTACTTCTATTTTGGGGGACCCTTCAAACATCATCCAAAGGACAATCTCATTAGGCTGGTAGCTGCAGCAGGGGGCCAGGTCCTCAGTAGAAAGCCCAAGCCAGACAGTGACGTGACTCAGACCATCAATACAGTCGCATATCATGCCAAACCCGATTCGGATCAGCGCTTCTGCACACAGTATATCATCTATGAAGATTTATCTAATTATCGCCCAGAAAGGGTTCGGCAGGGTAAAGTCTGGATGGCTCCTTCCAGCTGGTTCATAAACTGTGTGATGTCCTTCGAGTTGCTTCCTCTTGACAGCTGAATTTTATATCAGATACACATTTTAAATTGAACTTGCACAGTTTGTGAGAATTCAGCCATTGCATTTTGTTATTCACGTTTTCACAGATAGGTAGTCATTCACATGTTTTTCTTTGTATTGGAAAAAATTTATGCCAGATGAGGAATGCATTCAGCATTTCTCATTTAGGTGCTAGGACTGCTTTTAATAGTTTTTCTATGGTGGGGTTGCGGGTACAGGTCAGTGGTGGAGCACCTGCTCAGCACGTACAAGGTCCTAGATTTGATCCGTGGCACTGCAAAAATGATTTTTTCCTCTTAAAAATGATCTGTGTTCTTTTTTTATTTCATAGTGTCCTTTTATTCCAATTATCAGCTATCAAAGATTAATGATAGGCTATCAGAACTGTTCATTAAATCTGTAAATGATACTGTTACTATTTAAACTTTTACTGTTCTTTCATGAAAAATGTCCATTCCTGCCCCCAGCAACAATACTTGCCATACTTGTCATCCTGTAGTAAACAGAGAATGTTGTTGAATTACTGTTCTGACTTTATTACAATGAGAAGAGAGTACTTGATCTAAATGTGCTGCTGCAGATATTAACTTCTCTTGTCTGCAACTGTCTTCATTTTGCATTGTTTTTAATTTCTTACAATTTTCTTGGTGTGTTTTATTTTTAGTCCTTTTAAAATCATGTGTATTCATTAAGAAATCATGATTTGAAGTATATCAGTATTGGGATTTTTCTGACAGTAAAAATCAATACTAGGCTCATGGTACATATTTTATCATGTTCATTTACTTATTTTTAAGTATTTATAGCTGTATCTTTACTGTAAACATGTATACTTTATTATTTCTCAAATTCCCTTTAGAACCATTGTTGTGTTCACCCCACATTTCATTCTGATGGAGAATGATGATGAACACCACTGCACCAAAGAATTTGAGGAGTTAGGTAATTAATGTCTGGATTAAATAATTGAAGACCATGGGATTTTGTTGTTTTTGTTCTGTAAAGTTGCTTTCTGTTGCCTTCTAGGTCACAGTCCTGGACAGGTTTTTGTATTTTACTTGCAGCTGAACTCTAGTTTGTAAAAATACCTTTGGAGTCTCCTGCTCATATTCCTTGGTTCATTTTCTTAGTTTGTTGTCCTCCGTATGGTTTCTCCCCCTTACTGTTAAGTATTTCTTTAAACATTTGTTTTGACCCCAGTTGGTTTGTTTAGCTCTTGAAACTTGCACTTGTACTTACTGTGTAAATTTACTGTACTTGAAATTAGTTTAGAGATTCAAGCTTCCTTTTGTTTGCCATAAATCATTAAAGTTGCTTGTGTTTCCATGTATCTGTACCTTTTGTAAAAGTGCTTATTTTGTATATTGAAGAGTTAGACTTAGTATGACTTGTGAGGAAATTGTTTAACTTTATTTTGAACATTAACACTAATTTTGAGTAGAAATATTAGTGAATTATTCTGAATAGAGTATAACTTTGATGGTTTGGATAACAGTTACACAGTGATTCTTTCGTGATTCTAATAAAGTCATGTGCTTGGTAGATTTTCCACTTTGTTTCATGTAGCTGTTTACCAGTTCTGCCTACATTTGTAGCTTTTTTCCTTTTACCCTGACTGTTGCCTTTTGTTTTTCTTTCTCCTGACTTGCTAAAAATGGAAATCAGGTTAAAAGTATATTAGAATTATGTTGGACTTTATTCATAATTTTGACTTATAAATATAAAAACATTAAACCAAAAAATAAAAAATGACAAAATACACTTTTTAAAAAATGGATGTTAAATTTTAAAAAATTATAATTAAAATAAGGATGGATGACTATCGCTGTGAGAGGATTTTGGTGATTTGCCCAAGTTATTTAAATTTTAGTAGATACAGTTTGCTATTTATTTAATCTATTTCGGTTTCTTATTCTTCTCCGAGAACTTGGTAGTGATGTGTCTAGATGGAGATTGTGTTTTAAGAGGCCTGAACGGAATGTCTTGTGACAGTGAAGACTCAGGGTGTCACATCAGAGGTTCTTACCATTGATTTGTATGGAAAACAGTTAGTTGTTTTAAAGGGTTGTGGACCTTGGTGTGATCACAAATTTCTAGTTCTCTAACAGAATATGCTAAAACAGAAATAATAAATAAAACTCAGTATTTTGTTTGAAGTTGGATTATGAACATAATGAGTGTATATGTTAACCTCTTTCAAATATATACACATCACAAACTACCTAATGAAAGAGTAGTTCAGTTGAGAATTCTGTTCTCTTTATTATTATATTTTACTTTATTATTATATTTGACTAATTAAGCTATACCCTGTTATGAATTAGGGATTGTTTGTGTAGCTTCTGAAAGCACTAAGCTCCTTTTGATATCTGGAAATTTTTGTTAGGATGGGCATGTGAAAGAGGAAAAAGACTGGATTAGTGTCCCTGTGATCCAGCTTGAAGGGTTGATGACTAACACCCAGCCGCTGAGTAGGATCTTGCACAGGTTTTGAAGCCAGTCAAACCTGCACTTGTTTGTCATCTCTACTTTACCTAACCTGTGTCTTCAGTTACACTGTCTTCTCATGTAGATGGCACATGCATTTTAGGTACTTAGGTTCACTGCCTAGGGCCACTGTGAGCGGGTTGGTTCAGTTTAAAAATGTCTCTGAAAGCAGCACCTCTAAAAGTAGCTGTTGGTAATACAGCTTGTCTCCATCCTGAATAGTCCTGGTGGCAGTGTCCCACCCATCCACAACTGCTGGCTGTTGGGCCTAAGCTTTGCCAATACTAAATAAAAGAATACTTTCCTTCATCCCATTGAGTTTTCCCATCTGTATTATCTCCTGTCCATTCAACTTAAATTTTCTTTACTGTTTGTTGTATGAATGGATTTACTGTGGGAACCAATACTGCTTAGGCCTCTGAACATGGGTTATGCACCTTAGAAAGCCCAGGCCCAAGACTTATCTTGTTGGCATTGTGTCACAAACCTTTTCTGCCACCTCATCTTGAGTCCTCCCTTTGATGTCATTGGGGCAAATTCACTTTACACATCTCTTAAAAAGAAAAGATTTTTTAAAAAAATGTCTACCTTTAGTTCATTTGTGAACTAAATTTTCATTATCAGTACTACAAATTTGTCAAAAACTGCTCTCCATTTGCCTTATTTACTTCTAGGTTAAAATAATAATGGCCTATATGCTCTGCCATGGATGAGATAAAAAGGCTTCTTTTTTCTGAATTTTAGTGCTGTGGCTGCCTTTGAGTTTGTAAACAACTCTATAAAAGTATTACATTGTTACTGTAGAAACTGCGTAGAATTATAAAAACACAAAGAAATGAGTCCTATATCCAGGGACCATAAACCAGTAACTTGTTTTCTATGCCCTTTGTAGTGTTGAAAATTACATTAAAAGCATATATTCACCACAATCCCTACTTATCACTCTGTTCTCATTTATTCTTTTAGCTGGGCCTTAGAAACACAGATTTAACCCAAAATTCAGGAATCACACAACTATTAACAGTCTTTGTTTTAGTAAAGCATTCATACACCGGGCCTTCAGGGCTTTCAGTATCTACGGTGTTTCTTAGTGGGTTTCCTCCCCACCCCCACAAAATTCCCAAGTCCACATATACTCAAGTACCATACAGTGGCATAGTACAGGTAGAAGGATCCACCTGAGTGTGGAGTATGAGACCAGCTTGAACAACATAGCAAGATCTTGTCTCCAAAACAAGAAAGAAAATAGTAAGATTGCATAAAACCTGTGTAGATCCTCCCACATTATCTCATTTCTAGATCATTATCTAATTATAATACCCAAAGTAATGTAAATGATACACAAATAGTTCTTACACTATTGTTCAGGGCATAATAGTGAATATTAAGTATAGATTTTTTTCTGAATATTTTGGATCTACTGTTTGAATTGACACAACCCATAAATACAGAAGACTGACTAGCTTTTAAGAGCCTCACTATATACTTCCTACATTTTCTTATGTAATTAATCATGTGTAATTTAAAATAGTTGAGTTCTGTTAACAGGATATATCATAATTTAACTGATCTATGCTGTTGACTATTTGTGTTTCCATATGGATAAACCTAAAGAAGTATTGGAGGAAGGAACACGGCTTCCCCAGAATGTCAACGTTAAGTCAGCATCTGTCTTCATCAGCTGTACAGGATGCAGTGCACACACTACACGTTTAAATTCAGACCAGTAGTTACACTTAAAATATAAAAATTAGAAAAGGAGCTTTAATTGATTGCTGTATTTTTTTATGAGTCGATGAGGCATTACCTGTAATGTTTAGAGCGCTCCTACCCTTATGGATTAGGAACTAACTAGGAAAACAAAAAGAAAAGAATCAGGCCTTTTGGTGGTGATCTTAAAGGTGACCTCACTTGTGAGGATCTCTTGTTCTGGAATGAGAGACCAAACATGGAGCACCAGAGACTGGCCCAGGATGATGCCTCCCACTAAACACAAAGGTCTACCTTGTGTTTTTCCCACACCACCCATCTTCCGCAGCACATTGCATTGTCTGCATGGGAATCTGATCAGACATCTACTTATGTGAACTTCATTGTAATGCTCAAAGATGAGGGCAGATGGTATTCTGCACTCCTATAACCCCCCACATCCTCTACGATTAAGTGAGTCTGTCGTGAGAGAAGCCATGTTTAAAAACTCAATTTTTGAATCTGTATGTTTGTTGCTTTCCTTTGCAGCACACCAGAAACAGGATACACTCCAGCCATTTCCTGTGATTCACACATATGACTGGGAGGCTGTGTTCCCTAGCTGAGGGTAGAAGGGTGATGAAAACACCTAAACATGCACTCAAAGGCAGAGAGACAAACAGAGAGGAGGAATATAATTTGAAAACTGGAAAGTACAGTACTTCGCACAATTGCAAGTCACTGATCTAGTACGTTTTATTGTTGGAATTACTTGCGACATGGTCACACCAGATATTTGACATAGTATTTCTGGCTCGAGGATCTACTACAATGCAAAATTGTGTGCCTGTGTTTTTCATTACACACAACTACATATGTATGTGAAATCTGAGGACGCTACATTTAATAATCATTTCCATTTTTCTGTGAGTGCAAAAGTTTTGACACCTGGTAGTAAATTCAAATTATTTCTTTGGCTGTGAAAGTAATGATTAATATGTTTGATGTTTAAATTGTATTAAAAGAATAAATTCTGAGAAGTAAACAAAGTGCAGAGATTTTTTTTCTGTTGACCTTTCTTTTGCAAATATGTGACAAAGCATGAAGAGCAGGCAATTGGCTCAGTAAATTCCTTCACCCTCTTAGGGGTGCTATGCAGCACTTCATATGTGTGTGTGCATATATAT
>NW_022900928.1:114608960-114616777 GCF_012274545.1 Fukomys damarensis | reverse complement strand
CTCTTTTTTTTTTCTTTTTAAAAATATAGACCTGATTCTTCATTTTAAAAGGAAGTTGAACAAGAGTCTGATAAATGATTCACTGAGTACTTTGTACTTTCCATCGAATATTGAGAACCTACTAGGTACCAGATTTTGAAGGAGGCCTGGCCACAGTCCTCAATGGACTCTACACCCTAGTAGGAGAACCAAGGAACCAGCGTGCTCACATAGATATTGCTGTCATGGCAGGCCCCCGTTAGCCTGTTCAGGAGACCCCTCACTGGAGCACATGCGTGAGCATTGTGAAGTTAAGTATACTCAAAAGTCTACCTTGGTTATATGACTCTTGGTACAATCACCCAATGTTTGCTCTGGATATAATCGTGTTTTTCAGAAAGACACGCAGGACTTAGTTTAGAAACAAATTGATTAATATTAACTGTGATATGTACCAAGCATTCTATTCCCCTTGAGTGATACTTCTAGTCTTGCAGAAGAGAATGACATTTTATCAATATGTTATTAGATCTTTTCCCCTTTAATTAGGAATTCAAGTCATAAACAGGAAATGCAGCTTGCTAAAACCATGAATTAAAAATGAGTTTTTTGCTATCCATGTTTAATTTGCTAAATTAGCAAATTTAATCTGAAGATAATTTAAACAGTAGTTAAATCTATACAGGTTTATTTCATCTACTTTTTGAAAATGTATATTTTTTAATATGCTTACTTGCTATCAATTCAGATATAATAATTAGGGTTGTTTTTTAATGGGATGGTTTTTAAATGGATTGTTGGCATTTAGTTTTTGTTTTGTAACAAAATTTATATACATAGTTTTTAAAGTCAATAATGCAAACATTTAGACTAAAAGCTATGTATCCTGTATGTCTCAATCTCTGCCTAGAAACCATCTCTTTGTACTCTCAGTAGTTTATTTTGGCATTTACCTTCTATGTAATGTGTCCTCATTGCACTTCCTTGATTCATCTATTTTAATATTTATTGATTTCCTATCATGGTAGATTATGATTTTGGCAGTCAGGTTCCTTTTTGTCTATGGTGGGTTGTCAACTTGTAACACCCAGGCAAACTGAATCAGCATGATTGGGTGTGGAAGATCCACCTGAGGATTGTTGCCAATAGCCTTAAACGGAAAACTGGAGGGGAAGATTGTGAGGCTGTTGATTTTCTGGGAGAAGCTTGTGGATGGATATGTTTTCTGATGCAAACTTGGCTGTTTTCATTGGAGGAGGAGCTCGGGACCTCTCTGTCGGTGGGAATGGCTGTTATTCTCATTAGGGGAGCTCTGATCTTCACCATGAACATCACCTCCTGGCTCCAATGTGGATCCATCAGTCGGGTGGCACAAATCCTTCATCCCACTGGTACAGGCTTCTGGCTTCCACCACTGGCTTTTGGGCCTTCAAGATGCAGATTCTCTGTGAACAAACATGAGACATTGCTGTGGGCTCTACAATGGCTGGGTTCCTGGGGACCATTGCTTTGGACTCTTAAGTGTTTAGCGGGACTTGTGCTGAACATTGCCATGGGGTCCTGGCCCTTGGCTGGATTCTTTGGGCTTCTAGTGTGCAGTTAATCTTTTGCATTCCTTTGTATTTGACTTTTTGGGTAAATATTATAAAATAATCCTATAAATTATGTGTCCAATAATAAATGTATTCCTTTGCCAGAACCCTGACTACAACGCTATCTCCCTCATCTTCCCAATAGATAACCTCTTTCCAGAGTTTTTAACATCATGATGATTCATTGTTTTTTCAAGTTATGAAGAGTTTTTCAAGTTTCCTGTTTTGTGAAACTTTGTATTTTTCTTAGCTATTGGTTTTTAAGTCTTTAATTTTTTGAACCTATGAAAATTTAATATTTTTGTACATCTGTATAGGAAAATCTCACAACATAGTTTTTCCCCCAAGACAAACCTGTTTAGATAGTAGACTAGTTTTAGCTTTTCTCAGAAGTATTCATTCTGAAGCCCTCTGCCTTGCTGTTCCAATTCCGACTTCTTGCCTTCTTGCCTTCTTTCATCTGGAACTTCCCTTTTCCAGACATTGGGAAAAATAGACTGTTTCTCTCCTTTATTGGATTGCTATTTTCTGCTTTACATTTATATTTTATTGGGCTTTGTTTATATTCCAGTAACTTCATGAGAAAACATGATCAGTAAATATTTTTATCTGACAAAAGTTTTTCATTATGCATTTCAGTTTACTGGCTTCAAATCTAAGGGGGCAGTTGCTTTCCCTTGGGTTTTGTGAGTTGGATCACCTCCTTCCTTTTGTCTGTGTCCCTTTTGCTGGTACTTGGGTTTGATGTTGCTCCCATCTAAGTCATTTTTACCCGCCATATGAGTGTTGCAATGTGGTTTATGTCAAGTTGCTTATTAATGTTATTTCAGTATGGTTTCCAGGCAGAAAAAAGGCAGTCAATGCCTTTAGCATACATATTTGTTCATTTGAAAATCAGTTTCTTATCTTTTGTATGTACATTATTTAATAGTGCTTTAGTCTACTACTGCCTTGCGAAAATAATTGGCAGTCTTCAAAATGGTGCAACCTCACCCTTTGAAAGGAATATTTGACAAAATAAAGCAAGTTAGATATGTGGGTCTTGGAACACCTTAATAGCAATACAGTGAAGATTTTCTTTTCTAAATGGACCACTGAAGAATATTTGTCAATGACTGAGTCATCTGGTGCCCAGAAAAGGCCAGTGATTCTATCCACATTATTCTGTATACGAAATATCCATAGATCATCTTTTAGGCAGCAAATCCTTCTATATGTTTCCTAGCCAGGCATTTGCCTTTCAGGCAAATATTTATTGTGTAGATATTTATAAATATTTACAACACAAAAGCAAAAGTAGTATTAACAGAAGATCTACTAAAATGCAAGTGTAAGTAATCTAGGTGGAAGCGAGGTGGTGAAAATGTTTTAAAGGTATAAAAAGACAAAGTTATCAGTTAATGATGATACAAAATATAAGACTCTCAATTAATGGTGACCAGGTAGATATTTTGGGAATGTGATATCAATTATAAAACCAATCCAGAAAGGAGAAAGGAAGAAATTGAAGTATATATAGTTACTTTATGTCTTTTGACATAAACTTCTTAAGAACTGGTAGGTAAGTTGTTCTCTCTTCCTGAAAAATGAACTTGTAGTGTTGTGATTTTCATCTGTAAGAAAATCTAGTCACTCAATTTCATTCTTCCCATACATTGTGGGAGTTAGGGGCAATAGACCACATAGCCCGCTTTAGGTGGTACATAACACATAGGAATATAATATTTAACTGGTAACCTCATGGAATTTACTATATATTATAATTTTGATAGAAAGGGATCTATACAATAAAAAAGAGGAATTCAAGAGATAAACACATCCTTGATAGGATCATCCCAACTAAAATTGTCTGTCAGGAAATGGTGAATTAGAATCTTGACCATGTACCATTTCCTTCCCTTGTTTTGAAACTTTTCCGAAATTCTGTTCCATTATAATTTCCAAGTATAGGTGAGCATCAAAACCACTAAAAGTAGCACCCTGCTTAAGTTGTCATCTGGTTTAAAATGTTACATCATTTTCACTAAAAGACTACAGAACTGGAGCCCAAGGATTTTTCTCCCTTTATTACTATAGATTTATCTTTTTCCTCCATCTTGTACTTGGATGTATCCTTCTTGCTAATTCAGTCACTAGGTATTTTAATAGGGTCTCTAATGAAAAGACTTCTGGCTCCATCCTGCTCATTCATACTGAATAGAAAACTGATTGCAATATTTTTGGCTTACTATTATTTCTTCACTTCTGCTAGACTTCCATCTATCCATATGCCACCATTCTCTTCCTTCAACATTTTCTCAATGTTGCTATCAAATGTTACCAAAAGTTTTATCTTCAGATACTGGTGAGTCTCAATGGCCCTTTGGCTCATACTAATAAAGCAACTGTGCCCTAATTGTTATAAGCTCTTTAAAGCAAGGACTATGGAGTAATCCTACCAGTGGATGCTTTTTTATTGTATGCCTACCATTATTAGGCACTATTTCCATTATTTCATACATATGAATTCTCATAGCAGCCTTAAGTATTTTTGGTACTACTTTTGCTCATTTTAAAGATGAGAAAGAAAGCTCTAAAAATTTAACTTACTCAAGGTCATGCAAATAGTTTTGCTGAAAGTTGAACCCAGATCCTCTGATTTGAGAGTTTAAACTACTAACTACCACCCATTTCTAAACCTAGATGAAACTACAGAAGAGTCTTTAGTATGAAGAGTCAGGCCCTGAGTTCACTGAAGCAACAGCCAGAGAGAATTGACTCTGAAAATACAAATGAGGTAACCTATATCCCATAGTGTTTAATAATGGGCTTACTTGGTTTGATGTTCAAAAAAACAAACAAGAATGACTGTGGAAAGTAACTTCATGTTTAGTACTCAGTTTCCTCATCTCAAGGGAGGAAAGTGATACTTATAAGTGCCCTGAAAATTAAATGGAAATCTACAAAGTGCTTCGCATAAAGAAGGAAACAAACTATGGTATCTATCTCAGGACTGGGTCAGACACATGGATCTGAAAGAGAACAGCCTAAACCAGGTAGGGGATTAATTTTCTCTTATGTAACCTAAAGTCTGGAGACATGTGATACAAGACTAGTACATTGGCTCCCTTTCTCCATCTTGCATCCTTAAGAGTCTTTGGTCCACTAAAACTCTGACCATGGCACCTACATTTTAGACTGAGAGAAGAGAAAGCAAAAGACCCCACCAGCTCTGGAAGCCACACCATAAAACAACTTCCTTTGTGTTATTGGCCAGAAAAATCACAAGATCATCTCATCTGAAAATTACTGATTGTAACAACAGCAGTAACTAGAGCTGTTAGGAAGGAAAAGGCTGTTGTGTGTGTGTGTGTGTGTGTGTGTGTGTGTCTATGTAGTGAGTGCATGTGTATAGTGTGTGTGTGTGTGTGTGTGTGTGTGTGTGTGTGTGTGTCTATGTAGTGAGTGCATGTGTATAGTGTATGTGAAAAGAAGCTGTAAAAACAAAACTGGGCAAGAAGAAAAAGAGTCTACTACCAACACCAAATCAAAGCAGCAACAGCTAATAGAGTCCAGAAATAATATATTTGAGAGAGAATGAAAATGTATTCCTGTGCCTATCTTAAAATATGACTAAGACAGAAAAATGAGCTTGGCCCCTTAAAAAAATGGCATACAGTTTTTGTTTAAATTAAAATTGAGACTTGGGTTTTCTTAATTGATTAGACAGAATGATAAAATCTCTGTATTGAGCTTGGACTCCATGATGGACTCATTACTTAATACCTTATCCTTTATCCTTGGCCAATCTCATAAATGAGTCTAGTCCAGACAATAATGTAGTGTTTTTCTCAACCTATTCTCACTCCCAGGAGAAAAGCAAACCCAAACTGTAGGACACTTATTACAGCGGGTGAAGGCATTGTCTTTGCTTTAAAAAATAAGAGCTATGGGCCAGGGATTTAGCTCAGGGGCACTGCGCTTGACTTGTGAGCACAAGGTCCTGAGTTTGATACCTGGTACAATAAATAAATAAATAAAATAAGAGCTAGTCTAAGATGATAGACTATGTGCAGTTGGCTTGGAGTGTAGGAGCAGTTAGGAATCCACTTGTTATCAGTTCGCAGCACTTTAGATCCTTTCCTGGAGTGACCTTTTCACTTTGAAGGTCTTAACCCTGAGAAGATCTAGTGACTACCTTGGCTTTTGCTCTGCAAATGGTTAGTATTATTAGCCTGGCTGATCTGTAATGGCAAATAGACTTTGAATGTCCACTCTCCATTGTTTGAACCAAGTATATAAAAGAAGTTTAATTTACCCTTGAGTGTATGATCAGATTACACTTAGAGAGCATTTTGATATCATTTTGTTTGACAAATTTGACTTCATCTGAGGACAAATGCAGATACAAGTATTCAAATCACATTTCTAAGACTGAGTTAAAACAAGGATATGGCAACTCTTCAGAACAAGGCGATAAATGTATTTAATAACTAAGATGATAAACAGGTAAATGAAATTTTAAATCCATATAATTAATGGATTGAATAAGATAAGCTTTAAGCATTACAATGGAAGATGGATGAAATAAAAAATATGACCTCTAAGGGATACTATCCAAATTTACTGCCTATAGTAAATATCTTATAGTGTTGGAAAATTGACTACATGCAAAATATAACTCTTAATTATTTCTCTATTTTTAAAACATGAAGGTAATGTGATCTTAATATGCCTGATCTAAGAGTGACCTTTTTGTTCCTGATGTTTGTTCTGTTGTTGTTGGGTTCTGGGAATCAAACCCAGGGCCTCCTAAATGTTAAACATACTCTCTACCACTCAGCTATACTTCTATCCCTGGTCTGTATGTGTCTGTCAGTCACTTAATCTACACCTGGGCTGACTATTTTTTACCACTTTACAAAAACATTTTACAAAACAGGTCATTTCAGAGAAATTTCTTGGCTACTGAGTTAAAAAGTACTCATAATAAAATAATGCAAAAGAGAAAAAAAATGTGTTTCATTTTGTGAAACAGAAATATTTGAAAATGTGGAGAAGCATTTAGATACTGCACTGGCTTTAGATTTTACCCAAGTTCCAGAACTGAGGCCTTCAGGGTTGCAGATGTGAGTTGTCCTTGGAGGAAGATAGACTGGTGACCTGCAGTTAAGAGCTGAGCCCCTCTTACCGTGGCAGTGATTGAGCATGCAGGCTTCAGTTGCTGAGCTTTTGCCATTATAAAGATAAGAGCTGATGCAATCACTCAGAGGCCCCTGATATATATGTAGATGTACTTTCTATGGCTTGAAGAATTCTGCTTTACTTAATTCAAATCAGTGTTAGGAATGATTGGACCAGTACAATATTTCTCAGTTTCTTGGATCTTTGCTACATATTTCTGCCACATAAAAGTCAAGGATTTACTAAATTAAATCTCTGTCTCCTGATAATGAGATCTGTGACTGCCACTTTTATATCTGAGCACACTGCCAACAGCCAGGACTTGGATGTCAAGTAATTCTGTCTCTATCAGAATAAATGCAAGCTTTTCCAAAGCAGGGCTCAAGTTTAACATTTTGGCTGACATTTATATTTAGCCTACATATTAAGAACATAGCATTGAAAACATTGCTTTTTCAACAAAGAAATGTTCCTTTTGCCTTGTGTGTCATTGCCAAAGATGGTAACTTTGAAATCAGAGTTTAGTCAGCAATATTTTTGATTCATGGGGCAGGATAGCATGCCTTTTGCTCTTCTGTAGCAATATTGCTTCTGCAGGGGAAATGGAAGTAAAATATTTACTTTTCTGTGTAAATTAAGCAAACATGAATCAGAAGGAAGGAAGGAAATGTGGGAAGGAAATGCATATTCTTCTGAGATGCTTTTTTGTAAAGGGTCTTTTTTTCTCAGCTTTAATTGAGTTTATTGGTACATTTTAGGGATACAGTACAGTTACATTCATTGTTGGGATCCTGTACCTCTACATGACAAGTCTTGATTCTCATTTTTTCCCCTTACCTCTGCCCTCCCTTTACCCCCTCCTCCCCTCCCCATCTACAAACACTTTATTTTCATCTTTTCATTCTCTCACATTTTTTCTTTTCCCTTTTTACTCTTCCCCTACCCGTCCCACCTTCCCTACACCTTTAGCTCCTTTCTTCCCATTTCTAAATGTCAGTAATCTTATTAGAATCTTATGCATTGTTGCAGATTATTTAAATCAGGGAAACTATTCGGTATTTACACATGTGTGACTTATTTATT
>NW_022900928.1:114592610-114608155 GCF_012274545.1 Fukomys damarensis | reverse complement strand
GAATCTCAGTGTTGTTTTCATCTGCATCTCTCGAATGACCAGTGATGTGGAACATTTTTTCAAATATTTTCTTGCTGCTTTTACTTCTTTGAGAAATGTCTGTTCATTTCGGATGCCCATTTTTGAATCGGGTCTTTATATTTGCGGGGACTGATTGTTTTGAGTTCTTTATAAATCCTTGATAATAGTCCTTTGAGGAACAGGTGGTAAAAATTTTTTCCCACATTGTAGATTGTCTCTTAGTTCTGCTGATGGTTTCTTTTGAAGTACAGAAGCTTTTTAGTAAGATGAGATCCCAGTTGTTGATTCTATCTGCTAATTCCCGTGCTACTGAGGATTTGTTCATGAAGTCTTTTCCTATACCAATGTCTTCCAGAGTTCTGCCTAACTTACCTTCCAGCAAGTTTAATGTTTCTGTTTTAATATTTAGATCTTTAATCCATTTGGATTTTAATTTAGTGCATGGTGAAAGATAAGGGTCTAATTTCAATCTGTGGCAGGTTGACATCCAGTTTTTCCAACACCATTTATTAAAGAGGCTCTTTCCTCCACTGAGGATTGTAAAGGGTCTTTTTGACAATAACCACACTTTATGTCCCTGTCCTTTACAATATCCTATAATTTCTAATACAACAAAATAAATTTACACCTTTACAGACAGCAGTTGTAGGTCCTGCTATCAGTCCTTCAAGTTAAAGCATATTGTGTGGTCTGAAGCAGAGTGATACTGCCTCAAGCACATTAGACCAAGTATTGAAAGTTCTAGATTGATTCCCTCGGGGCCATTTACTGTTGGCTTGGACAGGCCTTTCAGAGTCTATTGTTTTTGACCTGTATTTCATGCGTAATAATCTCTTAACAGTCCTATGGGGTTGCTCTGAACATCAAATAAGATAATATCTGCATAAATTATTAGACCCACTATAAATATATGGAATTAGGACTTAGGAGGCTTTTGACACTACAATACCTGTGATAATCTCAAAGTGTATGCTAGCTAAATTGAAAAGAATTCCTGTCGCTGAAAGTGATCAAGGCAGTGTTATTGGCTGTCATGAGAAATTGGGAAACTTTTTAAAATTAATAAATCTGAGGTACAATATCTTGGAGGTAGGTATCACTTCAAGAAGATTCCCAAGTGAAGATATAGATTTGTAATAATTGCAATATTATTGTCAGAATACTTACAACTTACCTACATTTGAAATGTTTTATAGATTACATGTAATCAAAGGTAAATAAAATCAGTACTGTATCTAATAATTCTGTTAAATTCCATTACAATCATAAAATACTAAATATCTGTTATACACAGAGGTGTTTTTATGTAGTTCAAATAGTAAGTCAGTTCATTATCGTGTTATATGACTTCATGGTAGTAAATAATTTCTGGAGAAAGATTATTTATATTTTAAAATAAAGAGAAATTCTTAGAAGAAAACTTTTTATTTTTAACCCTCATCACTTTTTAACCCGACAAAATAGACAGAATATTTCACTGAGCTGTTTTTCATAATTATATACTCTCACTGGTATAGAAAAACCATAAACTGTCATCAAGATTAATCTTTATATTAGATTTTCAGTCATGCATAGATTCCCTATCACCTCTACAAATTAGAAAGGGGACTTTAAAAGGCATAGACTATTAAATTCACAAAGTAATCAAATGAGAGGTGTCTAAAAGTCTATAGTCTGAAGGTTTATTCTGTACAATATAATAAGAATATGTGAAATTAAAATTTGGTTCTGAACTCATAAGCTTGCAAAAATGCTACAGAACAGAACAGGAAATATGTTTTGAAAAGTAGTCAGACATCAAAGGTCAATTCAATATGACTAACAAAATGAGAGATTGCCAAAAATGGTATTCTTCTTCCTTCTTTTTTTTTCTTTTGTTATTGAAGGAAAACATTGTATCTGTAAATGTCATTCTCCTTAAAATGTTCAAAATAATTTCCAAAAGGATGTCTTTTCTTGAAATTTTTACTCTTTTCATGAAAAAGTCTTCATTCTTTCTACCTCACTTACTTTTGACATTATAAATACACATGCTCCTCAAAAGCATCATTTCCTCAGTAAATATTTACATAATGACTATGTCTGCAACTAGTCAAAGCAACAAGAATTTAAAGATGAGACAACACAACCCTGATTCAGGAAGAGAATTTGGCATTTACTGATAATTTAACATCTTTAAGAACTATTATTTTAAAAAATATTTTAGCCTAAGTCAGGCGAAAAAAAAATGTAATCACCCATCTAACGAGGCAGACTGCGTGCATGTCTATCATGTATTATTATATAACAAAATTTAGTGTCTTAAAAATGCATGCTATTTCACGAATCTGTGACTTGACAGGCTCGGTGGGATGGCGGCACTGCAGATGGTGTCGGCCAGGCCACTGTCATCTATCGATGTGACTGCACTGAGTCACGCAGCAAAAGCTCACTCACATGACCCACAGTTGGTACCAGCTGCACCACCCTCTTCTCTCTTGGTTCTTCAACGTTGCTTCTCAGCTTGGCTTAGGCTAGTAAGGACACAGGAGCTGGGTTCCAAAAAGAAGTATTTCAAGCAATGAAGGAAAATTGCATTGACTGTGCTTCATTCTATTGACTGAAGCAATCAAGAGTCAGATGAGTTCTTGGGAGATGAAGTAGAATTCAGGCTCAAGGGAAGGATGGGTCCAAGAATAGATGAATTCACTGCAATTTGTAGCTAACAATAGAGGGGAAAGTGTTCATGTCTGTGGTGAAATCCTCATGTTATCTGGTAAATTGTTTCAGTCTGTGCTGTTACTTAGTTGATTACTTGATTTTTTTCACCACACTAGGGTGTTCACGCTGAGCTATAGCCTCAGCACTTTTTTATTTTTTATTTTGAGACAAGGTCTCACAATCATTAAGTTGCCCAGGTGGGACTTGAATTTTCAATCCTCCTGCTTCAGCCTCCCTCAGGGCTGGGATTACAGGTGTCCACCACTGTGCCTAGCTCTTTCTGTTTCTAACATCATATTTCATTGCATGATAACTCAAAACAGAGTTCAGCATATTCATAGAACATTACAACCTTTTGATCTTTTACATAGCTTTGGCATAATATATGTATATAAAAGGCTGCAGAGTAATTATCCAAGAAAAACTTTAAAAAATTGTTTTACATCCAAGGGAGCTCATCACAACTTTCTCAGTACCATTTATAAATATACAAATTGTTTATGCTCATTGTTTAATTAGACTTGTAGACTGATAGAATTTTTGGCATTACACAAGCTCCTCATAGCAAAGATGTCTATATGTTGCCTTTTATTATTCATTTTCTCCTCTTTCTTTAGTGTAGACTTAGAAATTTTTAGTCTAACTAAAAGACAACACTTCCAAGTGTCCACTGCAGTTACTTGTGTGACTAAGTGCCAGCGGACCAACACAAGAAGTGGTGAAGAGTCCTTCTGGTCTTCTCTCATATTACTTTCAAATTGGAAGGAGCTGTTAAATCTGGATCCCACCCAGGTCTCGTGGAGTGGGCAGCTGAAAAGAATCTTGTTTCCTGATGACACAGTGGAGTGCCTGTGACAGCACTTAACTGCCAACATTGAGATTCATTTTATGTGAGAGAAGCCTTTTCTAAACTACTTTTGGACTTTGATTTTATGAAGAGCCAAATCTAATCCAAATGAATCCACCTGCTAAGCAAGTTCTCCATCACAGACTTAAACTTAATGAACATGCTACCAATAGTGGTAAGATAGATACTTCTCAGTAAATTAAACATGATTCTTGACTGAGTGTGTGTGTGTGTGTTTGTGTTTGTGTGTGTGTGATTTCTTTTTGGCCTGGAACAGTTTGGGCATTAATAGGGAATAGTAAACCCATTCTGTGAGTGCATATATGCTCATTTACATGGACAGAAAATCAAGGAATGTTTAAACCTGGTCTCAGATTAATTTTTTAGTTTTACTTGCCAAATCATAATTGGCTGAAGACTACACCAAAGAAAGTTGATTGTTTTATGCTTGTTGACTTGATTATTGAAGCACTAGTAAGCAGCCCAAGCAGGAAATGAGTAGGTCTACTTAAAATTAGATAGAAAGTTAAGATTTTTATTTTTGTCATGCAGGAGATGGAACCCAGGTCCTGGCACATTCTAGGCGAACACTCTACCACTGAGCTGCATCTCTAAAATAATTCTCATTTTGAATCACTATAATTAATATGTAATTAATGGCTAATACCAAATTATGCAACATTTTATGTAAATAAAAATATCATTCTGAAAATGTTTATACTTTGCTTGAGTTGTGTCTTCCTGCTTATGACACTATTTTAAAATAGCATATTTATTAAAGTATAATTCATATATCACAAATTTATTTTTTTAAGTATGTAATTCACTGAGTTGTAGTGTATCTACAGAGCCATGCAGCCATCACCACTAGGTAACTTCAGAATATTGCCATCACCCAAGAAAGACCTTTCTTTGACATTAGCAATAATTCCCCATTTAGCCCTACCTCTTTTTCTGCCAAACATTCATCCCCTATTTGTGTTAGTTGCCTGTTCTGGTCTTTTATACAAGTAGAATAGTACAATATGTGGCTCTTTCTGACCAGCTTCTTTCATTTAGCATTATATTTTCAAGTTTCATTCATATTGTAGCATTTATCACTATTTCATTCCCTTCCTGCTGAATAGTTTACACTGCATGGATATAATATATTTTGAGTTTTATTGGTAGATAATTACCTGAGTTGTTTCTCCCTTTTATCTATTATGAATAATTTGCTTCAATCATTTGTATAAAAGTTTTTGTGTAAGCATATGTTTTCATTTCTCTTAGGTATATAGTTAAGAATAGAGTTCTTAGGTAATATGGTAATTCTGTGTTTCATCCTTCTTGGAACAACCAGATTGTTTCCCAAAGTGGTTGCACCATTTTACTGGGCCAAAAGCAATGTATGAGAATTCTGACCTCTTTACATTCTTCACAACGCATAGTATCAAACTTTTTGCTTCTTGATATCCTAATAATGGAACATGGCATTTCATTGCGGTTTGCATTTGTATTTCCCTAGTGACTAATGATGTCAAACATCTTTACACGTGCTCTTTGGTCATTTGCTTACCTTCCTTGGAGAAATATTTATTCATTCCCTTTTTATAATTGAGTTCTACAAGTTCTTTATACATTCTAAGTACAAGTCCTCTATCAGATGTATGATTGCAAATTCATTTTCTTATTCTGGAAACTGTCTTCCCACTTTCTTGATGGTATTGTTTGAAATAAAACTTTTTCCCTTCCCTTCCTTTCCTTCCCCATTCCCTTCCTCCTTCCCTTCCCTTCCTTTTCCTTTTCTCTCTCTCACTTCCTCATCCTCCCTCTCCCTCGCGCCCCTCTCTGAAGTATTGAGGATCAAACAATGATCTACATCCCTAGCCTACATGTCTAATGAGACATGGTCTAGATAAATTGCTTGGGCTGGGCTTGAATTTGGATCCCTTCCTCAGCCTAGGATTACAGGTATGCACTGCTGTACTGGCTACCTTATTAATTTTGATGGTGACTGATTTATCTGTTTTTTCTTTTGGTATCATATCTAAGAAAACATTGCCTAATCCAAGGTCATGAAGATTTACTCCTAGGTAGGTACAAATTTTAGAGTTTTGGCTGTTGTAGTCTAAGAATATAGTGTATTACTTGGATAAATTTTAATATGTTGCCAAAATCTTTTATTACTGGGACAAATTCCACTTACTCAGGTTACATATTCTGGCTTATATATTTCTGGTTTTGTATTGTGTGTCAGTTTGAATATTGTATTTGTGATGTTTGAGGCTGTATTTACACAAGATATTGGTCCATAGTTTTTTATAGTATCTTTAGTTTTGGTATTAGAATAATTCTAGTCTCATAAAATAATTTGGAACATTTCCCCTGGGTTGGTGAAGGATTGCTGCTATGTCTTCTTTAATGGTTGATAGAATTCACCACTGAGGTAATGAATAGCTGTATGCCACTACCACGCTGTCCACATTTTTATGGAAAGTTACTTTTCCACCTTTTTTTAAATGTTTGAGACATGCAATAAAAGCACATATGTTCCAACTTTACTATAAATGAATGCTGTGAAATCAAGAACTGTAACACATTCATTATGAGAGCACTGGTGTACAGTAAGTCCTTGATTTAAGGACTTTGAGATGTGAACTTTCGCAGATAGAAATGTACCTCGCATTAGGGACATTTGTGGATGCAAACAAATCATGAAAGTATTGTACAACCATTTTAAGGTAAGTGTAAAAGAAAAAATAGCTTTAACAGTATTTTTATGGTGCTTTTTAAATGCTTTACATTGTGTATTTGTGTCAAAGATGTCTAAGACTAACTTTCTTGGACTTACAAATAAATTGTACTTATGAACATTCTCCTGGAAAATAACTTATTTGTAAATCAGGGAATTTATATATACATCTCACACGGCTGATCCTTTTTACTTCACCTTCCGTTCCACATCTTCCCATTTCCCCTATTCTCAAGTCCCCATTCCATGCTTAGAAACAACTCTTTAATTCATGGATCCTTTGTAATTTTTTTTTCTTTATTTTCTTCTCTAATATTCATAATTTCTCTCTATTAGTTTCAGATATAGTTTGTTCTTGTCTTTCTAGGAGCCTGAGGTGCTTCACAGGTTATTCATTTGGGATTTCTCTTTCCTTTTTATGTGTGTATCACAGCTATAAACTCCTTCTTAGAGTGACTTTTACTGAGTCCCATAGGTTATGCTTCCATTATCATTTGATTTTTGAAAATTTAAAAATTTCTTCTATGATTCACTGCTTATTATACAATGCATTATTTCTAAAATTTTATTTTTATAAGTGTATGTTCAAAGGACATAAGATTGGTAAATGTACATAAGACATCATAATTCTTTTTACTTCCCCTTCTCTCCCTGCTGCATCCTTCTATATCTCGGTCCCCTTCCTACTTGCAAAAGATGTGTCTCCCTGTTTCCTATTATCTATCTTGCATTTAGCTCTTTCACTTATTTATACTTTGGGTTTGTCCTAAAAGAGAAATTATGCAGTTGATTTTGTGTGTCTGATTTATTACATTTCACATTATGATCTCAGTGTGCATCCATTTTCTTACAAATGCTTCAAATTTATCCTTCCTCATGCTAGAGTAGTAATGCATTGTACAGAAAAACACATTCTCTTTTTCTGGTTAATATTTTACTTTATTGGTATATATTTGCAGTACACAATGACTACATTCTTCATAGGGAGCTGACGCATGTACATAACACATCTTATTTTTATTCCTCTTCTTTTCCCTCTTGACCCTATTCGTCCTTTTCTTGGTTCCCCTTTATTGTGCAAATTCCCTGTTTGCTATTATCTCTCTTTTTTTTTTTTGTACCGGGGATCAAACTTCAGACCTTATGGTTGCAAGGCAGGCGGCAGGACCACTCAGCTAAATCCCTGGCCCTCCTATTAGCTATTTTATTTTGGTCTCTATTTATGCTTTTGGTTTCTTATATAAGAGAGACCATATAACATTTAACTTTTCATGTCAGATTTATTTAACATTATGGTGTTAAGGTGAATCCTTTTTCCTATAAAAGATTCTAGTTATCTTTCTTTATAGCAGAGCATAGTAAAGAGTTATCCTTTTTTATTATACACCACTGTGTATAAATGCCACATTTTCTTTATCCATTCATCTGTTGATGGACATATTGGCCTCTTATAAGATTTAGCTATTATGAGTTATGGTTCTATAAACATGGGCATGCATGTATTACTGTAATATGATGTGTTTAAATCTTTCAAGAAGATACTTAGAAGGGAAATAGCTTGTTTAAAAGGAATTTCTTGCTTTAGTTTTTGGGGGAATCTCCATACTGATTTCCATAATGATCATACTAGTTTACGTTCTCACCAAAAATGCTGAACCCCCCTCACCTCACCTCACCCCAAAGCCTCACCCATTTGTTATTATCTGATAATTTGATGATTGCCATTCTTTCTGGAGGAAGGTGAAATCTCAGTGCTGTTTTCATTTTTATTTCTCTAATGGCCAGAGATGTTGAGCATGTGTTATATGTCCTTATTTTCCATTGGCATTTCTTCTTCTGAGAAGTGTCTTTTCACTTTAGTCACCAATGTTTTAATTGGGTGTTTCATTTGAGGGGCTCTATTTTTTTTTCTTTAGTTTTTTACATAATCTGTATATTAGTTCTCTGCCCAAAGGATAGCTAACAATTTTTTTTCCCATTCTGTTGGTTGTCTCTTCATTCTGTGAGTTATTTCCTATGCTATGTAGAAGCATGATCCCATTGGCTATTTTGCTATTATTTCTTTTGCCATATGGGTTCTGTACAGAAAGTCCTTTTCTGCCCCGATGTCTTTAAGAGTTTTGCCCATTATATCTTTTAACAGATTAAGTGGTCTGTTTTAACATTTAGATCTTTGATACATTTTGATTTATTGTAGTACATTGTAAAAGTTACAGATCTAGAGTCAGTCTTGTGCATGTGGATGGCCAGTTTTCCAAGCATCATTTTTAAAAGAGGATTTCTTTTCCTCCAGTGTAAGTTTTTAGCCACTTTGTTAAAGATAAGGTAGCTGAGTGTATCTTACATCACTGTTCTGTGCCATTGATCTACATGTCTGTTCAGTTGCCATCACAATTAGTATCATTTATTTATTTATTGGTTCTGGGGATCAAACTCGGGTCCTTGTGCTTGCAAGGCAGGCAGCGGAACCTCTGAGCGAAATCCCTGGCACTCCATTATTTTTTTTTCTCATTGAGTTTCTTGGTACATTTTAGGTATACAGTACAGTTGCATTCATTACTGGGATCTTGTTCCTTTACATGACAGGTCTTGGTTCTCATTATTATTTTTTAATCACTGTAGCTTTGTAATGTGTTTTGAAGTGTGGGATTATGATGCTTCCTGCCTTGCTTTTGCTGCCCAATATTGCATTTGCTTTTCTAAGTCTATTCTCGTTCAATGTGACTTTTAGAACTGTTTTCTCTAGTTCTGAAATGCTGTTGGTATTTTGGTTGGGATTGAATTAAATCCGTATGCTAGTTTTGGAAACATGGCGAATTTGACTATTTTGATTCTGCCTATCCAGAAACAGGGGATATATTTCCATTTTTTGGTGTTCTTTTTGATCCCCTTTTCCAGGATATTGTACTTCTCATTGTAAAGTTCTTTCACTTTTTTGCTTAGGTTAATTACTAATTATTTCATTTTTCTAGATGCTATTGTGAAAGATATTGTTTTCCCTATTTCTTTCCAGTGAGTTTATTATTAGTATAAAGGAAATCTGTTGCTTTTTGTATGTTGAATAGCCTTCTATGCTACTAAATTTGGTTGTTAATTCTAGGAGTCTTTTGGTTTATTTATTTCTGCTCTAGTATGTAGAGGATCATGTCATCTGCAAATAATTATTTGACTTTTTTTCCAATACATATCCATTTTATTTCTTTCTTTTGTCTGTTCTGGCTTATCATTCAAGACTGTATTGAACAGTACTGACAATAGCAGACATTCTTATTTTGTTCCTGATTTTAGAGGGAAGGTTTTCAGCTTTTTTTCCATTTAATATGATCTTTGCTCTAAGTTTATTATAAACGACTTTTATCAGATTGAATTAAGTCCTATATACACCTATTTTCATCAGGACTTTATCACGAATGGATGGATTTTGTCAAAAGCTTCTTATTTGTCTATCGAGATGATCATGTGATTTTTTTCCTTCCTTTTCTTTATGTGATATATTAAATTTATTCATTTGTAAATATTTAGTCATCCTTGCATTCCTGGGATGAAGCCTATTTGGTCATGAAGTATGATCTTTTTGATGATATGTTGATTCATTGTGATCTTATTGCAGAGTTTTGCATCTCTACTTATTGAGGAGATTGGCCTTTAGTGACCTTTTTTGGTTGATTTTTTAAAGTTTTTTTTTGAGACAGGGTCTCACTATGTAGTTGACATTGACCTGGAACTCACCGTGTAGTCCAGGCTGGTCTCAACACACAGCGATCCTCCTGTCTCAGCCTCCTGAGTTCTGGGATTACAGGCGTGCGCCACCACACCTGGCTTCCCTTTCTTTTCAATTTCATTAAGCAGTTTCAAGAATATTAGCTTTAGATCTTCCATGAAATTCTTGTGGAATTCATTGGTGAATCCATCTGTTCCTGGAATTTTCTTAGTTGGTAGGTATTTTCCTATGATCACAACTTCATTTCCAGTTATTGAATTATTCAGGGTTTTTATAACTTATTGTTTCAATTTTGGTTGTTCATATGTATCTAGGAATCTCTTCATTTTATTTCTGTATTCTCAAATTTATTGGAGTACACGTTTGCAAGGTATTTTTTTTTCTCCTTGAGTTTATTGGTACATTTTAAGTATAGAATACAGTTACATTCATCATTGGGATCTTGTACCTTTACATGACAGGACTTGGTTCTCATGTTTTCCCCTTACCTCTGCCTCCTTTCACCTCCTCCTCCCTTCCCTATTTACAAATATTTTATTTCCATTTTTTTAATTTTCTCATTTTTCCATTATTTCCTTTCCCCTACGCTTCCCACTTCCCCTACACATTTAGCCCTTTTCTTCCTATTTCACACTGTCAATTATACCACTAGGATGTTATGTACCATTATAGTTTTTTCACACCAGAGAAACTACTCACTATTTATACATGCATGACTTATTTATTTCACTTAGGACTATATCCTCACTATGTATCCATTTTCCTATGAATGAATCTATTTTCTCATTCTTTATGGCTGAGTAGTATTACATTTTATAGAAAAAACACATCTTCTTTATCCAGTTTCCAACGGATGAGCAAATGGGCTGTTTCCAAGATTTAGCTATTACAAACTGTGCCACTATAAACATGGGTGCACATACTTCTCTGTGATATGATTCTTTTAGTTCTCTTGGAAAGATACCCAGCAGAGGGATGGCTGGGTCAAATGGAACCTCCAGTCCAAGCTCTTTGAGGTATCTCCATATTGATTTCCATAGTGGTTGCACCAGTCTGCACTCCCACCAACAATGGAGAAGGGTTCCTTTCTCCCCACAACCCCACCAACATTTGTTATTGTGTGATTTCTTGATAGCAGCCATTCTTTGTGGGGTGAGGTGGAATCTCAGTGTTGTTTTCATCTGCATCTCTCGAATGACCAGTGATGTGGAACATTTTTTCAAATATTTACTTGCTGCTTTTACTTCTTTGTCTGAGAAATGTCTGTTCATTTCAGATGCCCATTTTTGAATTGGGTCTTTATATTTGGGGAGGAGCAGCTGGCAAAAATTTTTCCCCCCACATTGTAGGTTGTGTTTTAGTTCTGTTCATGGTTTCTTTTGCAGTGCAGAAGCTTTTTAATAAGATCAGATCCCAGTTGTTGCTAGTTCCTGTGCTACTGAGGATTTGTTCATAAAGTCTTTTCCTATGCCAATGTCTTCAAGAGTTCTGCTTAGCTTATCTTCCAGCAAGTGTAGTGTTTCTGTTTTAATATTTAGATCTTTAATCCACTTAGATTTTAATTTAGTGCATGGTGAGAGATAAGGGTCTACTTTTAATCTTTGGCAGATTGAAATCCAGTTTTTCCAACACCATTTATTAAAGAGGCTATCTTTCCTTCCCTGAAGATGGTCAGTTCCTTTGTCAAAGATGATGTAGCTGAGTACATCTGGATTTGTTTTTGTGTCTTCCAATCTGTTCCACTGATCCTCAGGTCTGTTTCTTTGCCAGTACCATGCTGTTTTTATCACAGTGGCTTTGTAGTATAGTTTCAAATTGGAAACTGTCATGTCTCTGTTGCCTAGGATGACTTTTGCTATTCTAGGTCTCTTCTGGTTCCAAATGAACTTTTGGATTCTTTTTTCTAGTTCTGAAATATAGTGTTGGAATTTCAATTGGCATTGCATTGAATCTGTATAGCAATTTTGATAGTATGGCCATTTTCACTATGTTGATTCTTCCTACCCAGGAGCCAGGGATGTCTTTCCATTTTCTTTTTTCCTCTTTGATCTTTTTTTTTTAAGTGCTGTGGTTTTTAGTGTAGATATCTTTTGCTTCCTTCCTTAGATTGATTCCTAGATAATTCATTTTTTTTGGATGCTATTGTGAAAGGAATCATTTCCCTATTTTCTCTCTCTCAGGGAGTCTATTATTTGTGCACAAGAAGGCTATTGATTTTTGAGTGTTGACCTTTTATCCAGCTACCCCGATAAAAGTGTCAATTAAGCCTAGAAGTCTTTTGGTGGAGTTTTTTGGGTCTTCAATGTAGAGTATCATATTGTCAGCAAATAATGACAGTTTAAATTCTTCCTTTCCTATCTTTATTGCTTTAATTTCTTTCTCTTGTCTAATTGCTGGGCCTAATGTTTCCAGAACTATATCAAAGCTGAGTGGTAATAGTCGGCATCCTTGTCTTGTTCCTGATTTTAGCATGGAGGCTTTCAGTTTTTGGCCATTTAATATGATGTTGGCTGTTGGTTTTTCATCAATAGCCTTTATGATATTGAGATATAGACCATATATTCTAATGTTTTCAGGATTTTTATCATGAATGGGTGTTGAATTTTGTCAAATGCTTTTTCTCATGTATCAAAAGGATCATATGGTTTTTGTCCTTGACTCTGTTAATGTAGTGTATTACATTTATTGACTTACATATGTTGAACCATCCTTTCATCTCTGGAATAAATCTGACTTGGTCAGGATGTATGATCTTCTTGATGATCCTCTGTATTCTGTTTGCTAGTATCTTATTAAGGATGTTTGCATCTATATTCATTAAGTAGATTGGCCTGTAGTTCTCTTTTTTAGTTGGGTATTGCCTTGGTTTGGGAATCAAAGTAATACTTGCTTTCAGGGATGAATTTTGATGTATTGCTGCCCTTTCAATTTCATTGAAAAGTTTAAAGTATTATGGCAGTAGTTTTTCTTTAAATGTCTTGTAAAATTCAGCAGTAAATCCATCAGGTTCTGGGTTTTTCTTTGTTGGTAAATTTTTAATTCCATGTTTAATTTCACTGATTATAATTGGGGTGTTTAAAATGTTTCTGCCTTCTTTATTCAACTTCATTAATCATAAGTATCTAGAAATCTGTCCATTTCTTCTGTGTTTTCAATTTTATTAGAGTACAGTTTCTCAAAGTAGTTATTGACGATCCTCTTGATTTCTGTTGGATCTGTTGTGACTTTACCTTTTTCATTCCTAATTGCATGGATTTGCAATTTCTTTTCTTTCCTTTTATTGAAAAGGTTAGCTAAAGGTTTACCAATTTGCCTTGCCTGTTTGATTTGCTCTGTTGGGCTTCATAGTATTGTGACCTTCATGGTCTTTTTCTAGGATATTGTTTAGAATTCCTTGTAGTACTGGTTTTTGTACTTATGAAGTTTCTCAGGTGTTCTTTTTCATGGAAGTATCTTATTTCTGCATCCATTTTGAAAGGGAGTTTTGCAGGCTACATCAGTCTAGGTTGGAGGTTGTTTTCTTTTAGAACTTGAAATATCTCACTCCAGGCTCTCCTTGACCTGAGGATTTGGGTTGAAAAGTCTGCTGTGATGCTGATGGGCTTTCCTTTGCGTGTGCTTTGCTTCTTTTCTCTTACTGCTTACAAGGTATTTCTTTATAACGTGCATTTTGTGATGTCTGATATGATTTTACTTTTTCATTTTCTAATTTTATTGAAATGGAACTCTTTTTTCATTTTTTAAAAGAAAGATTTGCTATGGATTTCTCTACTTTTAAAGAATCAGCTTTTAGATTCAGTGATTCTTTGTACTATTTTTTCTTAGTCTCAATGTCTTTAACTTATGTTGTGCTTTTTATAATTTCCTTCTCTATTCTAGCTTTGTGTTTGCATTGTTCTTGCTTTTCTAGAAACTTGAGAGGCATCATTAGGCAAAATATTTGGGCTTATTCTGTTTTTTGATGTTGACATTCATAGCTATAAAATTCTGTTTTAAGACTGCTTTTATTGTTTCTTATAGTTTCTGATATGCTTTACTGATAATATTGTTACATTCTACTTTAGTGCATGGTGAAAGATAACAGGTTTACTTTTTAATCTATGCAGGTTAAAATCCAGTTTTGCCAGCACTATTTATTAAAGAGTCTATCTTTGCTACAGTGAGTGTGGTTGGCACCTTTGGCAAAGATGAGGTGGCTGAGTACATCTGGCATTGTGTCTGCATCTTGTAATCCATTCCACTGATCTTTACATCTGTTTCTTTGCCAGTAACATGCTGTTTTTAGTGAAGAGGCTTTATAGTCTACTTTCATGTTGGGGATTGTGATACCCACTGTGTTATCTCTGTTGCCTAGAATGTCTTTTGTTATTCTAGGTCTCTTCTGATTCCAAATGAATTTTTGGATTGTTTTTTCTATTTCTGTGAAACATACTGTTGGGATTTCAAGCAGGATTGCATTGGATATGTATAGCAATTTAAAAGTATGGCCATTTTCACAATATTGCTTCTTCCTATTCAGGCACAAGGGATATCTTTCCATTTTCTTATATCCTCTTTGATCTCTGTTTTCAGAGTTGTGTAGTTTTCAGTATAGAGGTCTTTTGCTTCCTTACATAGATTGATTCCTAGATATTTTATTTTTGGATGGTATTGTGAAAGGAACTGTTTCCCTGATTTCTCTTTCAGTGAGTCTTTTATTTGTGTTCAAGAAGGCTATTGATTTTTGAGTGTTGACCTTGTATCCAGCTACTCCACTGAATTTTTCAATTAAGTCTGGAAGTCTTTTGGCAGAGTTTTTTGGGTCTTCTATGTAGAGTATCATGTCATCAGCAAATAATGACAGTTTAACTTCTTCCTTTCCCATCTTTTTTTTTTTTATTGAGTTTATTGGTACAATCTAGGTATACAATACAGTTACGTTCATCATTGGGATCCTGCACCTTCACATAATAGGTCTTGATTCTCATTTTTTCCCCTTGCCCCTGCCCTCCCTTCACCCCCTCTTCCCCTCCCCATTTACAAACACTTTATTTCCATTTTTTCAGTTTCTCATATTTTTTCCTCTCCCTTATTACCTTTCCCCCACCCTTCCCTCTTTCCCTACACCTTTAGCCCTTTACTTCCTATTTCACATTATTAATTATCTCATTAGGATCCTGTGTACTAACATGAAAAAGGGAATCCTAAAATAAAACTAAAAAGGAAAGTAAAAGAGAAAAGGCAATGATGTAAGATTAAAATAATCCTCAATTCTGAAGATGAAAATGGTCCCTTAACATACTTAAATTGTTTCTTGCTCTTGTAGTCTTATCTTACTCTTTTTTTCATTATTTAGAGAATACTTTATTAGTTTCATAATCAAACCCAGGTAGATATGACCTTACATATTTAACACTGTGCATTACCCCTGTACAAATGGAAAAAAAATAAAAATAAAAAAATTAACATTTCTAGGCCAATATGGCTGTCCATTTCTGTACATTGCCAACTCAACATGGTAAATTGGGATAACTTTTTCCAAA
>NW_022900928.1:114568498-114592461 GCF_012274545.1 Fukomys damarensis | reverse complement strand
AATATAGCTCTGATAAAGCATGGTCACTACTATGTATCATGAAGCAGGTACAAGATATTTTACATTCACAGAGGTATGATACAGTACTGTCCTACATCAATAATACTAGAATCAGTTTTGGTTTAAATTTGCTTTGTCTGCAAATAAGATTGCTACCCCTGTTTTTTTATGGGGGGGGCTCCTGTCACATG
This sequence comes from Fukomys damarensis, assembly GCF_012274545.1. Taxonomy (NCBI): domain Eukaryota; kingdom Metazoa; phylum Chordata; class Mammalia; order Rodentia; family Bathyergidae; genus Fukomys; species Fukomys damarensis. The sequence continues at coordinate 114,592,270 of NW_022900928.1, read as the reverse complement.
GAAAATTGCTTTCTATCTTTTCACTTTCAGTCTATGTGCTTCTTTTTGCACTAGGTATGTTTCTTGTATACAACATATTGTTGGATTTTGCTTCTTATTCCATTTTGCCAGTCTATTTCTCTTGACTGGTGAGTTGAGGCCATTGACATTGATGGTTATAAATGATATGTACTGACTTATTATTGACATGTTATTGGCCTTTTGTTGACTCTTTTTACTTTTTCACCTCCTTTTAGTTTCTTGCCTTGCCTATTTGATTTGCTGTGTTGGGCTTCATGGTGTTGTTGCCTTCATTGTCTTTTTCTAGGATCTTGTTTAGAATTGCTTGTAGTGCTGGTTTGGTGTTCATGTAGTTTCTCAGGTGTTCTTTGTCGTGGAAGTGTCTTATTTCCCCATCCATTTTGAAAGAGAGTTTTGCAGGATACATCAGTCTAGGTTGGCAGTTGTTCTCTTTTAGTGCTTGAAATATCTCATTCCAGGCTCTCCTTGCCCCAAGGGTTTGTGTTGAGAAGTCTGTTGTGATTCTGATGGGCTTTCCTTTGCATGTGATTTGTTTCTTTTCTCTTACTGCTTGTAGTATTTTGTTCTTCTGTTGGATTTCTGGGATCTTGATTATTATATGACTAGGTGTAGATTTTTTTTTTTTGATATTGGCTAGTTGTGGTCTTATATGCCTCACTTATCTGAATGTCAAAGTCTTCCCCTCTGTTTGGGAAGTTTTCTGTCATTAATTCTGTGAACAGCTTTTTTAAGTCATTTGTATTTTCTCCTGGTACTTCATGTATTCCTATCAGTCTTATGGTATTCTTCTTTGTATCATATAGGAGTTGTTGGATCGATTTCTCATGATCCTTTTCTGTTTTTAAGAGACCTCTCTTTTCATGGTCACTGGCTGCAATTCTATCTTTTATATCTGAGAGTCTATCTTTGCATTCTTTTATTCTGTTGTGTACACTTTCAATGGAATGCTTAATCTCCTGGATATCTGTTTGAATCCGTTTTATGGATTCCATTTGTTTCCTATGTTGGGCATTTATTTTTTCCATTTCTTTCTTATGCTGGGCCTTCATGGTCCTGAGCTCATTTATTTTTTTGTCAGTTTCTGCTCTAGAGTCTCGAATCACGACTTCCATTTTGCTCACTATCTCTATGGTTATCTGGGAAATTATTTCTGTTTTGAATTTTTCTAGAGCCTGATTGATCTCTTTTGTTACTTCCTATGCTTTGAGTTCAGGGTGTCCTGGTCATTCACTATTGGCCTTTTCATCCTCATTTGCCCTAGTGTTTGTCATTGGTGAACTGGAAGTCTGTCTTTGTGTCTTGCTTAAGTGTTTTCTGTTTTTATTTTTGTTTTCAGACTGTCGTTGGTTTAATTTCTGGGTTATTACCCAAATCTTCCTGATACAGTTGCACCCTAGCTTTTGTGTCTCTAAGACCCACAGACATTCTCATCTTCGTAACATCAGAGAAAACAGCTCATCAAATCAACCACAATGCTTTATCCCAACTGATACAATCACCAACACATTAAGATCAAGCACAACTTGGAAACTGACCACCTGTGGTAGTCACTAGTCTATCACCCTTAAATAATTTGTGTTAAATTGAAATCAAGAAGCAGTACAGAACATGTCTGCAGTGAATAAAATTTCAATATAGTATATTTACCATTTAATGGCTCAGACAGAGCTAGGACGCAAGACCCCTGATCTCAGTTAGCTGATGGCTGAACCCCATGATGCTGACTGACCTCGGGCTGCAAGGCCCAGATTGAGTTGCCCAACCTTCTGAATGGTTGAACTCCACACCGTTCTACTACAGGTTTCCATGCCCTTTCTTTAAAGATGTTTAAAGTTGGGAACTCAGAAAAATACCCTTGATGACTACCTCTGCTTCTGCAGAGTGGGTCCAAAGACTGGCACATTCAGGAGGTCTGAGAGTGTGTGCAGGGGTGGGTGTTGTGTGGCTCTCCTTCCCGTGGTGGATTGGGGCCCAGGCTACCTCCCGGGCACTGGAGCGATGGCAGCTGGGCTTCCTTTCCCATCTTAATGCTTTTTTTGTCTTTCTTTTGTCTAACTGCTGTGGCTATTGTTTGTAGAACTATATAGAACAGGATTGGTGAAAGTTGACATACTTGCTTTGTTACTGATTTTGGTGTGAAGGTTTTCAATTTTTGACCAGTTAGTATGATACTGGCTGTTGGTTTGTCATAAATGGCTTTTATCAGATTGAGGTGGGGACCATTCATTCCAATTTTTGTAGGGTTTTTATTATGAATGCATGTTGGATTTTGTCAAAAACATTTTCTGCATCTATTGGGATGATCATATGTTTTTTGCCATTGGGTCTTTTAATATAGCATATTACATTTATTAATTTTCATATATTGAACCATCCCTTCATCCCTGGGATGAATCCCACAAAGTCAGGGTGTATGATCTTTTTTAAATTGAGTTTATTGGTACTTTTTAATCATACAGTACAGTTACATTTATCATTAGTCTCTTGTACCTGTACATGACAGATCTTTGTTCTCATTTTTCCCCATACCCCTGGCCCTCCCTTCATGTTCTCCACCCTCCCCTATTTACAAAGACTTTGCTTCCATTTTTTCCTTTTCTCATATTTTTCTTTTCCCTTATTTCCTTTCCCCTACCCTTCCCACTTCCTCTACATGTTTAGCCCTTTTCTTCCTATTTCACATTAACAATTATGTAAGTTGGATCTTCTTGGTGATTGACTGTGTTCTGTTTGCCAGTATTTTTTTAATCTTTAATATTTGTATTGGCACATTTGAGATGAACAATACAGTTACAATCATCATTGGGATCTTGTACCTTTACATGACATATCTTTGTTCTTATTTTTTCCCCCATTCCCCTGTGCTTCCTTCCCCCTGCCAGTATTTTATTGAGGATTTTTGCATCTATGTTCATTAGAGAGATTAGCCTGTACTTCTTTTCTTTGCTTGGTTCTTTCTCTCCTTTCTGAATCAGAGTAATGATTACTTCCAAGAATGAGTTTGGGAGTATTGATTCCCTTTCAATTTCATCAAAGAGTGTGAGAAGTAGTGGGATTAACTTTTCCCTAAATTTCTTGCAGAATTTAAAATGAAGCCATCAGGTTTTCTTTGTTGCTAATTTTTTAAGTATATTTTTAATTTCACTGATTGAAATTGGGGTGTTTTGAATTTTTATATCTTCTTCATTTAGCTTTGGTAATTCATATGTATCGAGGAATCTATCCATTTCTTTTGTGTTTTCCATTTTATTGGAGTATAGGTTCTTGAAGTAGGTATTGATGATCCTCTGGATTTCTGCTGGATCTGGTGTGATTTTACCCCTTTCATTCCTAATTGCATAGATTTGAGTCTTTTCTTTCCTTATTTTGATAAGGTTGGCTAAAGTTTTGTCAAATTTATTAATTCTTTTGAAGAACCAACTCTTTGATTCATTGATGTGTGTGTGTGTGTGTGTGTGTGTGTGTGTGTGTGTGATTCTCTTAGTCTCCATTGCATTGATTTCTGCTCTGATCTTTATATTTTATTCCCTTATATGAACATTGGGCTTGTCTTTCTCTTCTTTTTCTTGGAGCTTGAGGTTCAGCATTAGAGTGTTTATTTGAGCTTGCTCTCTTTCCTATTATGGTCATTACTGCTATAAATTTTCCCCTTAGAACTGCTTTCATTGTGTCCCATAGTTTTATATATGTTGTATAGGCATTATCATTTAATTCTAGGAACTGTCTAAATTCTTCTGTGACCCATTTTTGATAAGGAGAGTGTTATTCAATTTCCATGTGTTTGTGAAGTTCATGCAGTTTCTTATGTTGCTGATACCCAGTTTAATTGCAATATAGTTTGATAATATACAGAGGATAACTTCAATTACTTTTCATTTACTTAAACATGTTATACTTAAACATGTGGTCTGCTTTGGAGAATGACCCATGTGCATCAAAAGTAATATATATTCTGATTTTGTGGAGTGGAACACTCTGTAGATATCTATTAAGTTCATTTGTTCAAAAGCCTAGTTTAGGTCTAGTATTTCATTGTTGATTTTTCTGTCTGGATGTCCTGTCTATTTTTGACAATGGGGTATTGAGATCCCCCACTACAATTGTATTAGTGCTTATTTGGTTTTTTATGTCCATTAATTTTTCTTTTGTTTAATGGGGGGCATTAGTACTTGATGTGTATATATTTATGATTGTCATCTCTTACTCTGGGATTGTTACCTTTACAAGGATGTAGTGAACTTTATTGTCTCTCTTAATTAGTTTTGGCTTGAAATATACTTTGTCTGCAAATAAGATAGCTACCCTTGCTTTTTTATGGGTTCCTGTCACATGGAGAGTTGTTCTTTTACTTTCAGTCTATGAATTTCTTTTTGACCTAGGTATGTTTCTTATATAGAGCATATTGTTGGATTTTCTTCTTAATCCATTCTGCCTGTCAATTTCTTATGATTGGTGAATTGAAGCCATTAACAGTGATGGTTACACCTGATATGTACTGATTTATCATCATCATGTTATTTTCTTGTTGTTGGCTCTTTTTAACTTTTCCCCTCTCTCCCTTTAATTTCTTGCCTTGCTTGATGGGTTTGCTGTGTAGGGCCTCATGGAGTTGTGATTTTCTTTGTCTTTTTCTAGGTTATTATTTTGAATTGTTTGGAGTGCTTGTTTGATATTCATGAAGTTTTGGTGTTCTTTGTTATGGAAGTATCTTGTTTCCCCATCAGTTTTGAAACAGAGTTTTTCAGAATACGTCAGTCTAGGTTGGAGGATGTTTTCTTTTAAGGCTTGAAATACCTCACTCCAAGCTCTCCTTGACTTGAGGGTTTGGGTTGAAAAGTCTGCTGTGATTCTGATGGGTTTCCTTTGTATGTCATTTGTACCTTTTCTCTAACTGCTTGTAGTAGGATTTTGTTATTCTGTTAGGTTTCTGGGATCTTTACTATTATATTTCTAAGTGTAGCTTGTTTTTTTTTTTTATCATGGCTACTTGGAGTCCTCAGTTACTTATATGGAGTCCAAGTTAACTTATATGCCTCAGTTACCTCTATGTGTAATTATTTTCCTTTGTTTGGGAAGTTTATAGTCATTATTTCTGTGAATAGCTTTTAAATGTCATTTGTACTTTCTCCTGCTTTTTTGTGGACTCCTTATCAGTCTTATGTTATTCTTCTTTGCAACATGTAGCACCTGCTGGATTGATTTCCTTATGATGCTTTAATATTTTTAAGAAATCTCTCTTTTCATAGTTACTAACCACAATCCTGGCTTCTATATCTGATATTATAGCTTTGCATTGGGTCATTCTACTGTGAATACTTTCAGTGGAGTTTTTAATCTCCTGGATATCTGTTTGAATCTGTTTCATAGTTTCCATTTCTTTCCTATCCAGGGCTTTCATGGCTTCTATCATGGTCCTTCCTGAGTTCCTCCATTTTTAAAAGTCTGTTGGGGAGTCTCTAATCATGTCTCATTCTGCTCACCATCTCTGCAGTTGTCTGAGAAATTATTTCTGTTTTGAGTTTTTCTAGAGCCTTGTGTATCTGTTTTGTTAATTCCCATGCTATCAGATCAGGGTGTCCATGTGGTTAATTATTAGATCTTTCCACTTCGTTGGCCCCTGAATGTGCCTGTGGTGAGCTGGAAATCTGGGTTTATGCCTTGTTTATGTGTCTTATTGTTTCTATTTTTGTTACTGGTGTTGTTTTCTGGTTTAATTTCTGGGCTGATACTTCAATATTTCTTATTGTGTAAATATTATTATTTCTTGTATTTAGAACCTTTATGGAATGACTGCTTCTCAGAGGTGTTTTTCAGGTAAGACTGGTCTTTCAGCTTTGAGTCTCTAATGAATCTTAGGCAATCTCATTTTCAGTATAACAGGAAGGACAACTAATTAGATCAATCATAGCACCCTAGCCCAATTGATATAATTAGCATCAACAATAGCATCAAACACAGCTTAGAAAATGACAATTTGTGGTAGAAATTAATCTGTCACCTTTAATCATGTGAGAGAGATTGAAAGGAAAGGGAAAAATATGAGAAAATGTAAAAATTTAAAGTGTTTGTAGGTGGGGAGGGGAGGAGGGGGTGAAGGGAGGGTGCGGACAAGGGGAAAAAATGAGAACCAACACCTGTCATGTAAAGGTACAAGAGCCCAATAATGAATGTAACTTTACTGTATACCTAGAATGTACCAATAAATTCAATTTAAATAAATTAAAAAAAAGAAAGCACAAAATCGAGGACAAGCCCAAAATCAGTTTGTAGTAAATAAACCCTTTGACATAGCAAATTTACCCTGCAGGATAAGAATTTAAGATGAGTTCGGTATGTGGGATAGAGAGATAGAAAGAGAGAAAAATGTTAGAAGTGAGGCTAGAGGACACAGAAAGATTCCACAAATTTTGGAAAATTGTTGAAGACAAGAGAAAAAGACAGAGCAAAGGATAAAAGACAAGAACAGAACAAACTAGCAGCAACAGGGAAGCTAGAAGGTGTATTCACCTTCCTACAAGAATAATGACAGCTGAGAGAAGGAAAGACAGCATGAAACAATCTGAAGTAGGACTGGAACAGGAACAAAGAGGGAGAGATGTAGAACAAGAAGGGAGAGAGAGAAAAAAAGAAAATCTATCTATATATATCTACATCTATATATCTGTATATCTCTATCTATCATCTGTCTATCTATATATATATATATGTATTTTAAAAAGGACCTCCCTCAAGGTATGTCTCTGCTCTCCTGGTAGACATGGGCAGCAGTGTGCAGATCTAAGTCAATTAGTCTGAGCAAGCCATCTCTAGCCCACTGACATTCTGGCTGATTTCTGGCTGCAAGGCCCAAGTTGAGCTTCCTGACCTCCTGCAGGATTGAACTTTGCAATATTCTATTTCAGGTTCCAGCTGTCCTTCCTATGAAGCAAGCCTGGATTTCTATGGGAGATTCTGACCTCACCAACTTACCAACCACAGTGGTCCAGTGTGCCTTTACTGCAGAGATTCTCTTCACTTTCCCAGTGGGCTTCAATTTTTGTTGAGGAGCCTCTGAGAGGGCTTCTCTATGTGGTTCACTTCAGCTCTATCTTCTGAGCTCATAACCATGGCCTTTATGCCTACCTCCCCTCCAACCCCTGCACCTCTGGATTGTGGATTCAGATACAATGACTCCCGTGGCATGCTCCAGGGGCACGAATGGAAAGATGGTTCCAGGTCTGATGCTGGCTTCTGTGAGAACTATATCATCTTTAATAAGAGTTCTGCAGTGATAATGTAGACACAAAGACAAGCCAAATGCAAAAAAGTAAATAAATAAAAAATCTCCTTCAAGCAATGACTATGTCGCCGTGAACAATTGAAGAGACTCTGATAATAGTAGAGTTAACTAAACAGCTAAAAATTAATAAAGCTTGTGTTTGTAGAGATAGCAACCCCCTTCCTTGGAGCTTGGGTTAGCATTCCAGGTTATTTCATTGTTTTCTTTGTGTTGTATTTAGTTTCTCCATGGTTTTTGATTTTTCTCTTTCTTTCTTCATGGCACTCTACTTGTTTTTTTTTGTTTGTTTAAATGTATGGCCTCAATATGCATCCATTTTCCTATGAATGACTCTAGTTTTTCATTCTTTGTGACTGAGTAGCACTCCATTTTATAGAAAAAAAAAAACAAAACACATCTTCTTTATCCAGTCTATGGAGCTTTATTTTTTTTTCCTCTTTGTTAAGTGGTTGTTTTCCAGGTGTCTTAATTCCCAATCTTGAAGAAATTGTATTTTTTCTTCTGGCCTTTATTCTACCATTTGTAATCCTCTTTGAGGAAAGTTTTCTGATTATTAGTTCAAATTCTATTTCTGTTCAAAGATCTACTCAGATTTTTAAATTTCTTCATGATTTGGTATCAGTAGTTCGTGTTTTACTAACAATCTGTGCATTTCATTTGGATTAGGCAGTTTATTTTGTCATATTGCTATTTCTAGTATTCCTTTATAACATTGAAAATTTTTCATCCACAGTAGTAGCGTCCTGTCTTTCATTCCTAATATTAATGATTTTAGTCTTTTTTTTCTTGATCAGTGTAAGGCTAGGAAAAAGATTTACTAATTTTGTTAAATCTTTCAAATAACAAGTTTTGGTTTCACTGTATTTCTCTCTCATTTTCTTCTTTCACTTACATACATTCTTATATTTATTATTTCCCTACTTTGGCTCAGTTTGTTCTTCTCTTGTTTTTTGGTACCAGGAATTGAACATAGGACCTTGCACTTATAAGGCAGGTATGGGTGCCATTGAGCCAAATCCCCAGCCTGCTGGCTTCTTAAGATATGTTTAGTTTGTTGAAATGAGAATTTTTAAATTATAAGAGCTGACCTCTATGAGCTCTAAGCACTGATTTGCTTGAATCCTATAAATTTTGATACATTGCATTTTCATTTCATTAATTTTTTCTGATTTGATTGTGATTTCCACTTTGATTCAGTAGTTAAGAGTTTACCTAGTGTTGTTTTCAAATTATGGAAGAAAGGTAAAAAATAAATACAATATTAATGCTTAGTAGGAATAGGTCCTACTGCAAAGTCACATTACTTAAACTTACTAAAACATACCATTACCCATGTTCATCTTATGCCAATATTATTACCCATGTTCATCTTACGCCAATATTTCTTTTTCTTTCTTTCCTTTTTTTTTTTTTTTTTTTTTTACTTTTTTTTTTTTTCCTTTTTTTTTTTTTTTTTGTACTGGGGATTGAACTTGGATCCTTGCACTTGCAAGGCAGGCCACCGAACCACTGAGCTAAATCTCCAGTTCTAATATTTCTTTATTACTATGTATTCAAAGATTTTATCTGTAGGACATCCCAAAGTTTTAATTATATTGTCACCATGTACATATCATGTACTTTTCCATGATCTGATTTTAGTTTTCGTGATTTTGCAACAGAGATGTTTTTTTTTTTCTCCTTTTCTGTATTGACAAAGCAATGTGGTCAACAAGATACCAACTATTCATAACATCTACTTTTAGCATAAGAAGAGTTTCAGCAAAAAAGGACTGACATGAAGTGGACCTGTTACATTTTTATGTGCTAATTGAATTAATTACCATACTGCCACATTGTAAGAAAAATTATTCCAACTTTCCATATGAGGCTCAAAGAAAACAAAGAAATGTTGCTTAATGTCAGAATGACAAATACTGTGCTTGTATCTGAACTCAATTTTGTGCAAAATTTGATCCCATAATCTTTCTACTGAATATGCTTCACAAGGGACATGACTATATTTCTCTCATGACTATATTTTGGGAGTTTTATAATAAGGATCAGGAACAAACCTGCCATCATAGCTAGGTTATACAATTTTTCTCTCCTTGCTTAAAATTATTACCTATTTATTTTTCCATTAATTGCACCTGAATGTCCTTCACCAGATGGTTCTCCTTATGAGTTTGATTAATTTCACTTAACATTATTCTTTCAGGTGATATCCATTTTCCTACAAATGACTCAAATTTATCCCTGTGTATAGCTGAGTAGTATTCCATTATGCTTAGATACCACATTTTTTATGCATTTGTATATTTAGGCACATACAGTAAATACAGGCTGCTTCTAGGGTTTTGGAATTGTGAATTGTGCTGCTATAAACATGGACATTCATGTATCACTATGTTACAATGCCTTTAACTCTTTTGAAAAGATCCCTAGAGGAGAACTACATGGGCCAAATGAAATTCCACTTTTAGGCTTTTTGAGGGATCTCTGTATTGACTTCTGTAATGGTTTAAGTAGTTTATATTCCCATTGGGAATGTAAGAGGGTTCCTTTTCCTTTGCACCCTCACCAGCATTTGTTATTATCTGATGTTTTGATGATTTCCATTCTTTTTTGTATAAGATGAAATCTCAATGTTCCTGTTTTATTTTTGGCACCAGGGATTGAACTCAGTATCTTGCACTTGCAAGGCAAGTGGCAGAAACACTGAGCTAAATCTCCAGCCCTCAACGTTGTTTTTTAAATTTACATTCTCTAATGGCCAGTGATGTTGAATATTTTTAAATGAATTTATTGGTCATTTGCATTTCTTTTGAGAAGTGTCTATTCATTTCATTTGCCCATTTAAAAAAAATTTTTTTCAGCTTTAATTGAGTTTATTGGTACATTTCAGGGATACAGTACAGTTACATTCATTGTTGGGATCTTGTACCTCTACATGACAAGTCTTGATTCTCATTTTTTCCCCTTACCCCTGCCCTCCCTTCACCCCCTCCTCCCCTCCCCATCTACAAACACTTTATTTTCATTTTTAACTGAATTTTTTATTTTAGGGCATCTAATTTTTCTGAGTTCTTCATATTAATATTCTAGATACTAATCTTTTGTCTAGAGTGCAGCTAGCAATTTTTTCCCCATTGTTCACTCTGTTGGTTGTTTCTTTTGTAGTGCAGAAACTTTTGATATCATTCCATTTGTTGATTCTTGCTGTTACTTCTTGTGCAATTGGAATTCTGCTCTGAAAGTCCTTGCACATACCTATGGTTCCAAGAGTTTTACATATTCTATATTCCAGAATTTTATCATTAGGTTCCACTTTTAATATGTACATTCTGTTTTAACATTAGATCTTTGATCCATTTTGATAGTTTAGCACATGGTGAGAGATGTGAGTCTAAATTCAATTTTCTACACAGGGATAGCCATTTTTCCCAGTACCATTTGTCATGACACTATTTGTTGTTACTGTACTATGACAGTTCTAGCAAACTAAGACACAAGCCCTTCATTTAAAAATAAAAATATTAAGGTGCAACTAGTCACATGGCTAAGAAGTGGGGATAGCAGGCTTATGTTATGACATCTGACTTCCTCACACACTCCCTACTCCTACCCAATGCTACAAGTATTTATTGTTTATCCTACATAACTATCTGTCTTTTATTTTGACTGTTGAATTGTTCTTAAATTTAGCTGACATTTGTATTCCACCAGCTAATACTGATTTGTGTTGACTTTTCCAATCAGAGAATAAAAATATTTATTTTCTTCATAGTGGCTCTTCATTAACTTATTTGCCTTCTTTTTTCTATTTTCTGTTTCATACTTTTTTCTCTTTTCTTGGTTAAACATTCAATTTCTTCAGTGGTACTTTTTAAAATTTTAATTGTAAAATACACATAATATACAATTTAGCATCTAAAATATTTTAAGTATAAAATTCAGTAGTATTAAGTACATTCATATTGTTGGTACAACCAATAATTGCTAAAACTCCTTTCATCTTGTACAACTGAAACTTCATCTATTAAGCAACAACTTCCCATACCCACCCCTCTTCCCTACCCACTAGCCACTGGCATTCTACTTTCTCTGTCCATGAGTTTGACTTCTTTCCATACATCATATAAGTGAAATCATGCAGAATTTGTCTGTTTATGGCTAGTTATTTTATTTAGCATAATTGTCCCCAAGTAATTTCTTTGAGGATAGGCTTTCCATCTCCCTCCCCAGCCTACTCATTCTTTTCCAATCCTGTTCATTCATCTCCCACTCTAGAAGATGAGGTCCAGAACAGTATACATTAACCCAAGTTTAGTCTGAGAGACAGAGAAGATAATTCATTCTGGACATTGTATTTCTTTTTTTTTCCCTTTCATTGAGTTTATTGGTACATTTTAGGTATATAGTACAGTTACATTCATCATTGGGATCTTGTACCTTTACATGACCGGTCTTGGTTCTCAGTTTTTCCCCTTGTCCCTGCCCTTCCTTCACACCCTCCTATCTTCCCTAATGTACATTGCATTTCTAATACAGAATATATGAGATTGATTGTCTCCTGCCCATTGACTCATACTGAGCATTGCATTCAATTCACTTGCTTAAGACTTTTAAGACATTTCTTTACCATTGCCTCTGCCTCTCTTTCCCCACTTCATGCCTTATGTGTATTACCAGGCGCAAGGAACATTAGAGTTTTTATTAATATCATAATGAAGTTGGAGAAATATGTAAAGGATCTGCATGAAAAAATGAATTTCTTATACAATTTCTTCTATAATAACATTTCATATTTTAATTAAACTTTGATCCAGGGAGAATCAATGTAGTTACTCTGGGAGATAGAAAATGATAAATGATAAAATTATTAATATACATTGACCTTATCCTCCAAATTGATGTTCCATAATGATTTGAAATTACTATACAAAGCAGTTCTTTTTTCATGGTAGGCACAAACATGTAAGATTGAAATTTTTCTTTTGCAAACACAATTTGCATTTAACTAGCCAATATTTCTCAAATATCATGTCAAGCCACACTTATATATATATGTGATAAAATAGGTTGTAAACCCAACTGCAGGTCATTTGTTAGTAAAAGGAGTACTAAAGTTTTGAATGAAGTTAACATTTGTTAAAAATTAGGGTTGATTAGAGGATATCTCTCTTACTCATTTTCTGGTATGGGAGAAAAAATATTAACTTTTAATTAGTTATTCAAGTGAAAATTGTACATAATTCAAAACTTTCTCCTAGTAATGCAACTCTTATTAACATACTAATAATACTTGAGGGATTATGTATCATTTAAATTCATGTAAGTTGCAATTTTAATTATTTTTTCTTTTCAATTTTACCAAATGGGTAAATTTATAATAAGGAAAAAAATTAAGGATAAAGAACATGTAAATAGGAAAGCAAATCTTACTTCTATATTACATCCCCAGGACTAATTTAAAAATGTTTTAGGTCCCAACTATTTCTTTATTTCAGCAAAATTTGTGTAACCATGGGAACATATTCACATCATTCATCTCATATATTAAAACAAAAATTGTATACTGAGAGCCAAAAGTGTAGGCATTTAGGATAATACATATCTGGAAAGATATAGGTAATTTTTAAATATTACATAAAAATTATATGTATTTTATAAGATGTGGAAATTTTATACAGGCAAATGACAACCTCATGGTAATCAAATTCCCTAAGAGTCTAATTTCCTGATTGCTGCTAAAACAGCATTTTGGTAAAATAGTCATTGAAATAGATTGCATTTTAACCTGTGAAATGGACAGGCAATATGCTGTTAAATTTATTTTTGAATTTGAAAAATATATTTACCAGTATCATCATTTTCTAATAGCTTCCCCCTTAAATACATAAAGCTTCTCAAGACTACTGCATGTTAACCTTTTCAGACATCATCAGAACCTTCAGAAAATGCATATTAGGCAAAATATATAAAAACATAATTTATTTATCCATAAATGGGGCTAGAAAATTATTCTATTCTATCCTATAAAAACCATGGCCAGGGGCTAGAGATTCAGCTCAGTGGTTCCACTGCCTGCTTCCCAAGTGCAAGGCCTCAAGTTCAATCCCCAATACAAAAAACAAACAAACAAAAAACTGTGGTCAGGATACTTAAATTCTCTAATGGACTATTTTTTGTTACCTTCACTTGGCATAATTTTCAATTTGACTAGTTCTTTTCCCCAAAATCTTTATGTCATATTTTAAGGAAGTCATATTTTAATGATGTTATTTTTCTAATTAGATTAGTCTATTTAAGTTGCAGTGTCTTTAACCAACACTTTCATTTCCTTTCCTCTCATCTTTGTTCTTTTTCTTCAACACACTGTGTGCCCCATGGTTTTCTTCCACTACGTTATCATTTAATTTTCACCACATGTCTTCTCTATGGCTACTATTATTTTAGCTATTTCAATGTTTGACTTGATGGGATTTATCTCATTTAGTGTCCCCATATTTTGCTTCTAGGTAGCACAGTCACACTTTTTGTGATTCTCTAAGCAATTAATAAAATTGGCTTTTAAAAATTTTAGTAATTTCATTAAACACTGTCTAGATTGCTGGGCTGTCTGGACAGGTGACCTCAGGGTCTGAATCAGATGTAGCTTGCCCTTTCCTGAGCTGCTGTGGTTGGGACCCTCCTGCTGCTACTGGACCTACTGCCATTATACTGTCTCCAATTTCTGCAGTCAGTTCTGCTCTTCATTGCTTCTTTGACACTCAAATGTATCATCTTGTCTCTTCTTTCTTTCTTTTTTTTTTTTTTTTTTTTTTTTTTTTTTACTCTTTCCACTAATCTGGTTCTGTGAGTATTGCTATGTCAGTATATTTTTTTCCTTGTAGTTACTGAACCAATCGATCCCATGCTTCTTTTTGTAGTGGTCCCTTATTTAATTGTTAGCAGCTGATATCACCTCTGATGTTAGACCATTCCCTCTTTGGCCATATCATTTTCAGCATGCTGGTTTTCTTCTTTTCTTTTCCTGACATGGACTCACGGTGGCTACAGAACTTTGAATGTCACACAGCAAATTCCAGTGGCTGGAAAAGTGCCTATCCCTTTATTTTTTTTTTAAATTTATTTTATTATTTATTTATTTATTGGTACTGGGGATTGAACTCGAGTCCTTGTGATTGTGAGGCAGGCAGCAGAATGACTGAGCTAAATCCTTGGCCTATGCCTGTCCCTTTATAATTGCCTGCGAGTTACTGTAGCTGATATGCCTTCACATTTGAATGGTCAGAATTATTTTGGCCAATTCTGCAATTGTTCATTGGGGTGGCAAATAGAATTTCTATACTTGGCTTACAAGATTTGTCCTCTGAGTGGGGGAGGGACCCAGCTTTCCCTGAAACACAGGGACACAGATTCTTTCACAGAATCAAGGTTCTGCTAGCAAGACAATCCAGGGATGGGTTTGCTATTGAGTAGGATACATTCATTTCTGCTGCAGAAATGAAGAACTTTGTCTACATAAAGAACCAGGCCCAGGTATTTGAGATCAGGATTAGGGAAAGATGATGGACCAAAAAGACCTGCTAGGACAAACTGTAAGTGTCCCCTCAATTCCTACAGCAATTGTTGATGTAACTGTTATTGGTTTGTGTCTAGATGTCCCCCTAAAGCCTCATGTGGTCATAGGTTGGGCATTTTGGAGGTGGCTGGATGTGGAGTGTGTGATGCTGGTATGAAGGGTGTGTGGTTACTAAATTAGACTACGGACTAGTTTGGCATAGTTCTGAGTAAGATTAGAGGTGCCTCACCTTGGTTGTAAATGCTATCTGCCCTAAGGATGGATAAAATATAGGTTAGATATAATATAAGGGACAGAGAGAGGTTTGCTGCTTGCTGCTTGCTGTATATTGTCTTGCTTTGCCATGGATTGTTTATCCTTTGCAGTGCCCCTCTGCCATGACACCCTGTTTTGGAGCCAGCTGACTGTGTACTGAAACACCTTCAAACCAAGAGCCAAAATAAACTTTTCCTCCTTGAAATTCGGGTGTTGAGTATCTTGTCTTGCAATAAGAAAAATAGCTAAGACAGTAACACTCAACAAAAGTTTGCAGTCTGACATTTTAGGTTCAATTATCCTCTTTCGTCTGTGTTCTGGTTCCCAAACTAGATGATACTTGAACATTTTGACAGAGGGAAATCAGTGAAGGGAAATTTAGGCTTTAGGTCTACACCATTGATCTCCAATGTACTTCCACAAGCAGAATAGAGACTGGTCCTGAATATTGGATAACATTGCCAATTGGTCTTGCCTTCTCTTAAGCTGGAGGCTGCAAACCACCAGGTTGTGGTTGTGCTGATCCACAGGCATGCGTTTCAACATTGCAATGCTTTTAAAAATTGAATGTTATTAATATTTAAAAACTAGCTAAATCTTGGTAGTGGCATATATGTCTCTCAATAGACAAATGGATAAAGAAAATGTGGTAAATATTCATAATTGAGTACTAGCCCACAGTACAGGACAAATTTCAGTTATTTATAGGAAAATAGATGTACCTTCAACTCATAATGTTAGGTGAGATAAATCATACACCCAAACTTAAATATAAATTCTTTTTTAAAAAATTATTGAGTCTATTGGTACTATTAAAGTATACAGTAAATATACATTTATCATTGGGATCTTGTACCTTTATATGACAGGTCTTGGTTCTCATTATTTCCTCATACCCCTGCCTTCCCTCCCCCCCTCTAACCAATGCTATTTACAAAGACTTTGTTGCCATTTTTTCCTTTTCTCGTATTTTTCTTGTCCCTTATTTCCTTTACTGTACCTTTCCCACTCCCCCTACACCATTAACCCTTTTCTTCCTATTTCACATTATCAGTTATACAATTTATACTTTTAGTTTTTCACAACGGAGAAACTATTTCGTATTTACATGTGTGTCTTACTTATTTTACTTAAGAGTATGGCCTCAATATGCATCCATTTTTCTATGGATGACTAGTTTCTCATTCTTTATGGCTGAGTACTACTCCGTTTTATAGAAAAACCACATCTTCTTTATCCAGTCTCCAACTGATGGGCAAATGGGCTGTTTCCAAGCTTTGCTATTACAAATTGTACTGCTATAAACATGGGTGCACATATATCACTGTGGTATGATTCTTTTAATTCTTTTGGAAAGATACACAGCAGAGGGATAGCTGGGTCTTATATCCTATTTATTCTCTTTTTTCAGAGTGCTGTGGTTTTCAGCATAGAGATCTTTTACTCCCTTCATTAGATTGATTCCTAGATACTTCTTTTTTTTTTTTTGGATGTTATTGTGAAAGGAATAATTTCCCTAATTTCTCTCTCAGTGAGTCTGTTATTTGTGTACAAGAAGGCTATTGATTTTTGAGTGCTAACCTTGTATCACTACTCTGCTGAATGTGTCAATTAAGTCTATAAGTCTTTTGGCAGAGTTTTTTGGGTCTTCTATGTAGAGTATCATATCATCAGCAAATAATGACAGTTTAACTTCTTCCTTTCCTATGTTTATTGCTTTAATTTCTTCTCATGTATAATTACTGTGGGTAATGTTTCCAGAACTTTTTTGAACAGGAATGGTGATAGTGGACATCTTTGTTTTGTTCCTGATTTTAGCATGAATGTTTTTAGTTTTTGGCCATTTAATATGATGTTGGCTGTTGGTTTTTCATAGATAGCCTTTATCAAATTAAGCTAAAGACCATCTATTCTAATTTTCTTCAGGTTTTTTTTTTATCATGAATGTGTGTTGAATTTTTTCAAATGACTTTTCTGCATCTGTAGAGATGATCATATGGTTTTTGTCCTTGAATCTGTTAATATAGTATATTAAATTTATTGATTTACATATGTTGAACCATCCTTGCATCCCTGTAATAAATCTGACCTGGTCAGGGTGCATGATCTTCTTGATGACCCTCTGTATTCTGTTTGCCAGTATCTTATTGAGGATGTTTGCATCTATGTTCTTTAGGAAGATTGGCCTGTAGTTCTCTTTTTTGGTTGGGTCATCCCCTGGTTTTGGAATCAAAGTAATACTTGCTTCCATGAATTAATTTGAAGTATTGCTTCTCTTTCAATTTCATTGAAAAGTTTAAAGAGTATTGGCAATATTTCTTCTCTAAATGTCTTGTAAAATTCAGCAGTGAAGACATCAGGACTTGGGCTTTTCTTTGTTGGTAAACTTAATTACGTTTTCATTTTCACTGATTGTAGTTGGGGTGTTCAGAATTTTTTATCTTCTTTGTTCAACTTTGGTAATTCATGCATATCAAGAAAGCTGTCTATGCCTTCTGCGTTTTCCATTTTGTTAGAGTACAGGTTCTCAAAATAGGTATTGATGATCCTCCGGATTTCTGCTGGACCTGTTGTGACTTCACCTTTTTCATTCCTAATTGAATGGATTTGAGTCTTTTCTTTCCTTTTTTTTTCATAAATTTGGCTAAGGGTTTATCAATTTTATTTATTCTTTCAAAAAGCCAACTGTTCAATTCATTGATTTTTTTTATCACTCTCTTAGTCTCCATTGCATTGATTTCTGCTCTCATCTTTATAATTTCCTCCCATGTATGAGCTTTCAGTTTGCTTGCTCTTCTTTTTCTAGAGACATAAGTTTCACATTAGGTTTTCTCTTTGAGCCTGCTCTGTTTTCCTAGTGTGGGCATTCATTGCTATAAATTTCCCTCATAGAACTGCTTTCATTGTGTCCCATAGATTCCTGCATATTGTATTGGCATTTCATTGCAAAAACTAACTAATTCCTTCTTTAATTTCATTTGTGACCCATAGATTGTTCAGGAGAGAGTTGTTTAATTTCCATGTGTTTGTGGAGTTCTTACAGTTTCTTATGCTATCAATCTCCAGCTTTATTGCACTATAATTGGATAATATACATGGGATACCTTCAATTCCTTTGCATTTATTTAAACATGTTCTATGAACTAGTATGTGATCTATTTTGGAGAATGACCCATGTGCAATGGAAAAGAATGTATATTCTGATTTTGTGGGGTGGAACACTCTGTAGATATCTATTAAGTCCATTTGTTCAAAAGCTTGGTTCAGTTCTACTATTTCATTGTTGATTTTTGTATAGATCATCTGTCTATTTGTGACAGTGGGGTATTTTGGTCCCTCACTATAATTGTATTAGTACTTACTTGGTTTTTCATGTCCCTTAATATTTGTTTTATATAGCTCGGGACATTAATATTCAGTGCATATATATTTATCATCATTATCTCTTCCTCTTGAATTGTTCCCTTTACAAGGAAGAAGTTGCCTTCTTTGCCTCTCTTAATCAGTTTTGGTTTGAAATTTACTTTGTGAATAAGATAGCTACCTCTGCTTTCTTCTGTGGTCCTATTGCATGAAGAACTATTTTCCATCCTTTCACTTTCAGTCTATGAGTTTCTTTTTGCACTAGATGCATTTCTTGTATACAACATATTGTTGGATTTTGCTTCTTAATCCGTTTTGCCAGTCTATTTCTTTTGATTGGTGAATTGAGACCATTAACATTAGTAGTTATTACTGATATGTGTTGATGTATCATTGTCATGTTATTGTTCTGTTCTTGGCTCTTTTTAAATTTTCCCCCTCTCCCTTCAGTTTCTTGCCTTGCCTAATTGATTTGTTCTGTTGGGCCTTATGCTGTTGTGACCTTCATTGCCTTTTTCTAGGATATTGTTTAGAATTGTTTGCAGTACTGGTTTGGTGTTCATGAAGTTTCTCAGGTGTTCTTTGTCATTGAAGTATCTTATTTCCCCATCCATTTTATTTTATTTATTTTTTTTCTTTTTATTGAGTTTATTGGTACAATCTAGGTATACAATACAGTTACATTCATTATTGGGATCCTGTACCTTTACATAATAGGTCTTGATTCTCATTTTTTTCACCTTGTCCCTGCCCTCCCTTCACCCCTTCTCCCCTCTCCATTTACAAACACTTTATTTCCATTTTTTCAGTTTCTCATATTTTTTCCTCTCCCTTATTACCTTTCCCTCACCCTTCCCTCTTTCCCTACACCTTTAGCCCTTTACTTCCTATTTCACATTATTAATTATCTCATTAGGATCCTGTGTACTATTATAGTTTTTCACACCAGAGAAACTATTCGGTATTTCAGTTAAAGAAATCTCTGTATGAACATTAAAATAGGGAATCCTAAAATAAAACTAAAAAGGAAAGTAAAAGAGAAAAGGCAATGATGTTACATTAAAATAATCCTTAATTCTGAAGATGAAAATGGTCCCTGAACATATTTAAATTGCTTCTTGCTCTTGTAGTCTTCTTATTCTTTTTTTCATTATTTAGATAATACTTTATTAGTTTCCGTAATCAAATCCACATAGATATGACCTTACATATTGAACACAGTGCATTACCCCTGTACAAATGGAAAAAAAATAAAAATAAAAAATTAGCATTTCTAGCCCTCTCCAGCCTGGTCCCCATCCATTTTAAAATAGAGTTTTTCAGGATACATCAGTCTAGGTTGAAGGTTGTTTTCTTTTAGGGTTGGAAATACCTCACTACAGGCTCTCCTTGATCTGAGTGTTTAGGTTGAAAAGTCTGCTGTGATTGTGATGGGCTTTGCTTCCTAAGTAATTTGTTTCTTTTCTCTAACTGCTTGCAATGTTTTGTTCTTTTGTTGGGTTTCTAGGATCTTTTTTTTTTTCCTCATTGAGCTTTTTTTGTATACAGTACAGTTACATTCATCATTGGAATCTTGTACCTTTACATGGACTTGATTCTCATTTTTTCCCCATACCCCTCCCCTCCCTTCAACCCCTCCTCCCTTCCCTACCTACAAAATTTTTTTTCCCATTTTTTTCATTTTCTCATATTTTTTCTTTTCCCTTATTTCCTTTCCCCTACCCTTCTAACTTCCCTATACTTTTTGCCCTTTTCTTCCTATTTCTGGGATCTTGACTATTTAAATATAATTTCTATCATATGAGAAAACCAAAGTATAAATAATTTAAAAGCTAAGTCAAGGATAAATAATAGGAAACAGGGAGGCTGATCTTTTGCAAATTGAAGGGGGCCATGACATTTAAAAGGTGGGGTAGAGACAGTAGTGGAAGGGGATGTAAAAAGAATTAAGATGTGTTTTGTACATGTATTGACTACCCACAATGAATGTATTCACTAATAAAAATAAACAGTGAAAAAACAGTGAGTCACTATAAAGATATAGTAAAAAAATTTAGAGATGTTATATAAAACTCCGATTCTGACTTCCTTTGCAAAATCTGATACTATGACCTAGCTGTGTCTACATCCATCTATCAGTGTCAGCTTGAGCTGCCCAGAATTGGCTTCTTCAGTTTGGTGCTCTGGCTCTCCTGCCATCTCTTGCACTGGCAGTACTAGGTTCTTCTTAGTCTAAGAGAATTTCACTAATTTTAGACACCCAATGAACCTCTGTAATATTTACATTTGAGACTCTTTTGAATCATTTTATGTATTGCTGCCATATTAATTTTTAACATAGTCTCCCACTCATGCCATTGATTGCTTCTAATTGTTTTTAAACAATATTTTCAGCTTTCTTAGTAGCAGTTTGTTCTTTCAGTCACACACCTTGAGATTCACTGTGTTTATTGTATATGCCTTTCACCCTGACATTCCTCAAATGATGATGTCCCCACCTAATTATATGTTTAGATCAAAAATTGTTTTAGTCTGGAACACCTCTGTGGAAGGCTGAATAGTGGGCCTCTGTCCTGGAACCTGTAAATATCTTAAATGGTGAAAGAAAATTGTATGGATTTGCTTTTAGTGTTTTAGGATAGGGGATTATTCTGTATTACTCTGTTGGATATAATCACAAGGATCTTCTCACAAGAGTAGATTAGACTGGGAGAAGATTATTTGGATGTGATGCACACACATGTTAAGAAATGCTGAGGAGGTATTTTCAAAGCTATAAGAGGCCATGACTGATGTCCAAAAGGAATCTACACTGCTGACTTTTAAATTTTGCTTTCTTAAGATGAATTCTAGATTTCTGTTCTTCTGAACTGTAAGATAGTGAATTTATTTGTTTTGTCACATATTTGTTACAGCCATAATAAAAATTAATATAAACTTGCTCTATCATTTCCTGCAAATGCTACCTTCTTGAAATATTTCTGGATCACCAATACAATGCGCGATCTCTCACCAATTCTATGTGTGTATATGTCTTACTTCTCTTATTAGGTTGCAAGCTTATTGAGAACAGGCCCTTTCTGTTTCTCTGAGGACTTTTAAAGTGCTTTATCACAGTTAGTACTTTAAAAAATACATGTTGAGTGAAAGGAAGAAAGGATAGAAGGGAACACTAGGGATATTGGTTGCCAAAATAGGCAAATGAAACAATTGTTAAGTCTAATAGAATGCTTAAATAACCAAGGTAAATATATATTGGTATCTTAGCATTTTAGTATATCTCAATTATTCACATTGCCCTGACAAACTTTCAGGAAAGAAGAGAAGAGACTGACAGAGAATTTGGTTAAAATGGGAAGAATAGACTTCTTCTCTTTAGTCTAGATGTAGAAAGGGTCATAGAAAGACTACAATGCATCTTGGAACACTAGGGGTGACAAGTTTACTTCTGTGGAGGGCTCCACCTAGATGGTGTGGATTATAGAATTCTAAAAACATTTTTCCTTTTGAAACTTGTGGTTCACAATGCTAGTCCAGTCTAGAAATTGTAGATACCCTTAGCAAATGAGATAAAGGAATTCATTCCTTTGTTTTCTTTTGTGACTCATGTTAGAGTAGGTTACAGCCATCTACATGGACAATGTACTATTTCAGTACAACTTAGACATAAACACCCAGGCAGAAAGTCTCCAGGGAAGGTTACACATTTGCATAATGTCACTGAGGTTTTGTGTTCCTGCATTAACTGACAGAGATGGGCCATGACAGGATGCCAGGCAGCTGTGTTGATGGCAGAGCATCTGAAAATAGAGAGTGCATGTTATTTCCAGATGACATCAGCCTTCAATTATGGGAAGATGTGAGAACATCCAAAGGAAGGAAAGTAAGGAAAGGTGAAATGAGATCTGCTGAGAAGTTGAGGTGGTGGAGATTAGCCTTTGATCATTGAATATAGGATAAAGGAGATGTTTTAACTATGTTAGATTTTGCACAGCACAGTGTGACACTTGCTGCAAATGGTTTAAACATTTCATTTAACTAAATAGCAGATGAAAGAGGAGAACAAATAGATTGGATCAGGCTAGTATTATTCTTGCTACCTTTTCCATTCTGCCTTGTTGAGCACAAGCTAAAATCTTTTCATATATGTAACTAGAATGAAGTGTGCCCTTGTGATCTGTCCCTGTATTGTTTCACAAGAGCAAGTTCTATTTAAGCTTCCTGTTCATCCTGATGGAGAACTTCATTCTTGGTCCATTTCTTCAAAAGAATCCACTTGGTGTGTGAACACCTTGGAATTTGTCACATGGGTTACTTAATAATTCATAGAGGATATGGTCTGTATGTGTGAGGAGTGGCAGTAGTGATGATCATACCTCACAAATCACCAGCTCTTTCTTAGCACCTACTGTGCTAATTCATATTCTCAAACCACTGAAACAAAGGCTTTTCTGATTAATAGGATCTACCAATTCTGAAGGGAGATAGTGACTGCTTTTTTTTTAACTTATGCATCCTTTGGGGTCGCTGCCACCACTTAAGTGGGTCACTGTCTTAAACTGCATCCCCAAACGTAACTCTACAATGAAAACTGGAGTGCAGAAGATTTACCTAAGGTGTACCCATGACAAACTGGAAATGGAATGAGGGAAGTAAAGTGCAGAAGGGGAAGACACTAAGGGCAGATGTCACTTCAAGTGACAGCCTTGACTTTACGTGATCCTGTGGAGTAGAAAATAAATTAGAGGTGAGAAACTAGAGGTGTGACTAGAGGTGAGAATGCTGGGCTTCCACGCTCTGGCATGATGGATCACAGGTCAAGTGCTCACCCACCAACAGGGTCATAAACTCCCACATACTTGGGGTTTTCTGTCTATACAGACATAGGGCTTTAGTCACTTGCAGGTAGCTTCTCAGAGAAGAGGGCATTGCTGTGAGCCTTGAGAGGTGAGTGCACACTGGATCTGAGAAGGGACATAAAGAAACAGGAGAGAGAACCAAGAGGACCTTGAATGGAACTTGACTCTGTTTGATGCACCTACCAAAGTATTCTTTCCAAAAAGTGAGTGCTGTCTCCAAGAAGAATTCTTAATGCCAACATTTGTGCCTCCCAATTTATTTTATTTTTCTTCACCAAGTGATATTTTGGTCCTTGTTTATTATAATAGCATTCTCCTTCCCTTCTCCTTTTCTTCTCTTTTCCTCTCCTCTCTGTCTCTTCCTTCTTCTTCTCCTCCCTCTCCTTTCCCCATCTTCCTCCTCCTTTTCTTCCTCCCCTTCCCCT
>NW_022900928.1:114553765-114568337 GCF_012274545.1 Fukomys damarensis | reverse complement strand
CCCCCTTTCCTCCTCCTCCTCCTCCTCCTCCTCCTCCTCCTCCTCCTCTTCCTTTTTCTTCTTTGGATTGAATCCAAGGTCTTTACATGGAGCTATAATCCTAGCCCTTCTTTTATTTTTTATTTTGAAATGGATTCTCACTAAGTTGCTGTGTTGTCCAGGCTTGGCTCAAACTTGTCATCCTCCTTTCTCAGCTTTCCAGAGTTCTGGGATTACAGGCAATTATCACCAACCTCAGTTTATAATGAAATTTTTTTGTGGTAATGGGTATCAAACTTGTGAGGCAGGTGGCAGAACCACTGAGCTAAATCCCTGGCCCCTATAATGAATATTAATCAAAGCACAGTGCACTTTAGAAATTGTACAAATAATGGGGTAGGTTGTATGAGTGAAAATTTGTTGTCTACATGAGTTCTTCATACCCTTGATTCTGTGTGAGTACTTTGCCACAACTGACACTGAATTGTGGTCCTATACACCAAGTGATATAGTTATGATATTTCTGTTTTATTTATTTTTTCCTGGTTAATCCACAGCCTCATAGATTTAGAATGACATCTCATCAACACACTTTCTTTCAGGAATCTCAGCTGGTACGAAACCTGTTCTGCATTGCTGAGACATTCCTAACATATTAATGATTATGATGATGGTCATAATAAAAGTGGTAACTACTATTTATTGCTTTTGTATGCCAGGCAATTTAGAAATAAATTTTTACAATGGCCTAAAGAATTATGTATTACTGTTTCTTCTATGGATAAGGAAACTGAGGCTAAACAGAAAAAAAAAACAACTTTCCCAATAATCTCTCCCATCTTTCAACATGCTTCTTTAGGCTTAAAATATCTAAAAGATCAGTACTCTTTCTCCTCAGATATCACCACTCAGCACTGTCTCCTGGGCGACTGGATTTTTGTATTTTAAAAAAATGAAGGGGGAATTAAAGGCAAACACATGTTTGTCTTCTTCAAGGTCAGTAGTGGCTTGCCTTCTTCAGTGAGGCAGGCTGGTGAATGAAAATTAATTCTTCAACCCTTATGTGTAGTCTGCTAACTAAGAGCAAAAGAGAAAGCTGCTCTTTTTGCAGCCTAATGTTTTCTTTTGAATGATGGTATCTGTCCTCATTAGAGGCTCTTAGCATATCAAAAAGGTGTTTTAAAAATCACTCTGAGAATCCAAAGAGCAAACCCAAGCATATTTTGATGTTTTCACAATGAGGCTAGCCACTTCAGTTAATAAACAGGCACTATGAATATAAGTGCCCCCAAATGGTCCACACAGATGAATTTAGCATTGTTAAAGTCCCCGGAGAACTCAGCATCTCTCTGATGTTGTGACTTCCATGATTCCATTGATCAGGAAATGCAGGAATATTGTCTACACTGGGCCCAGTCCAAGATGGTCTTTTATTTTCTTTGGGAAATCTAGATTCAATCAGTTTTAGCTTATTTTTATTTTCTTTTCAAAATCTAGATTGGAATTTGCTATATCTATCTGTCTCCCAATATAGGAACTAAATTTACTCACATTTTAAGATGATCTTATTGTCTGTTGCTGTATAACAAACTATACCAAATGTAGTGTTACCTTTAAGAAAAATTTTATTATTATATCTCAGGATTGGTGATGTTTTACATGATGTGTCAATTAAGCTCACTTGATGTTCTTCAGTTACTGTCTGAGCTTCCAAAATAAGAACTCAGTAGATGGACTGACGTGCAGAATGAACTCAAGTTAGTGAGTTGAGGGTTAAGGGAGTGCAACTCAATGATACAATTCTTAGCATGCAAGAGCCCTTGGTTCAGTCCCTAGCACACCAAAAGCAAAACAAAATAAATCTGAAAAACAAAAAAGAGCTGGAAGATTATGTTGAGGAACTTAGGAATGTACCAGACAAGAATAAAATGAGAAGAATGAAAGAAAAATTAAGAGATATGTAGAGGTACAAATGTCTATTTAGTATGAATCCAAGAAAGAAAAATATTAGTAAATGGGAAAATAAACAAATAATGATAAATACAAATAAAACCAGAAGCATTCTTCTACAAAGATAATAATAACTTAGTAGAAATTGTAAGAAAATAATAATATTTTTCTTACTAGCAGAAGGTATAAAATGTTCAGGAATAAACGTAAGAGCATATATGAGATTTTAAGTAGAAAAAATTCTTAAAGTTAATAAAACAAAGATTTAAATGAGTGAAGAGATACAGTATAGTAAAAATGAGATAATCTTACACAGGAAAGACCTAGTTTCTCCCAAAAATGAAACTTGAATCTAATGCTATTCCACTTAGAATTCCCAGAAGATTCTTTCATGATATTTAAGAATCTAGCCTTCTAAAATCTATATGGAAAAATAAAAGTCTTCCATGAATGAATACAAATATTTAATAAACAAAAATAAGGTGGTAGGATATTATAAGAAATTTAAGTAGTTTTTATGGTGGTACAGAAGAGAACTGGTGAAAGGAAAATTATAGGAAAAGATCCATATTCACATGGGCATTCAAATATGATAGCCATGACTGTTAATCATGATTTGTCAACTTACCTGGATTAAGAAATGCCTGGCATATTAGTAAAGCATACTTCTGAGTGTGTCTGTTGGGTGTTTCAAGAGATGATTGATGTATAGGCCAACAAACAGAGGAGGGAAGATCTATACCAATTATTGGTGACACCCAACAATAGTCTTTCAGCCTAGGTAAAATAAAAGGGAAGGAATGAAGTTGATGCATGTTTTGAAGAGCTCCATTCTGCTTTAGTGGTTCTGCTGCTATCACTTGTAGACATCAGATTTCAATTTGTTCAGCCTTGCAATAGATTCATATCAGTGTCTCTCTAGGGAGCCTCTAGCTTTTAGAGTCAGACTTGATCCTTTTTGTTATGCTACTTTCAACTTCTTGGACTGAGCATTTACTGAATCCGTCAGCTCACCAGCATGCAGACAGCCAATGTGGATTCTCCCACTTCTGATCCTGTAAGGCTATATAGAATCCACCAAAAAAGTATACATCAGAAAAAGAAAAACTTGCCTAAATATTTTAATACTAAATGTATTGAGACATCACGAGATTAACACAAGTTATCTTTGGCCTCTACCACTACAAGAGGTGCTCAAAGTAGTGTCCATTATCTTCTAAACATTTATTCATTTATTAGTATGCTGAACTGCTGAAATATGTGTACTTTTTTGATTCTCTCTGTCCATATAAATATATTTATATTTATATACATATACATGAAATATACATATTTATATGTATATACACACACATGTGAAATATATAAATATATGTGAATGCTCAAGTATATACATTTTTTGTTCTCTCTGTATATAAATATTCAGATATTATAAATATATATAATATATATGTATGCATATACATATGCACAAATATATCCTATTGATTTTGTTCTTCTAGAGGACCCTAACCAATGAAGATTTTGTACCAGGAGTAGGGTTGTTGATGTGATTGTACTTGACCATATGGTTTAGAAGCCTTTGGAATTGCTTTGTGGGAGGAGTTTGAAAACTTTTGGGTATGAAGTCTAGAGAAGCCTTAGACTGCTATAAGCAGAGCTTGAAGGTTAATTCTGGTTGGAGCTCAGGAGACCAGATTGTTGATAGTAATGTGGACAGTAAAGTTCAGCTCAGGAGTTGTCAGTAGTGAATTAGAACTTCTTTGGCTATTGCAGTAGTGGCCTTGTCTTTTTAATTGTTTGCAAGGTAGTTGTATCATGTTAGGTAGAATTATGATACTGTGTTAATTTTGTTTTTAAGTATGATTTAAACAAATGTGTTTGGATGTCAAATTGACAAGGAGTGGGATGTGATGGTTAAATTTGACTGTGTCAACTTGATTAGCTTGGTAATTGCCCAAGGTGTTGGTAGAGCACACTTATTGGTAGGTATGGTATGTCATGGAGGTGTCACCTTAGTTAGGTATCACCATATGTCTGGGCTTCTTTTTTTTTTTTCTTCATTAAGTTTATTGGTACTTTTTAGGTATATAGTACAGTTACATTCATCACTGGGATCTTGTACCTTTACATGAGATATCTGGTTCTTATTTTTTTCCTATACTACTTCCCTCCCTTCAACCCCCCACCCTTCCCTACTTACAAAGACTTTGTTTCCATTTCTCTTATTTTTTCTTTCCCCTTCTTTCCTTTTCCCATCCTTCCCACTTCCCCTACTCTTTTAGCCCTTTTCTTCCTATTTCACATTATCAGTTATATAATTTGAACCTTATTTATACTTTTAGTTTTCACACCAGAGAAACTATTCGGTATATACACATGTGTGTCCTATTTATTTCACTTAAGAGTATGGCCTCAATATTCATCCATTTAGCTCTAAATGTCTCTGGTTTCTCATTCTTTATGACTGAGTAGTACTCCATTTTATAGAAAAAAACCACACCTTGTGTATGCAGTCTCCAGTTGATGGGCAATTGGGCTTTTTCCAAGTTTTAGCTATTACAAACTGTGCTGCTATAAACATAGGTGTGCATATATAGCTGTGGTATGATTATTTTAATCCTTTTGGAAGAATACCCAACATAGGATAGCTTGGTCAAATGGGACCTCTAATCCTAGTTGTTTGAGGTATCTCCGTATTGATTTCCACAGTACTCGCACCAGTCTGCACTTCCACCAACAATGGTGAAGGGTTCCTTTTCCCCACAATCCTGCCAGCATTTGTTATTGGTTCATTTCTTGATAGCAGCCATTCTTTCCCAGGTGAGGTGGAATCTCAGTGGTGTTCTCTTCTGCATCTCTCAAATGATGAATGATGCTGAATATTTTTTCAAATATTTATTTGCTGCTTTTACTTCTTTGAGAAATGTCTGTTCATTTCAGATGCCCATTTTTGAATTGGGTCTTTATATTTGGGGTGTCTGATTATTTTGAATTCTTTATGTATTATAGATAGTAGACCTTTGTCTGAGGAACAGCTGGTAAAAATTTTTTCAACATTGTAAGTTGTCTCTTAGCTATGTTGGTGGTTTCTCTTGCATTGCAGAAGCATTTTAAAAAGACAAGATCGAAGTTATTGATTTGTTGTGGTATTACCCATGATACTGAGGTTCCGTACATAAAAATCTTCCCCTAAGCCAGTATCTTCTAGAGTTCTACCTAACTTATCTTCCAGCAAGTTTAGTGTTTCTGTTTTAATATTTAGATCTTTAATCCACTTGGATTTTAGTTTAGTGCATGGTGAAAGATAGGGGTCTATCTTTACTCTTTGGCAGGTTGAAATCCAGTTTTTTCCAACACTATTTATTAAAGAGGCTATCTTTCCTCCATTGATGATGGTTGGCTCCTTTGTCAAAGATGAAATAGCTGAGTATGTCTGGCATTGTTCCTGCATCTTCTAATCTATTCTACTGATCTTCAGGTCTGTTTTTGCCAGTACTATTCTGTTTTTACCATGGTGGCTTTGTAGTATAGTTTCATGTTGGGGATTGTGATACCCCCTGTCTTGTCTCTGTTGCCTAGAATGGAATTTGCTATTCTAGGTCTCTTCTGGTTCCAAATGAATTTTTGGATTATTTTCTCACATTCTGTGAATTATACTGCTTGGATTTCAATCAGGATTGCATTGGCTCTCTATAGCAATTTTGGAAATATGGCCATTTTCACAATGTATAGAGGTCTTTTGCTTCCTTCATTAGATTGATTCCTAGATATTTCATTTTTGGATAGTATTGTGAAAGAAATTGTTTCCTTGATTTCTCTTTCAGTGAGTCTGTTATTTGTGTTCAAGAAGGCTATTGATTTTTGAGTGTTGACCTTGTATCCAGTTACT
The DNA here is from genome assembly GCF_012274545.1 of Fukomys damarensis. NCBI lineage: Eukaryota > Metazoa > Chordata > Mammalia > Rodentia > Bathyergidae > Fukomys > Fukomys damarensis. The sequence goes on along the minus strand of NW_022900928.1, from coordinate 114,562,516 downwards.
CTGCTGAATGTGTCGATTAAGTCTATAAGTCTTTTGGCAGAGTTTTTGGGGTCATGTAGAGTATCATATCATCAACAAATAATGACAGTTTAACTTCTTCCTTTCATATTTTCATTGCTTTTTTTCTTTCTCTTGTCTCATTGCTGTGGCTAATGTTTATAGAACTATATTGAACAGGAGTGGACATCCTTGTCTTATTCCTGATTTTAGTATGAAGGCTGTCAGTTTTTGACCATTTATTATGATGTTGGCTATTAGTTTTTCATAGATAGCCTTTATCCAGTTGAGATAAAGACCATCTACTCCAATTTTCTGGAGGGTTTTTATCGTGAATGGGTGTTGAATTTTGTCAAATGCTTTTTCTACATCTCTTGAGATGATCATATAGTTTTTATCCTTGACTCTGTTACTATAGTGTATTACACTTATCAATTTATGTATGTTGAATCATACTTGCATCTCTGGGGTAAATCCGACTTGGTCAGGGTGTATGATCTTCCTGATGGTCTTCTGTATTCTGTTTGCCAGTATCTTATTGAGGATGTTCTTGTCTGTGTTCATTAGGGAAATTGGCCTGTAGTTCTCTTTTTAGGTTGCCTCATCCCCTGGCTTGGGAATCAAAGTAACACTTGCTTCCAGGAATGAATTTGGAAGTATTGCTTCCCTTTCAATTTCATTGAAGAGTTTAAAGAGTAGTGACAGTAGTTCTTCTCTAAGTGTCTTGTAGAATTCAGCAGTGAAGCCATCAGGACTTGTGCTTTTCTCTTTTGGTAAAATTTTAATTATGTTTTCAATTTCACTGATTGTAATTGGGGTGTTTAGAATATTTTTATCTTCTTTATTCAACTTTGGTAAGTCATATGTTTCCAGAAATCTGTCCATTCTGATGTCTGCTCTCTTGCCCTTCCTCTCTGGTGCTGCACCCCTGCTTTGCCTCTCAAGCACTATGATCTAAGTCTTTTTGTTTAGCAGTGCCCTTATACCATGATGTTCCTGCCTGGGAGACTCCTGGCCTCCTGAAAACCCTGAAACCATGAGCTACATTAAACCTCTTCTTTTATAAGTTGTGTGTGTTGACTGTTGTTTCCCAACAATAGGAAAGCTGAATAATACAACAACCACGGTGTCATACATCATTGACTACAGGTTATATTATCAGTAGAAGTGGGAGAATTTGTCTTTCCATTAAGAGAAAAACATAAAATAGAATTACTACTTTTCATATAGATCACAGGCAAGTGAGAGACTTACATACTAAAGACAAAATGTAAAAGCTAAATAAAATAAAGCGTATAAAATATCTTTATGATCATAGATTGTGAATTGATTTTCAAAAAATTAGATTCCCTAAAGTATAATCCTTCAGGTTAAAAGCTTTATGCATTTGGAATTTTTGAACTTTTGTCACAGATTCATTTTTCTGTTCAATAAAACATCATAACCGAGTTAGGGTGTGGAGATAGATTGATGAAAGATATTTACAGTTTCTGAAATACAAGGGATTATGTTATAGGGCAAGCTTTGGTCTGTGATAGATGACCATTTCTAGGGGCTCTGGTATTTAAACTACGGCAAAATACATAGTGTAACACTTTGTTACAATCAGGATTAAACAGCTATGTCAACATGCAAGAATGTGGCTAGAATTGAAGAACAAGGTAAAGTAAAAATAAGTTAAAAGACTTAAATTCAAGATTATGTATAAAATTATATATATTTGTCTATATGCACATAAAGATGGTGTACAAATGCTAATGTTTTAACAAATAGGTGACTAGAGATGGAAAAGAATGAGATTGCAGTCAGAGAGACAAAAAAGGATAATGAGATAAAATAAAACAAAGTGTAGAAGCTATCAACAATAGTGTTCCAAGAGCAGACTCAGTAATTTGTTTCTGTGTACCAATGATAAAGATAGAAAAAGGAGGGACCAAAGTGACAGGGAAGTAGGGCCAGCTGGGGGTAGAGGCCTGAATCATGACCCAGGACTGCCCTGATCTCAGAGCAAGTCACCAGTTTTCAATTCCCTAAACTTTCTGTAATGCTTTAATTCATTCCATCATTCATTTTATTCATTCAATATGTAGATTATAATTTCCTTTCAGAAATTTTGTTGAAAAAATAACTGGGATAAAGACAACAACTATGCTTGCTAGAAATAGCATAAGAAATACCAAAAGCCAGAAAATAAACCCAATATCTTTTGTTGTTGTTGTTGTTTGTTTAACATTTTTTAAATTTTGTACTTCTTTTTTGGTTCATAATATAAATATAGCAAATGCACAAATAAGATCTATGAACTTTCGAAGCCAAACATACTCTTTCAAGAACAACCTGCAGTAAGAAATAGAATATTCCCAATACTCAAGAAGCTTTTTTGTTCTCCAGCACAGTTATTAGAAAACCTCAAATGAAACTATTATTTGATATCTAGCTTCAAATTAATTTATCCTGCTTTAAACTTTCTACAAATAGAATTGCATATTACACTATGCCTGGTTTCCTTAATTTCACATAATGTTCATGATTCATTCATGTTGCTATGGGTAGTAATAGTCCATCATAGGAATACATTGTAATTATTTTTTATGTCAAGTAAATGTGAGTTGTTTCTATTTTTTCCCCATTGAGTTTACTGGTACATTTTAGGTATACATTACAGTTACATTCACTAGTGGGATCTTGTACCTTTACGAGAAGATGTGGTTTTTCTATAAAATGGAATATTACTCAGTCATAAAGAATGAGAAATTAGATTCATTCATAGGAAAATGGATACATATTGAGGATATACTCCTAAGTGAAATAAATAAGTCACACATGTGTAAATACCAAAGAGTTTCTCTGGTATGAATAAACTATAATAGTACATAAGATCCTAATGATATAATAGACAATGTGAAATAGGAAGAAAGGGGCTAAAGGTGTAGGGAAAGTAGGAAGGGTAGGGGAAACATAATAAGGGAAAAGAAAAAAATGAGAAAATGAAAAAATGGAAATGAAGTGTTCGTAAAGGGGAAGGGGAGGAGGGGTGAAGGGAGGGCAGGGACAAGGAAAAAATGAGACCCAATATCTCTTTTATGAAACACCCTGACAAAAGTTACACATCTGTTGGCTGCAGTCCAACTTCTGTTAAAAGAAAACTATGGTCACAAACAGAAGAATTTGTTTTTTAAACAACTGTTTTTAATATAAATGTTAATTTAATACTGGACAGCAAGGTATTGAGCAGTTTTGTCTTCTCTGTGTGGCTCATCTTCACCCTTCACTGCCTTTTATGCACCTGTCAGACTACAAACCAGCAAACAACTGGAGTGTGAAGTCACACCTAGTCTATATTTTCTACTAATGACTCTGCTGTCACTATGCATTTGAAAATATGGAAGTTGACTGATATCTGTGCCCAGAATCTTTTCTGAGGAGAGGCCACTTGCAACTATTTTAGTGTGAGGTGGTAGATTTCTTTTCAAAAAGGAAATAACCACAGAGAATCAGTCAGTAATACATGAGATTTTCAAAATGTAGAAAGCACTTGTCAGAATTCTGGTGACATTTATGGCAATTGTTTGGCATCAAACTCTAGAGTATAAAGAAGTCATACCAAAATAAAAGATAGTAAGAGTTCTAGCCATGTTCAGTTATATCATGGGATGAAAAGGTGGAGTTTTATAGTGTTACAGAAATATTTTCATTTGGAGTTTTTTACATATTAAGAGAGCAGTTTGGGGACTGAGAAAAGACACCAATAAGCATTTAATGTACTTCCTTTTACTTTTCTATCACCCCCTCTTGTCCCTGCCTTGATGGTGTTTGTGAGACAATGTTGAGATCTCTAGTTTTCTCATTGTACCAAATAACAGCTGAATTCCATAAGGAAGACAAAGTACACAAGCAACACACTTATTCTGCCTAAAAGAAGTCCTTCACTCTGTTTTTGGGTGTTTGTGTCTCTTGACTGAAAACTAACATTAAAAACATCTTTTGTTATTTCCAAATAATGTGAAATGTTTATCTAGTTATTTCTTCAAAACCTTAGCAGCATATTTTATTTTGAGTTTGTAACAATTAACATATATCAATGTATATGTAAGTATATATGCATGCATGTATAAAATAGTTTGCAACACTTTGCACTTATATTTTGTGTATATACATATTCAAATGTAAAAGAAATTGTGATCATTGTCATGTTTTACATACTTATATATGTACACATGCACATATATACATGCATGTGCATTATATGTTCTACATATGTACATACAAGAATAAATTTCAACTATTACACATTTATCCAAGCCCATTTGGTTCATTGAAAGCCCTTTATTTGGGAAGCTCTCTGTACTACCCAGAAGTGAGAAGTGAGGGTATATTGCCTTCAGTTTGCCTGCACTAGACTTCATTTACACATGTATAATCTGCTACTGCTCAGTGTGGTAGATTAGCACTCTTAAAAGTATGTTGGTTTGCTGGACAGCATGGTGCATACCTACAATCACAGCACTGAGGGACACTAAGGCAGGGAGATTACAAATTTTAGTCAAATCTTTGCTAATTTAGTAGAACCCAGTGTCAAATAAAGTTTGGTGATGTGGCTCAGTTGGGTACCCTGAGTCCAATTCCAATATTAGAAAAAAAAGTTTCTGGTTTGGCCAAGGTTATATGGTTAGCCTGCTCTCATCTCCTCCTTTTCAATCCCCTCACCATGTAATATATTGCATTTCAAAAAAGTCTTAGACCTAGTTCCATCATAGAGAAAAACTATCAGCAAAAAGGTGTACACACAGGCACATAGTCTGTTCTGAAATCTTGAAGGAGGCCACATCTGTCCCCAAAGGCTCTCTGTGACACTTGTCTAAAGGCCTTGTGTGCTTAAAGCACCCATGATTGTGAGAGTGACCTTTTAGAGAAAAATATTCCAGATACAAAACTAGGGATGCAATTGAATATTCACTTAGAAACAGGAGGGAAGACAGCGCAACAAGTTATACATTATGGAGCTGGAAAATACTGTAAACTACACAAAATTCAGATAAATAATAGAGTAGCCTGTCTCATCACTAAACTTGCTGGAAGATAAGTTAGGCAGAACTCTGGAAGACACTGGCAAAGGAAAAGACTTTATGAACAAATCCTCAGCAGCACGGGAATTAGCAGAAAGAATCAACAACTGGGGATCTCATCTTACTAAAAAGCTTCTGTACTTCAAAAGAAACCATCAACAGAACTAAGAGACAACCTACAACGTGGGAAAGAATTTTTACCAGCTGCTCCTCAGACAAAGGACTATTATCAAGGATATATAAAGAACTCAAAACAATCAGTCCCCCCAAATGTAAGACCCAATTCATAAATGGGCATCTGAAATGAACAGATATTTCTCAGACAAAGAAGTAAAAGCAGCAAGTAAATATATGAAAAAATGTTCCATATCACTGGTCAACTCACCCCACAGAATGGCTGCTATCAAGAAGTCACACAATAACAAATGTTGGCGGGGTTGTGGGGAGAAAGGAACTCTTCTTCACTATTGGTGGGAGTGCAGACTGTTGCAACAACTGTGGAAATCAAATGGAAATACCTCAAAGAGCTAGGTCTAGAGGTTTCATTTGACCCAGCCATCCTTCTGCTGGGTATCTTTCCAAAAGATTTAAAAGAATAATACCACAGAGATATAGCACACCAATGATTATAGCAGCACAGTTTGTAATAGCTAAAACTTGGAAACAGCCCATCTGCCCATCAGTTGGAAACTGGATAAAGAAGATGTGGTTTTTCTATAAAATGGACTACTATTCAGCCACAAAGAATGAGAAATTAGATTCATTCATCGGAAAATGGATACATATTGAGGATATACTCTTAAGTGAAATAAACAAGTGACACGTGTGTAAATTCCGAATAGTTTCTCTGGTGTGAAAAAGTATAATAGTGCACAAGATCCTAATAGGATAGTTAAGAGTGTGAAATAGGAAGAAAAGGGCTAAAGGTGTAGGGAAAGTGGGAAGGGTAGGGAAAAGGAAATAAGGGAAAAGAAAAAATAGAGAAAATGGAAATAAAGTATTTGTAAATAGGGAAGGGAGGAGGGGTGAAGGGAGGGCAGGGACAAGGGGAAAAATGAGAATGAAGACCTATCATGTAAAGGTAGAAGATCCCAGTGATGAATGTAATTGTACTGTATACCTAAAATGTACCGATAAACTCAATGAGAAAAAAAAAGGTACAAGATCTCAATGATAAATGTAACTGTATTATTTGCTTCAAATGTACAAATAAGCTTAATGGGGAAAAATAAAAGATAATAATTCTAGACGGCCAAAAAATTTTTTTTCAACTTGTTTTTCCTGCATACTCTTTGGTCATGTATTCATATTGTGACAAATTATATATTATTTGTTATTATTTAATTTTGTAGTCAGTATTTACTTATTCTTTTTTTGTGCATGACAAGGTCTTGCCATGAAGTTCAGGCTGGCCTTGAGCTCACTATGTAATCCAGGCTGGCCTCAAACTCGCAGTGATCTTCCTGCCTCAGCCTCCCAAGTTTTTACTTATTCTTTTGCTTATTTTCCTCTTCTCTCTTCATTCCTTCCTTGTTCCCTCTCTCCCTTTATCTTCCTTCCTTCTTTCCTCCTCCCTCCCTCAACCCTCTCTTCCTCTTCCCTTCCTTCTTTCACTCCTTCTTTCACTCCTTCATTCTTCCTTTTTTTCCTTCCTTTATTTATTGATTGATATTAAATTCAAAGAGGGTTGGGCTACATTCCCAGGGATTTTTCATTTTATTGAGACAATATCTGACTAAATTACCCAGTTTGGGTTTGGTCTTGTGATCCTCATTCCTTACAAAGCTTTCTTAGTAACTGATTACAATCCTTATCCAGTTTTGTCTTTTGTCTTTTTAAAATTTTTTCTTGCCTGCTCTAGAATTTACAGCACAGAATCTATCTGCAAATATTATATGAATTCATAGAAGCTGTGGTTGCATAGCAGCATATATTATTTTTCCCTCCCTTTTCTATTCTTATTGTATTTCTTCATAATTTATAAATCCTGTGTTATTACATGATAATATTGTTGTCCAAATTATTTCTTTATGTTATAATCCTCATGTACTTATTATAAGATAATGATAGTACTATTAACTTATAATTATTTTTAATCAGTTAAATAGTAGGCGATGTGGATCATATGTTTGCCACATATTCACTTTGACCAGCTGTTTTCATTCTTTGTGCACATTTGCGTTTTCATGGTGACTGTTTTTACTTGAATATGGAGAACTTCATGTAACATTTACAAGTGTTGAGATCTGCCAGTGACAATTCTGTGTTTTTGTTTGCCTGAAAAGCTTTTATTTTTTCCTGTAGTTTTGAGGACTTCTTTCATTGAATGTAAAATTTGAGATTGATCATTTTTTTCCTTTGAACATATCATTCTATGGTTTTTTGGTTTGAATTAGTTTGGTTGTCAAATCAAACCTTGCTTTTCTTTAAGTGATGTCTTGTTTATGTATCTTCCAATCCTGGGTGATCACTGGGTGATTCAGCTTACAGCTGCCTCTGGTTTCAGATTCAAGAGCTTATGCCAATTTCCTGAGGTATTGTGTATAGTAATGTCCACTCCTGGGTTCTACCTTGAAAATTTCAGTTGTCTTTATGAATCTCAGCTTTTCCAGTCAGTAAGAACATAGTGGTTTTCTTGGAGTTTCTCCACTTCTGTGCTGCTGTCAGGAAATTACCACCATGAAGAAAGCCAGGGCAATTATAGAATTCACCATGTAGTTTACCTTATTTGAAAACTTTTGGTTCACTCTCCTGGGTTCCTTAGTTTTGAGGGTCTATAAACTTTTACTTAATACTCTGTTTAGTTTTATAATTGTTTGTTTGAGTACTGAACTACTGAGTTCATCATGACTAGAAGCAAATGTCATACGATCTGAATATAATAGAAAAACACTTTACAATGTGGATTACTACAAGAATAAAACATTTTTGATCACTGACATAGGCCTAGTGACAAAGTACTGTCATCATGTAGTTGCTCAATAAATATTTATTAAATACATGAACAAATGAACAAAATCGTGCCTTTTGAACAGAAAGCAGGACTGATGATATGATTATTTTACCTCTTAATGGAACATAAATTCTTGATTAGCACTTTTTTTTTTTCATTGAGTTTATTGGTACATTTAGGGATACAGTACAGTTACATTCATTGTTGGGATCATGTACCTTTACATGGCAAGTCTTGATTCTCATTTTTTCCCCTTACCTCTGCCCTCCCTTCACCCCCTCCTCCCCTCCCCATCTACAAACACTTTATTTTCATCTTTTCATTCTCTCACATTTTTTTCTTTTCCCTTTTTGTTAAAGATACTAGTTACTAAGCTATTAAGGTATACATTCCTGATTAGGGCACTTCATATATTGACTCCTCCCACAAATAGGGGATAAGAATAATTTAAAAATATTGTTTCAAAGTATAAATAATTTAAAAAGCAAAAATTTAAATAATTTGAATATCTTGCATATATATGTGTAATTCTCCTTTGTTTTGAAAATGATTGCACAGTGTACAAAATAAAGTGTACCTTTCTACTTTCATATAGCTCTATTTGTTGAGGAAAATTTAGTAAGCCACCTAATTGCCTAGTGTTTCACTGAATAGATATATCATAATTTCTTAAAAGACTTTCTTTTTTTTTTCAGCTTTAATTGAGTTTATTGGTACATTTTAGGGATACAGTAC
>NW_022900928.1:114552533-114553151 GCF_012274545.1 Fukomys damarensis | reverse complement strand
AGTCCAAGCTCTTTGAGGTATCTCCATATTGATTTCCATAGTGGTTGCACTAGTCTGCACTCCCACCAACAATGGAGGAGGCTTCCTTTCTCCCCACAACACCGCCAACATTTTTTATTGTGTGATTTCTTGATAGCAGCCATTTTTGTGGGGTGAGGTGGAATCTTAGTGTTGTTGTCATCTGCATCTCTCTAATGACCAGTGATGTGGAACATTTTTTCAAATATTTTCTTGCTGCTTTTACTTCTTTGTCTGAGAAATGTCTGTTCATTTCGGATGCCCATTTTTGAATCGGGTCTTTATATTTGGGGGGACTGATTGTTTTGAGTTCTTTATATATCCTTGATAATAGTCCTTTGTCTGAGGAACAGCTGTTAAAAATTTTTTCCCACATTGTAGATTATCTCTTAGTTCTGCTGATGGTTTCTTTTGAAGTACAGAAGCTTTTTAGTAAGATGAGATCCCAGTTGTTGATTCTATCTGCTAGTTCCCATGCTACTGAGAATTTGTTCATAAAGTTTATCCCTATACCAATGTCTTCCAGACTTCTGCCTAACTTATCTTCCAGCAAGTTTAATGTTTCTGTTTTAATATTTAGATCTTTAATCCATTTGGATT
>NW_022900928.1:114550730-114551275 GCF_012274545.1 Fukomys damarensis | reverse complement strand
TGTTTCTTGTATACAACATATTGTTGGATTTTGCTTCTTAATCCATTCTGCCAATCTATTTCTCTTGATTGGTGAATTGAGGCCATTAACATTGATGGTTATAACTGATATATTTTGACTTATTCTTGTCATGTTATGTCCTTTTGTTGCCTCTTTTTACTTTTTCTCCCATCTCCTTTTAGTTTCTTGCCTTGCCTATTTGATTAGGTCAGCTGGGCCTCATGTTATTGTGAACTTCATTGTCCTTTTCTAAGATATTGTTTAGAATTCCTTGCAGTGCTGGTTTGGTGTTCATGAAATTTCTCAGGTGCTCTTTGTAATTTATTCTTTCAAAAACCAGCTCTTTGTTTCATTTATTTTTTGTATCATTTTCTTAGTTTCAATTGCTTTGATTTCTGCTCAGGTCTTTATAATTTCCTTTCTTGTTTGAGCTTTGGGTTTTTCTTGCTCTTGTTTTTCTAGGAGTCTAAGTTTCATCATTAAGTTGTTTATTTGAGCCCACTCTGTTTTCCTAGTGTGGGCATTCAGTGTTATGAATTTTCCAT
>NW_022900928.1:114530350-114548789 GCF_012274545.1 Fukomys damarensis | reverse complement strand
ATTTTCATTTGCCCTACTATTTGCCATTGGTGAACTTGAAATCTGTTTTTGTGTCTTCCTTAAGTCTTTTCTCATTTTTATTTTTATTGTTGGGTTGTCCTTCTTTAATTTCTGGGTATTACTTAAATCTTCCTAATATAGTTGCGTTTTAGCTTTTGAATTTCTAATGACTGATAGACATCCTCATTTTCATAATATCCAAGAAAACAACTCTTTAAATCAATCACAACCCTTTATCCCAATTGATACATTCAGCAGCCCAATAGGATCAGGCACAGCTTGCCAACTGACCACTTGTGGTAGTCATTAATGTATCACCTTTAACTCATGTGAATTAGATTAATTTCAAGAAGCAGCTCATAGTATGTTTGCAGTGAATATTCTTTTCAATATGGCATCTTTACCATTTAGGATGGGGGGTCGACTTAGAACAAGAGGATTAGATAAGTGAAAGAATTAGAGCAGGTTTGAAGTGAATCTAGAGGTTGTAGAATTTCCTTACTATCTTTACAAAGGTATTAGCTTCAGGGGGGATAGAGAGAGTGCAGGAATAAGGACAAGAATATATCCCCTTAACAATAACAGGCGCTTGCCTTTCCTTGAGGGTACAAAGCCATGAGTGAGGTAAAATGAGTGGGGAAAAGAACATAAAGAGAAACCCCTCCTAAAAACAAAAAATAATAAAAGAAGAAGTCTGAGTTAGGGCAGGAGCCGGAATAAAAAGGGAGATGAGGGACAATATGGTGGAGCAAGAGACTGAGTTGGAGAGGAGGAGAGAAAAAAGAAAGAAATTTTAGGGTGGAATGAGGAAAAGAAAAGAGAGAGAGAGAGAGAGAGAGAGAGAAAGAGAGAGAGAGAGGGAAAGAAAGAATTTGAAGGGCCTCTTTCAGACTGTTTCTGTTCTCATATTATACCACATGTACAACCATATGTAGAAACGAATCAGAAAAATACCCTTCATGAGAACCTATGCCTCTGCAGAGTTGGTCTAAGGACTGGCCCAATCAGGAGGTTTGAGAACGGGGGGTGGAAGGTCGTGGAGGTGTTTCAAGGGCGCCTGCTTGGCTACCTTCCTTACTGGGTCTGTTGTTGCACAGTCTGGGAGGTCGCGCACCCACCGGGTGATCTCAGGCAGGCAGGCAGCTAAAGAGGCCCCCTCCGGGATCTTTGGGTCCTTGCTGGGCCTGTGTTGCACGGTCCAGGAGGTCGCCCACCCACCAGGTAATCTCAGGGAGGCAGGCAGCTGAAGAGACCCCCTTCGGGGTCTTTGGGTCCTTGCTGGGCCTGTGTCGCACAGTCCGCGAGGTTGCCCACCAGCCGGGTGATCTCAGGCAGGCAGGCAGCTCAAAAGCCTTTCTTTTAATGGGTGCTGAGGCTTTTGTCTGCAGTTATTTGCAGTTACCAACAGTATAGTCAACAGTTTTGCCTGTATTATTGTCATACAACTATACAAAATAGCCATAAAATATGCTCCAAATCAGGTAATGGACAAGTCATCCTTCAACACAAGTCATTTATTGCTGCACAATAACTGCATCTTTCCTGTTCAAATTATCACAAGAAACTTCAGGCCCACAAATTACCCTCAAAGCATTACCACTGTTTTGTAGTACACCCATGTTCCTTCTCAACTGGCTCTGTTTAGTATGTAGTATTAATATGAGAGAATTCCTTTTATTATGAAAAATATTACCTCTTTGATCTCTGGATAAAAAAAAAAGAAAATTAAAATTTTGAGCCTGTTTTGTGTGTGGTTTTTTTTAAAAAAAGGTGTGACCTTCAATGTAACACCAGATTCTTGTTTGCTTTTCTTTTCTTTTTTTTTTTTAGTTTACTGTGTAATTCATTAAATTAGCTGTTTACATTCACAAGAGAATTGTATTTTTCTCACCTTTATTTTCTCATTAAGACCTCTGACAGAGGGGACTCTTTTTCAAATTTCTAAAATGTACCATAGAATTAGGGCTAAAAGTTGCTTCTGAGATGAGGCATAAATATTCTCTCAGCTATTAAGAAAAAAAATCCAACTTTTCCAAAGAATAATTGTGGGTCATGAAGTCCTTCAAATACTTTTCTTGTTCTCCAATTAACTTCTTCATATACTGGAGAAATTCTCAGTGGAAGCCTAAAGACATTATTAAAACAAAGCAGAAGCTTAGATTTTGTAATGTAAAGATTCTAGACACATGAGAGCCTAGACGTGGAATAAATCTCAGTTCCTCACAGTTAAAGGTCATTTTGTATGACATTGAAAATGTAATTTTCTTAAGGCTTTGATTCTTAATTGTTTTTTCCTTATCGACACCTGGAGAGCTTCCCTAACTTGCTTAGTTCACAGCATTACTTTTATAAAACATCCCCAAACATTCATAACAGTGATCTTACAAATGATCTTTAAGAGATAGAAACAGCAGAAGACCAGCTCTTTGGAGTCAGTCAGACAATTTGGGATTCAGGTCAAAGCACATGCCAGCAATGGGAAGGGTTTAGAATGGCTACAATATGAGGGAGGTGAGATGGAGCCCCAGGTATGGGGAAAGTTAGTCACAGGGCTTTGGGAATCCAGGGAATGTATCTGTTGACACCCTACTTGTATACTACCAATGCCCGAGACTCTGTGATAGACTTAGTTTTGATCAGTAATTGTGTGCAGATAATTGGATCTTGTTAAGCAAAATTTCTGTCCTGGTATCCAACTCTCCAATCATGACAGCTATAAAGAAGCAACTAACAGCAAACTACTGTTATTGTTTAGCTTTTATAGAATGTCAGCAGTTTACTTGGTGCTATGAAGATGAGGAATGCAATATTGAGCTTGATGAGTTCTTTTTGTCAAGTAAACAGTGGCAGCTAGAGCATTTGGTCATTAGGAAGCTTAATGAAAGGGACAGGCCACATTTGCTGAATTCAGTGGTTTGTTTCTCTTTCTATCCTCTGTACAGTGTTCTTGGATGATATAGCCACAGCCCAATGGTCCTTAAACTATACATTGGAATCATTCAGAAAGCTTTTATAAACACTGCTGCCTACTTTTTAACCTCAGTGTTTTTAGAAAACAATCCAACTTTTCCAAAGAATAATTGTGGGTCATGAAGTCCTTCAAATACTTTTCTTGTTCTCCAATTAACTTCTTCATATACTGGAGAAATTCTCAGTGAAAGCCTAAAGACATTATTAAAACAAAGCAGAAGCTTAGATTTTGTAATGTAAAGATTCTAGATAGACACATGAGAGCCTAGACGTGGAATAAATCTCAATTCCTCACAGTTAAAGGTCATTTTGTATGACATTGAAAATGTAATTTTCTTAAGGCTTTGATTCTTAATTGTTTTTTCCTTATGGATACCTGGAGTCTTTTTGTACCTTTAATAAAAAACAGAAAAAATTAACTTTACTAATCAGTGCCTTGTCTATCATACAAGGTGTGATCAAAACATAGGGCGAACTTAAAAAAATATTATTACAGTAAAGAGATGCACTGCCATTAACTCCTCAAAATATTCCTTCTTACTTAAAAAGCAGTTATCCCATTGTTGTTGCCACCATGTCATACAGTTCTAAAAGCCTTGTTTCATGTCTAATTGTGCTGTCATGGCTGCCTTGATGTCCTGAATCCATTCACAATATTTACCTCTCACAGTTAACTTGACTTTGGGGAACAGCCAGAAGTTGTATGATGCCAGATCTAGTGAACACACCATAATGTTTTTAGGAGCCTGCCTTTCTACTGTATGGCATTGACAGCAACATTCATCATATTTTTGGTTATATTTCATAAAGACATTCATGAAAGAGGACTTGGCATCACACTGACACAGTGACTAGGTGGGAGATGGCCAAAAGAAATAGTCACAGAGAGGGTACAAAGTAGATTTCCCTGTGATATGTTTAAGTGCAGGCCAGAAAGGTCACAGACATTCCATCCTCTGGGTGAGGAGGTAGGTCAGTCCTGTGTGGTTTTTGTAGGAACCTGGGTCTGAGAGTGCTGGCATTAAGTCCAATGGATTGACTGACCCCCAATCCCTGCTCCACTGCCTACATGCAGCAGAGAACTCAATGATCTGTTTGCTTTTTATATCTGACAATGTGGTCAGGGATATGTCTCAAATTAGACAGATAGAACAGCCTGGCATATATTCACAGCAGGGATTTCAGGGCTGGGTTGGGGGAGCCTCACAAACCCACAGGCTTTAAAGGAAATGGAGAAAGCAGAGACTTAAGGTGCACAGAGGGAGGCAGAAACTGGAAGAAGCTGGAGTGAATATAGCCCTATGGCAGACATCATTGACCAACAACATCCAGTTGCAAAGGCAAAGCAGGATTCAGCATTCACAAACAAACACATGAGTATGGATACAAAATAGGATGTAGTAGTGACTTTCTGTTTTCCCCTACCTCTGGGGGATTTCGATACTGTAGAACTTGGAAAGAAACTGCTCAAAAACATGGAGGAATTCTTTTGGACCTCGTTTACTTTTTCTTCATTTCAGTTTTGGGGTTTTATAGTTTCCTTTTTTTTTTGCTATCTGTTTTTTTTTCTTCTTTTATTGTTTATCTTTTTTTCTGTTACATTTATCTAAATCTATTAATTTTCCTTTACTCCTTAGTAGGATCCTTTCTCTACCTTTTCTCTCCTACTCTTACTTATTTTTCAAATTTTACTTCTTTCATGTCCCCTCTCCCCCTACATTATTATTTATGTTACTAAGTTTTATTAATCTTGAGACAGTTTATAATATTATTGTTGAATTCTTTCAATTGTTAATGGTAATATATTTGTTGCATTTAGTAGATATTTATGTCAAAATTTTGTTTGTATCTGGGTCTTTATTTTTGCAGATCTCTTTTCTTTTTAAAATTTTTATTAGTATATATTTGCCATACACAATGATCACAACCTGTTCCTAATATGTTTTAATTCTTTTTTTCCCCATTCCCATCCCTAGTCTCTTTTCTATTGTTGTGTCAAACAGTGATACCTTTTATTAGTTCTTATAGTATGTCAATATCCACTTTGTCTGTATTACTTTTGATAATTTCATTTCTATTGTTGGGGTAGCATAGTTGTTGCTGTTGTTTTTCACTTTAGGCCAATGTCCAATTTGTCTTTGTGCATCAACAGTATTGCAATTCATTTCAAAAGAATTAGAGGCGAGGCCAATTAAACTGCAATTTCCTCTCCCCAAATTAAAAGAGGTAGTTGAATCTTGGAAGAGAAGAAAATGACATATTTAGCCATACCCAAGGAATATGACTGGAAAGCTGACTAAATAAAAAGATCTTCCTATTAGCACCAAATCTTTCCACTGTAATTGAGCCTCAACCCTCTCAAAAATATATATACATGAGAAAACAAGAAAATAAAATGTCTCCAAATATTCCTAAGTCCCCAAGGCTAATCTATGGGTCATCAAATGGAGGAAACAAAATGCCAAAGAACTAAATTATATCAAGTGATACACGATCAGAACAAAAAACAGAACAATAAAGTTCTCAGCAGTGCAAGGATCAACAAGTGGGATCTCATCTTATTAAAAAGCTTCTGTGCTGCAAAAGAAACCATCAACAGAACTAAAACACAACCTACAATGTGGGAAAAAGTTTTTACCAGCTGCTCCTCAGACAAAGGACTATTATCAAGAATATATAAAGAATTCAAAACAACCAGCCCCCCCAAATATAAAGGCACAATTCATAAATGGGCATTTGAAATGAACAGACATTTCTCAGAAAAAGAAGTAAAAGCAGCAAGTAAATATATGAAAAAATGTTCCACATCACTGGTCATTCAAGAGATGCAGATGAAAACAACACTGAGGTTCCACCTCACCAAACAAAGAATGGCTGCTATCAAGAAATCAAGCAATAACAAATGTTGGCAGGGTTGCGGGGAGAAAGGAACTCTTCTCCACTGTTGGTGGGAGTGCAGACTGTTGCAACAACTGTGGAAATCAATATGGAGATACCTCAAAGAGCTGGGACTGGAAGTTCCATTTGACCCAGCCATTGCTCTGCTGGGTATCTTTCCAAAAGAATTAAAAGAATCATACCACAGTGATATATGCACACCAATGTTTATAGTGCACAGTTTGTAATAGCTAAAACTTGGAAACAGCCCATTTGCCCTTCAGTTGGAAACCAGATAAAGAAGATGTGGTTTTTCTATAAAATGAACTACTATTCAGCCACAAAGAATGAGAAATTAGATTCATTCATAGGAAAATGGATACATATTGAGAATATACTCTTAAGTGAAATAAATAAGTCACACATGTGTAAATACCGCATAGTTTCTCTGGTGTGAAAAACTATAATAGTATATAAGATCCTAAGGAGATAATTGACAATGTGAAATAGGAAGAAAAGGGCTAAAGGTGTAGGGAAAATGGGAATGATAGGGGAAAGGTAATAAGGGAAAAGAAACATGTATGACAAAATGAAAAAATGGAAATAAAGTGTTTGTAAATGGAGAGGGGTGGAGGGGGTGAAGGGAGTGCATGGACAACGGGAAAAAAATGAGAATCAAGACCTGTCATGTAAAGGTACAAGATCCCAATAATGAAGGTAATTGTACTGTATACCTTAAATGTACCAATAAACTCAATTAATAAAAAAAATAATTAAACAGATAATGGACTTAGTAAACAAAATGACCAGTGAGCTTATAGAGGACACTAATGAAAAGATAGCTGTGCTAGACAAAACAATACAAAGCATGAATGATGAGTTTCACAAAAAGTTAGAGTGTATGAAAAGGTATCAAATAGAAATCCAAGTGATAAAAAATTATATTAAAGTATGAGAGACAGAAGTAACCAATGTGAGGAGAGAGTGTCAGAACTAGAAGATAGGCCTGATGCAGGTGAGCATGTACTCAGAGTCACCTTTAAAATAACAGATCAGGGAAAACAGGTCCTTGTTGAAAGATGACAAAAAGATTAATCTGAGATTAATTAAATTAGTGAAAAAAATCAGAAGACATCATGAATGACATAAAAATCTGTTTACAGAAATATCTTTCAAATTATGAGGAAATAATTTAATGCACAGGTAAGTGAGGCAAATAGTACCCCAAATAACCATGATCAACAAAGAACTTTATGACACACTGACCAAAATCTCAGAAGTTCAAGAGAAATACAGAATCTTAAAAGCTGTTTAGAGAACAACAACAAATCATTTATAAGAGTAACCCTCTAGAATTACAGCAAACTTCTCAACACAAACCTTAAAGGCCAGGATAGTTTGGAGTAATGTGCTTCAAGCCCTAAAAGAAAAAAATCTTCCTTCCATCCCTTATGTGTTGCAAAATTATCTTTCAAAATTGATGGAGCTGGACTTGGTAGTGCATGCCTGTAATCACAGCACTCAAGAGGTTGAGGCAGAAAGATCACTGTGAGTTTGAGGCCAGCCTGGGCTACACAAGGAGTTCAAGGCCAGTGTAAACTACATAGAGAAACCCTGCCACTCCCCAAAGTCAAGCAAGCAAGAAAGCGAGTAAACAAAAACCACAAAATTGATGGAAAATAAAGTATTTCTAGGAAAAAAAGCACCTTAAAAATTCATGACCACCAAAACTGTACTCCAAAAAATGTCAAGGATATTCTAAAAAGAGATAATGAAGCCAATAATGCCAAAAAGTCTAGTGTAATAAATATATCACATAGGATAATGAGTTAAGCAGATAGGAAACAAAAAGGAATCAACAACTGGGAAATAATTCAATGACAAGAATTAATCAAAACTTTTCAGTAATAACTCTCAATGTAAAGAGTCTGAAATCACCATCAAAGGATACAAATTGTCAGATTGGGTCAAAAAACTAAACAGTATGCATATATAAGAAGCACAATTAATAAAAAAGAAAATCATAGACTGAAAATAAAAGGATAGAAAGCATTATTCTAGGGTCTGGTATTTAGCTCTATGGTGTTGCCACCTGACTCAAAAGCACAAGAGCCTGAGTATTCCATGCAACATGAACCCTGAGCAAAGCAGGAATAACTATCCTATTTTTAGATAAAGTGGATTTCAAACAAAAACTGATCAGAAGAGACAAAGATAGTCATTACATATTGGCTAACTAAATAAATACGAATATGTAACAATTATAAATTTATATGCACAGAACATCAAGATATCCAATTTTATAAAACTAGCACATTTGTAAATAATAGATCAGATAAACATCAACACAGGTATAGTGATGTACCTCAGTGACCCACTATCACAAATAGAGCAACTAGACAATAAGATTAACAAAGATATATCAGACTTGAACCTCACCTTTATACAGAAATGTGCTTCATCAGTATCTACAGAATATTTCACCCAACAACAGCAGAATGCACTTTCTTCTCAACAGCATATGAACCTTTTCCCAAACTGCACCACATACTAGCCCAAAGTACATGCTTAAATAAATGCAAAAGTATCTAATGCATGTTATCAGATCATAGTGTTAGTGCATTGAAACTACAAATCATTGGCAAAGAAAACATGGACATTACACCAATACATGGAAACTAAACAATGAACAATACAGTCTTGAATAATCAGCTGGTCATAGAAAGAATCAAGGAAATGGGCAGTTTGTAGCATCAAATGATAAATGCCATCACAAGCTACCAGAATCTATGGGACACAATGAAAGCTGTACTAAGAGGAAAATTTATACCTATAAATGCCTACATTAAAAGAACCTCCAAAACACAGAGTGAGTCACATAACCTAATGATGCACCCACCTCAAGGTGCTAGAAAAATAAGAAAAATCCAATTCCAAAGCTTGTACAAGAAAGGGAATCATAAAATCAGAGCAGAAATTATTGAAATTTAGACTGAAGAAAACAATACAAAATATATATGAACTCAAGAGCTAGTTTTTGAAACAACAAAAGGCAAAACTTTAATAAATTTTACCAAAGAAAATAGTCTATGTCAATGCAATTAGAAACAAACAATCTAAAGTCACAAAAGTCATAATCCTAAAGTTTATTAGTAACTACTCCAAAAAATCTATATTCTAATTAAAGAATTCAGAAAAAAATAAGTAGATTCCTAAATATATAAGGATTACCAAAACTGAACCAAGAAGATATACAAACCCAGAATAATCCAGTACCAGGCAATGAAATTGAGGCTGTAATAAAAAAAAATACTAATTGATTCATTTTAAGACCTCCATATTAAGCAAAATAAATGAGATGCAAACCTAAACATTGCATGGTTTCTCTCATGTGAGATATCTAAAATATAAACAAAGTAAAGAACTAAATAAAAGACAAATGGTATGAAATATGAAGGTAGAACTTATATAAATTAGAAGAGGACTAAGTTATGAAGGGAGGAGTTATGGGGTGAAGGAAAGGGCAAGCAAAAAGAACTAATATGTGTTCATTCTGATGGACTTTCCTTTGCATGTAATTTGTTTATTTTCTCTAACTGCTTGGAGTATTTTGTTCTTCTGTTGGGTTTCTGGGATCTTGACTATTATATATCTAGGCATAGATTTTCTTTTTAATAATAACCAGTTGTAGTTCTACATGCTTCACTTATCTGTATGTGAAGTTCTTTTGATCTGTTTGGGAAATTTTCTATCATTAATTATGTGAATAGTTTTTTATGTCATTTGTTCTTTCTCCTGCTTCTTTGTGGGCTCCTATCAATCTTATATTATTCTTCTTTGTCTCACCTAGGAGCTGTTGGATTGACTTTTCATTGTCCCTTTCTATTTTTAAGAGGTTTCTCTTTTCATGTTCACTGATCACCAGTCTGTCTTCTATATTTGATATTCTGTCTTCAGATTGGATCAGTCTGCTATGTATACTTTCAATAGAGTCTTTAGCCTCCTGAATATCAGTTTGAATCTGTTACATGGACTTCATTTCTTTCTTATGTTGGGCCTTCATGGCTTCCATTTCTTTCCTATGATGAGCATTCATGGCTTTCATCATGGTCCTGAATTCATCTATTTTTTTATCTGAAAGAGTAAGGAAGTAGGAGGGGTACAGGGAAGATAAAAAGGGAAAAGAAAAAATATGTGAAAAGGGAAAACATGGAAACAATGTCTTTGTAAGGGTGGAGGGAGTGAAAGGAGGACTGAGGAATGAGGAAAAATAAGAACAAAGATAAGTTATGTAAAGGTACAAGATCCCAATAATTAATGTAACTATTATATACCTAAAATGTACCAATAAACTTAATAAAAAAGAACTGATAATGTGTTATATACATGTACATTATGTGTACAGTGTAATCATTATGGACTACAGACATGTAGTAATAAAAATTTTTTAAAGTTTAAAAAAGAGAACAATAGGATAATTGTGTTTGAAGTGGGGGGAGTATTTTGTGAGATTAAAGGCAATGTGCCTTTTAATGTAATACATTTTTAAATTTATATATTCACTGTATATTTTGATCACATATTGTAAGTACTACTGGAAGAGGTCTCTTCTTATTCTCTTACAGGGTATATGTATTTTAATAGGATCTTCTTGTGACAATGTCATGTCCTTAACCCAGAGCTATTGATCCACTGTTTTAGAATTTAAGCAAGTTATCAACATTGGTTCACATTCCAGTGTTTAGCCAAGTCCACAAGTTAGACCTGTGAAGGCTTTCATTTCACACTTCCCACTCAGATTCAGATGCTTGTTCAGCATCAGTGAGATAACCCAGTCTTTACCCTGATGCAGAGATTGAAGACTGATTTACTTCTGCTCCTTTAATCATGCCCACATCCTTCCTCCTTTTATTCCTTCATCTAAAGAGCAATTGACATTTTGTAGGTTCTGGGATGCCAGTTTACCAGTCACTTTTGGGTCAGGGTGTGTCTATCTGAAGACTGTAAACATACTAAATGTAGGCTACACCTAACTCTCAAGTTTCAGGAGTAGGCTGATATTTATCTGTTGCTGATAACAATTACACCACAATTTAGGATGTTTAAAGTAACAAACATTTATTATTATCTTAACAGTTCTTGAGGGGCAAGAATCTAGGAGTAGTTTAGTTAGGTTATTCTTGCTCAGGATCTCTCATGAGATTGTCACTAAACTGTCTTCTGGAGACTCTTTTGGGGCCAGTGATCTATTTCAGACCTCATTCCCATGGCTATTGGCAGGCCTCATTTTCATGCTAGCTGTTTCATGGCAGAGTTAGCTACCTAATGTATGGGGTGCTCCATAGAGCTTTTCATGACAGGCAGTGGGGTGAGGGGGAGAGGGAAAGAAGGAGGAGGACAAAGAAGAAGAATGGGGAACAGGAGGAGGAGAAAGAGAAGAAGGATTAGGAGGAGGAGGAAGCTCCAATGCCCTCTATACCTAATCTTCTGTTGTGTTTTATTGGTCACATAGACCAATCCTGATACAGTGTGGGTGGAAACTTTACAAGAGATGAGATTATCAAGAATCTTCTTGGTGACTTGTTACAACATCTGTCTGGAGCCAAGCTCAGCAAAGATTATGTGCATTTTTATCACCTATTCCTGGTAAGCCTTCTATTAAGTTTCTAATTGTATTAGTTCTAGCTAACTAAGAGGGACAGATGAAAATAAATATTCTCATAAGTGGGCATTTCTTGGAGGTATCTCTCTAGGACCCACAAAACCTGTGCACTCAAAAGGTTACTTACAAAGGAATAGTAATCAGTTTGAGGAGAAAAATTTCCCTCCAGTGTTAGATGAACAATATTAAATGTTCCTCATCTTTGTTATGCTTTGGATTATTTGAAACATAAATATGCTCTGGCTTGTCTCTAATGCTCATTCATATTTTGCAATTTTGAATTGTCTTTATAATTCTACTATATTATTTTCAACTCTAATCTGCCATCTGAGGTGGAAGCTGATTATACCTGTCAAGGATTATGCTGGGAAAGGAAATATGCTGATCTTCCAAGGGATCACAATGACTCCTGCAAGATAGACTGTGGTCTTTGTAAAGAGAGCGACATTTTTTAATAAAGAAAGGATTATTGAGATCTAGACCTTTGACTCCTATCTTTTCACTATTATTATTGCTATTATTTAGATTTGCGGTGTACCCCAAAGGCCCATGTGTTAAAGGCTTTGTACCTAGCTTGGTGCTGTTGGAGTGTACTGGAATCTCTAAGAAGCAATGTAAAACCTACATCACTAGGGACATGGCCAAGATGAGGATTGAGGGACCTCAATCTCTTCTTCTTTCTCTTTCACTTCTCTATCATATGTGAACAGCTCTGTCTTGGACTGGAACTTCTAAAATTGTGAACCAAAATAAGCCTTTTCTAAGTTGATCATCTAAGTTGTTAAAGTAATGGAAAGCAGACCAACAGATTTTTTTGACCTATAATTTAAAAATTTTTAACTCTTTAGCAAACAATTTTATTAAAACATAATTGGAAAAAAACATTTCACATATTTTAGCATACAAATGTATTAGTTTTGACATATGTGTCCATCCATAAATTGATCATTAGAATCAAGAATATGCATGGATCTATCACTCCAGAAAGTTTCCTACAGTCTTTTGTAATTCCTTTTTCCTATTCCTTCTCAGCCCTCTTCCTCTAAGTAGCCACTGTTATCATTTCTTTTTTTTTTCTCTTTGAGTTTATTGATACATTTTAGGTTTACAGTACAGTTCCATTCATTATTGTGATCTTGTACCTTTACATGACTGGTTTTGGTTCTCATTTTTATCCCTTGTCCGTGCCCTCCCTTCACCCCCTCCTCCCCTCTCCATTTACAAACACTTTATTTCCATTTTCTCATGTTATTTTTCTTTTCCCTTATTTCCTTTCCCCTACCCTTCCCACTTCCCCTACACTTTTAGCCCTTTTCTTCCTATGTCACATTGTCAATTATATCATTAGGATCTTATGTACTATTATAGTTTTTCACACCAGAGAAACTCTTTGGTATTTACACATGTGTGACTTATTTATTTCACTCAGGAGTATATCCTCAATACATATCCATTTTCCTATGAATGAATCTAATTTCTCATTCTTTATGGCTGAGTAGTATTCCATTTTATGGAAAAAACACATCTTCTTTATCCAGTATCATTTCTTTCACTATGGATTAGTTTGAATTTATGAAACAATTTCTTTTTTTTTTTTGAGATAGGGTCTCACTATGTAGTTGAGACTGACCTAGAACTCACTATGTAGTCCAGGCTGGTCTTGAACTCACAGCAAGCCTCCTACCTGAGCCTCCTGAGTGCTGGGATTACAGGAGTGCACCACTGTACCCGGCAATGAAACAATTTCTTAACCTTTGCATTATTGCCACTCTGGACCAAATAAGTCCTTGCAGAGAGGTCTGTTTTGTGCAGTGCAGGAGGTTCTTTAGTAAAGAGTTTCTATTCACCAGATACCTATAGCATCCCTAGCTCAGTTATAACCACCAAAATGTTACATAGTATTATACATGCTCCCTGGGAGGAAATATTTGTGTTGGATGTGAAGCACTTTCACAGAGTTTTACACAAATGGAACTGTAGAGTACATGATTTATCATAAAGCTTCATTTGCTGAGCATAATTTAAAGATTCATTCCATGGAAATTCTTTTTATTAGGCAACCTGACCAGAAGAGTTTCTGAAAGTTAATATTTTGTTGTCAAGGTAGATAGTATATACAGTATTGAACAATGCAGAAGTAAAAAATGTCAGGTTCTGATTCTAACCTTTCTACTTATTGCCTTTTATGTACTAGCAACTGTCTTGTTGGGACAAAATACTCAACACCCACAAGTTAAAGGAGGAGAATTTCTCATTCCTGAGACATAATATCTGACACACTGTTATGGCTTGAGTCTAGATATCCCCCAAAAGCTTCATGCACTTATAAATGGGGCTTTTCAAAGGTGGATGATTCTAGAGTGTGATACTAGAGTCAAGGGTGTGTGATTACTAAATCAGTCTACTAATTGTTTTGGCATTGTTCTGGAGTTCTGCAGTGAGGACTACCTACCTTAAGTGCAAATAGCCTAGATAAAATATAAGGGACAGAAATAGGGCTACTGTTGTCACTTGCTGCTTGCTACTTCACTACTTTGCTGCCTTCTGACTATGCTAAACTATTTCTTCTCTGCCATTCCACCCTGCCTTGGGACTAGACAACTATGGAATGAAAGCTCTATAAACTGAGCCAACTTTCCTCCTTTACTTTGGGTGTTGGGTATCTTGTCTCAGCAAGTGAGAAAGTAACTAAGATAGAATTTGGTAAAAGTAGTGGGATCTTTGCTATGACTGTACCTGACCATGTACTTCAGGTGCCTTTGGAACTGGCTTGTGGGAAGTGTTTGGAAAAGTTTGGAGATGCCACCTAAATAAGTAACCCTGAAATGTCTTAAACTGTACTTGATGGGAGGTTTTTTTCAGAGTTCAGAAGACCAGAATGCAGATAGAAATGTTGCTGGTAAAGACCAGACACAGGAAATTTCTGCTGGGAACAACTGCATTGGCTATTGGACTCCAGAATATGTGTGTTATGTCTGGGCAGAAAGCTTGTCTGCATTTTGCTCATGTCCAGATACTTTGCCTGAAACTGACATTAAGGATAGGGGACTAATAAATCTTGCAGAAGAAATTTCAAGACAGTCTAATATTGAAGTGATGCCATGGCAACAGCTGGGGGCTTTTAGCTAGAACTATGCTGAGAGTCAAGAGCAAAGAACCCAGAAGAATAATTTAAAATGTTTTGAGTTTGGCCAGAAAGGAAGCTCCAGTTAAAGCTGTGGACTGCAGAGATAAAACAGAGGAAAACATGCTTGCTGAGAAGAAATGGAAAAGTGGATAAGATGGCCTCAGTATATCATAATAAAAAGTAGGACTCCAGCCTTTGCAACCTCAAGTTTGCAAAGATGAAAGAATTTGCTTTGAAAAGAGAGCCCCAGAGTACTATGTTCCAGTATGCTGAAAACCTACATAATTTGTTCCTCAGGACTGGGTACAGAGTGCTCAACAATCCAGGCACTCAACCCCTACAACCAAGAGGTAAAGAAGTCTGGCTACTGCTCCAGCTGGCAGGAGACTGTGGTGTCATCCATAAGGAGTTGGTTTTAGGTGCATGCAGAATGCAAGAGTTGTGTGGACAGGAAGTCTTCCACCCAGATTTCAGAAGATCTGGGAGGACAGGAGGTGTGCTCCTGAGAGGACAGTTTGTAGAGCTGTGAATATAAAGCTGAAAGTGCAGTAGAGATCCCAGAAGGCTGTTGTGTATCTTGTCTCAGCAAGACACATACACAACTTGAAGGAAAGGTTTATTTTTGTTCACAGTTTGGAGAGGTTTTAGTCTATAGTTTTCGGCTGGCTCCAAGGCAGGATGACATGGAAGAGGAGAAATAGCTCATGATATTGTCACTGGGCTGGGTCATGGTGGGAGGTCAAAGAAGTGAGATACATTACAGTCTGAGATTGTATATATTTATACTTTTTTTTTAGGAATTGAAAATCTAGGGATAAAAGTACACACACAGACACACACACACACACACCATTTGTAGGCATGGATTTTTTTTTGAATAAGTGATTTAAAGATTCTCTGCAATCAATCCACTAGTTGTTTACTTTTTTTTCTTTTTGGGGTGCTGGGGATCAAATATTTACTTTCTTTTTTCTCATTGAGTTTATTGGTACATTTTAGGTATACAGTACAGTTACATTCATCATTGGGATTTTGATCCTTTATATGACACTTCTTGGTTCTCATTTTTCCCCTTGTCCCTGCATTCCCTTCACCCCTCCTCCCTTCCCTATTTACAAACACTTTATTTCCATTTTTTTCATTTTCTTATGTTATTTTCTTTTCCCTTATTTCTTTTCCCCCACCTTTCCCACTTCCCCTACACCTTTAGCCCTTTTCTTCCTATGTCACATTGTCAATTATAGCATTAGGATCTTATGTACAATTATAGTGTTTTTTTCTTAATTGGGCCAGTTTATGCCCTTGTAGTGATGGGTCTGGAATGTCATTTGGGCCAAGAGCTGTTGACATAGAGGCTGCTCTTATTTTATGGTCAGGTTCCTATTCCTTAATTTCTTAATCAAGCCAATTTATGGCCTTGGGTAACTTTATCTATGTTCTAGAAGCACAGTGATCCTAAAATATAATTTTTATTTATGACTCCATTGTCTCCTTTCTACCTATTTTTATTTCTTCTATCCTCCCTCAGCATGGTGTTAGGAAGTAGAGAGAGATTGAGGAAAAAGGCAGGGGATGGACGTCTCTAGACCACCCCCTTGTGACTCACCTTCTCCTACCAGCCGTCACTTTCCAACATCATAATTAGCTATAAACTCAGTGGACTAATCCCTTCTGATGAGCATCACATCTATGCGATCCAATTATCTCTAAAAAGCTGCACCTATAAGCACATGAGGCTTTAACATTCTGTCCCTGGACCCCCAAAAGACTCATGTACACCCCTTTATGCAAAATGCATTTAGTCCACCTCTAAGAGTTGCCAGAGTCATAACAATTTCAACATTGCTGAAAAGTCCAAGTTCAAAATTTCCTCTGAGACTTAAGGCAAACTCAACTATGAGCGCCGGTAAAAATGAAAAGAAAGTTAAACACTGCCAACATACAAAGGCTCAGTGTAAATATTCCCATTCCAAAAGGGAGAGATAGGGGATAGACAAAAATGGAACCAAAGTAAGACTGAAACACAGCAGGAAAAATATTAAATTCCATAGTTGCCTATTCAGGACCCAGGGCAATCTGTGGCAAGATGCAGACTCCAAACTGCTTAGATGCCCCACTCCCATCCCAGCACTGCCAGTAGTGGTTGCACTCCTCATGGCTTCTCTTTTGGCCCAGCTTTGCCCACTTCTTGCTGCTTTGCTTTGTTCCTGGCTTTCTCAACATCCTGGGGTCTCCACTGCACTTTCGGCTAGTAGCTTCACACACTGCCCTCTCAGGAGCATACTGCCTGGCTCCCCAGGCCTTTTTCTGAAATCTGAGTGGAAGCCTTTCTACACCCGCAACTCTTGCATTCTGTATGAATATAAAACTAGCACTACATGGATGATACCAAGTTTGCTACCAGCTGGAGCACTAGCTGAGCCCTTTGTATCTTCCTGGTGGTTTTAGAGATCTCCTAGTGCCTGGATGGCTGAGCACAGTAAACTGAATCTTGCACAAACAATTCCCATTCCCTAGTCTTCAGCCACTTTGGAGCACAGTGCCCTGTGCACAGTGCTCTTCTCAAAGACTTATCTTCACTTTTCCACCATTGAGTCTGCAAGGTGTGGGGTCTTTCAGATTCCTCACATGACCTCAAGGCATCCTTTATGTTATCCAGATCCAAACTACTTGGCTTCTTTTCGAGTTGCTATTCTTTACTTTTGGGTACCTGGGATTGAACTCAGGACCTTGCACTTTCAAGGCAAGCAGTGGAACAACTGAGCTAAATCCACTTGACTTCTTTTTAATGCTAAACTTCAGCAACCAAGCTTTCTTCTGCTCTATCTTTACAGGTCCCAACTCTACTGGGGTTTCCTTTTGGGCCAAACACAAAACTTAAAATCATTTGGCTGTGCTGTTTGCTCTTGATTTCCAACATAGATCTGGTTAAAAGCCCCCAACCATATCCATGCCATGGCCTCAATATTTGGCTGCCTTGAACTTTTCTCTATCAGGTTAGTTTGCAAACCTTAATCTTAGTGTCCTGAAAAGTCTCAAGACATGAGCAAAATGTAGTCAAATGTTCTGGCAGAGAGTAACACTCATGGCTTAGGGTCCAACTACCAATGGAATCCTTCCCAGCCAAAACGTCTTAAACCTGGTCTTTACCTGCAGCATTATTGTCAATATTTTGGTGTTCTGAGCTTTGACCAGAATCTCCCATCAAGCTTATACAGCATTGTAGGGCTGCTTCTCCTGCAGACATCTCTAAACCTTTTAAAACTCCTGTTAACCAGTCCCACAGGCTTTTCAATCACATGGACAGGTAGCATCACAGCAATAACCACACTCTTGAAACCAAAATCTGTCTTAGTTATTTTCTAACTGCTGGGACAAAATATCTGACTCACACAAATGAAATCAAGAGTTTCTCACCACTGAGCTACAATGCCTGCCATTCACAACTAAAAGAAGGAAAGATTTATTTTTAATCACAGTTTGGAGAGGTTTCAGTCTATATTCTTGGCTGGCTCCAAAACAGGGTGGCATGGCAGAGGGGCATAGCAGAGGAAAAATAGCTCAGAAGTAGAGGGAAAGAGGGAGAGAGAGATGGTGAGGGAGAGAGAGAGAGAGGGGAGAGAGAGAGAGAGGAGAGAGAGAGAGAGAGAGAGAGAGAGAGAGAGAGAAAAGAGACAGAAACAGAGAAAGACAAAGAGACATACAGAGAGATAGACAAGAGACAGACAAAGACAGACAGAAAAGCAGAGACAGAGACAGACAGAGACATAGAAGCAGAGAAAGAGACAGAGACACACTGATTT
>NW_022900928.1:114527146-114529984 GCF_012274545.1 Fukomys damarensis | reverse complement strand
GGGAGAGAGAGAAGGAGAGAGAGAGAGAGAGAGAGAGAGAATAGACCCTTCCAAGCCACACTCCCTGTGACTTCCTCCAAGTAAACTTCACCTCCCAATATTACATTCGCTATAAACTAATCAGTAGACTACTCCACATTGGTGATTATCACACCACATGATCTAACCACATCTCAAAAGCCCTACCTATGTATGTGAAATTGGGGGATATCTAGACACAAACCCTAACAGTGATATGACAATGTCTTGCTCACTTCGCAAGCTTACTGTCCAGAGCAGGTCTGAGCTATATAATATTCAATTATTAATATTTGGAAATCTCCAAAAATATAAAGTACTTGTTTAGCTATTAGTGAATGATGTATCATCTAATTAAAAATTTTAAAGAGTGCCTTCTCTTATAAAGTAGTCTAAATATTCTGAAACAAAACTTGTTTTGTCTCCAAGAACCCAAAAGATATTGTTATTCAGAGAAATAAAATAAATACAAAAATATGGAAGGGATACACAGGTAGCAGAGAAAGGAAAGAGTGAGGGATACATGAGGGAAGTTTTAGAAGAAATATTTCTTGGAGTGGGTACAATCTGTGCAGAGTTTGAAGGATGAGTAGGATCTTACTGGATGGACAGCAGAGAAGGAATTCCACTATAATGATAAAAATGGAAGTAAAGAGAGCTAAAATCACATGGTGTATTTTGGGAACTGTGAGTAGCATAGCATTTCAAGAGCATGAAATGAGAGAGGATGAATAATAAGGAAGAGCTAACCATAAAGAAGATATTTGATCCTACTAATTACTCTGGATTTTATTATAGAAATGGTAGAAAACTGGTGAAGTGATTTTAAGTAAGAAATACTGACTGGTTAGTGTTTTAGAAATATTTCTTTGGTGCCAGAGCACAGAATTGATTTAAGTGCCATTCTCATTACCAAAATCTGGGAAATTTTATTTCATCAATATTTTATTGTTTCATCATTATAAATTAACATTGATTTGTGCAATTACGCTTCATTACTAAATGGCGAAAATGACTTCTTAAAAGATAGAGGAGTAATTCCTTAATATAATGTCAATATAGACAGCCAGATAAATATATAGAAAGATTTCTTCTTCTTCTTTTAATGGAGCTTTACTTTAGTAATGACAGTTTAAAACTACACTCTGTGCACATTAAAAAACACTGGCAGTCCCTTGTGACTGAAGGGTGAGAGAGTGGGTGTAGGTGCCATGCTGAGCAAAACAGCTTCAAACACAGAGAGCGCTGGAACCTGTCTCCTCTAAGGAGAGGTGAAAGGACAAGTTGCCCTTTCAAAGTGAGATTCACAGCCTATTCTGTATAGAAAATGGAAGCAGGTTTCACAAGCCACTTGCTGTACTTTCAAAAAGGTAACGATCTCAAGTAACAGAACTTCTTAGTATCTTACCCTTCTGGACAGACACCAAAACTCCTTTGTAGATCTATAATATCCTCTTGTCCTGGACAAAAAATA
Source organism: Fukomys damarensis (assembly GCF_012274545.1). NCBI lineage: Eukaryota > Metazoa > Chordata > Mammalia > Rodentia > Bathyergidae > Fukomys > Fukomys damarensis. The sequence goes on along the minus strand of NW_022900928.1, from coordinate 114,528,492 downwards.
CGAACCTTCATGGATCCTAAGTTTCTGAGGCCTCTTTCACATGGCTGTCAGTGCCTCTTTGAGACAGCCTTTGTGTAGTATGCGTCTTTCAAGTACACAGTCTACTCTTTTGTTCCCTATTGAATGCCATGAGACTTTGTTTTCCTCACATGAATGTCATGCCATTTCCTACTCTGCTGAACACAGGGCAAATCTTGGAGAGTCTTAGGTTGTATGTATCAACCAAAGCCTGTCATATTGATGTTAGAGAGAAGGAATGCTGAGGTTCCTGACTCCAGTGCTTCTTCTTGCTTGCAGGTTAGTTCTCATCAACAGATGTCTTGTTTTTATCCTTGAAGTAAATTTGATTTGGGTGATTGAAAAGGAAGCATTCTCTAGAGGAAAAGAATCAATAGAATATATATATATATATATATATATATAAAGGCTTATGGATCAGAGGTACAATAGTCCACAATGGCCATTTGCATGCTGGAGAGCGAGAGGTTCACTCCATCAGCTGTTCATTTCAAGAGCCTGGAAGCTACAGAACATGAAGGATCAGAGATAAAGTGCCTGTCCAAGACTGAAGTTCTAGGAACTCCCTGCAGAGTCATTGATGTGAGGCTTCATTGAAAGGTTGACTAAAATGGGATTTGATGTACACAGGCAATAGCAATAGCAAAAGATGCACCTGCTCAATTAGAATGGGGCTTTTCAAAGACAGGCCCACTTCCTCCTTCTTCCCTGTGGGCTGCAAGCCTATTGAACAGTGGCACCCACATTCAGGATGGTCTTCCTCCCCTGCTGGGCTGGCCTCTGTGCTAATCATTGCTGGAGACACCCCACAGACACACCCAGAAATGTACTTTTCTAATCTGTGGGTGTCTCTCAATCTAGTCAAACTGACAATCACGATTAATGGTCATAGTGATTGTTCCATAACTATGCTGGGCCCCATCCTCTAATTCCTACACAGACTGAGAACTAGTTCCTGAAAAATTGAAGCAGGACCAGAACAGGAACATAAAGATGTGAAGAAAATTGGGAAAAGTCTGGACATGTAGAACTGACACTTAGCATAGCCTGAAGTCTAGGACTGTGAACAGATATTCCTAGAAACTTGGTATTATCTTCAGTTGGTCTTAGAGTATGTAAATATTTATGCCCATGTTGCATCATTTCTTTGTATCACTCGAGTATACTACCAGACACTCAAGAATAGGCAGGTGGAGGGAGGCCATAAAGTTAGAAAAATTACCCCAAGATAATCTAAAAGCAAATATATATGTTTGATGGAATTCTCTCTCTGGCCAGAGGAGAAGGTAGTATTCACATCTTCTATTCCCATGGTAAACATGGAGACA